>NW_027187361.1:498638-588235 GCF_028583685.1 Petaurus breviceps papuanus
ACGCCGCGCTCCGAGCTGCATCCAATCAGAGCTGCAGCAGTGAGCGCATCATCCTGTTCTTCCCCAGTGATTTGCTTGCTGGTGCCATTGAGAGCAGTGCCGCGGAGGAGAGCTGAGGCAGGACAACATAAGCCCTCCCCTGAAAATAAGCCCTCTGGTGTTTTTCTTTCCAAAAAAAATAATAAGACAGTGTCTTATTATCGGGGAAACATGGGGTATGTATATTTTTTGCTGTCCCATTTAGATGATACTCTAAATCTTTTGTTTTGTTTTGCTTTTTGGAGGGGGAGAAGGTAAGGCAATTGGGGTTAAGTGACTTGCCTAAGGTCACACATCTAGTTTTTGTGTTAGGCGTCTGAGGCCGGATTTGAACTCAGGTCCTCCTGACTCCAGGGTCAATGCTCTATTCACTGTGCCACCTAGCCACCCCTATCCTCCTTTTCTGTTCACTCTAGACCCTCATTCTGATTTATGATCTCTATTTCTCTTCTCTGAATTCCTCACACTATCAAAGCTTCCAAGGTTTTCTAGGTTCTGTTCTCTAGGTGGTTTCAGATACTGCCTTGTAGAGCCTGCTTCGTGGATTCTCCCTTTCCATTGTGGCTCACTTACAAAACAATGCCAAATATTGCAGGTGTCAGAGAGGACACTGTCCCATGATGGTAGGGCCCTTCTCGAACCACATCTCAGCTTATGAAGTCTACCACTCCCAGTAATGTTTTCCTCCCATTTGCCTCAAAATGTCCTCTCTCTGTCTGTGTTCTCCCATCCCCCAGGTGACAAGGTGACAGTCATCCCCTTGAGGTCCAGCTCCCCTTCTCTCCAAGCAGGACAAGAAGATTTTTTTAACCTCTAAATCCTCTAGGTTATTCCCAGCACAAGGCCCCTCTCTCCCTTCATAAGAGCCTTTATCGATGCAACCCCCTTTCCCACAAGAAAAGCAAGGTGTCTTTCCTTTAATCCCTCTTTCAGTCCTTCCGTCCTCTTCCTCCTCACCTTCCTCTCCTGTTTCACTTTCTGAGACCACAGGTGTCACCTTCCTCTCGTTGCTAACCTTCAATCTGACCAGGGCACATTACACATATCTCTCAGTGCTGCTGTTCTCCCTCTCTTTCATGTACCCTCCCATGTTGCAATGCAGTCCAACGACACCTCCCTTTCTGACTGATTCTCACATAGAGAGAGTGTTGCCAGATTCTGTCCATAATGTCCCAGGCCCATCTCTTCACTATTACCCCCATCTGACTTCATTCTTTACTCCTGTCTCTTCATGTCTATTTAGAAAGAAATTCCTAAATGGTCCATGACCACTCTGCTGCAATTGCTGTCCTTTGCTGTTGCAATTATACAGCTCTGCATTTCTGTTGTTTGGGGTGCTCAAGAAACAATCTCTGCATTTCTAGTTTTCTTTCAAAATGTTTCAAAAGCCTCTTTATTACTGAAGGTCCATCTTTTTTGCATGTACAGTTGAGACCAGATTTACAGGCTAAATCACTCTAGGCTGCATCCTGAGCTCCACTGCTCTCTGGAACACATTCCCTCCTACCTTTTCTTGTGGGTACAGAATAGGCTTTTATTATTTGAATTTGATTTCCTTTATTTTCAAAGTTCCTTTTCCCCATGGGTTGCAGAACTTTTTTTCTGAAGTGAATTGTTAAATTTAACTATGATATGTGTCTGCAATCCTTTTTTTTTTTGGTCTTACCCTGGAGGCGATCTGTGAATTCTTTCAATTGATATTTCATTTGCTACATTCAGAAGTCTGGGCAGTTCTTTCCTATTGTTTCCTTCATTATCGTGTCAAGGTTCTTTTTTTTTTTTTAGTCCTGTCATGTTTTTCAAGAGACCTATAATCCTTAGTTTGTCTCTATGCATCCTGTCTTCGAGATAAGTATGTTTGGCTTTCATAGTGAGCATTATTTCCTTTTAACATTACTGTTTTTTGTTGTCTTCTTCTAGAATGTCCTTCATTTCTGGGTATTTGCATTCCCAACATGTTATTCTCTATTTTGTTTCTTTAGTGAAGCTTGCCATTGCAGATTCGAGTTTTTCTATTCTTGTTATTCTGTGCAGACCATAAATTCTGCTCTTATAATTCACTTTTGAACCACTCAGGAACAACGTGTTGTGGTTCCACATTTTCCTCACATTCCCTCGGGTCTTCTGTCTCACAAAATCTTGGATCATTTTCCTTTGTTTTGTAGTATTTATTCAAAGATGCCCGAACTCACTTACTAGACCTAGAGGTCACATTTCCTTCTGTTGTTAATATTTTCCCTGTTGGTTTATCTGTTTATGTTCAAAGTCTGAGTTTTCTTCTTCCTGAGATCTTTGGCAATTTTAGTTTTTTTTTTCCTCTTGAGTTTCTCCTATTTATTTTCTAGTTCTGTCCCCCTCTGATGGTGGTATCCTTGGGGGAGATGGATCTTACAGCATCTCAGCTTACATCCACACCAGGCACTTCTCTCTAGCCCCAAGTGGCTTCTGCAGCAATGGGCTCTAGCCAGGCTGGCTCTTCTGTCACGGCCTGGCACAGTCTGGAATCAGATCTCCACAACATTAGAAAGGGGTATGGGGTATAGAAGTGGAATTCGTTGTAAGCCTGTGCCTGGTACTTGGATTTGCTACTGCAACCTTGCTGCTGGTAGCATGGGAGGCTAAGGAAGGGATGCTGAGTGATCTCAGGGTCACTGACTGAATGTTCAGGGGTTTTGGATTTGTTTAAAACCGTCTTCTGGCTTCTGGGTGTCCTAGAATGTGAATATTGGTTAAACTACTTTATCTTTGGTCCATTATTTCTGTATTAGAAAGGTCTGGGATTCAGAGAAAATCTCTAGTCCTCCATCTTTTTTGCTCACGTCTCCACTGTGTTCTGCCAGTCACTCTGATCACATGGCAATGGCAGGGCATGATAATTCTCAATGATGACCAAGTCAGGTTCTCAATGCATGACCCTTTCAGCACATGCATAATTCCCAAGGTTATGCCACAAATCTGTTATAACTTTTTTCACTCACTTATTTTTACAAGAGTCAGTATGCAAAACCCTAAAATATGTGTTCACTGATCCACTTCTCATTTAATATGGTTGATATTTGACTCCATTAAACAAAAGAACTATAAACTCAAGGCCACAATGTGTCTAATGACCTGAAAAATATAATTAAAATATCTATTATGCTTTTGTGTTATTGATCACACTTTTCTTCTTCACACCCATATAATGTATCCAGAAATGAAAGCTGTTATGTAAATGTTTTGCATGATTTCACATGTATAATTGATATCACATTGCTTGCCTTCTCAAGGGGTGAGGGAGGGGCAAAAGAATTTAGAACTCAAAAATTTTTTAAATGTTAAAGAGAAATTTTAAAAATTTAAAGACTAAATTTAAAAAAATAATAGCTGTCTAAAATTATGGTTTCTACCTAACTCTTAAAAAAGACCAGATGCATCATTTCATGGGATGATGACATTCAAGCCAAAGATTCAATAATACATTTTTTCAGCCTTAGCAAAGGCCCTTAAATGTTATTAAGTATTGATAACAAGAAGAATTTTTTTCTCTTTTTTCCATAAAAAGTCTACTTTTTAAAACTGTGAAGTAAAAATCTTCAAAATGTAAAGTAAAATACAATACAAATACAATACTTTTCATTTCAGAAAAATATCTCCAGTATTGTTAATTCTCATTTTACAGATGAGGAAACAGATTCAGAGGGATTAAGGTCATAGTGAACATCCAAGCTAGGAGTTAAACTCATGTCTCTTATTATCCAAGTTTTTTTTTTCTATTTCTGCTAAATTGTACCTGCCCTACTAAGGATGTTCCACAAATACAATCTGACTAACAATCATATAAAACTTAGCTAGGCCCAGAAAAAAATTAGGACCAGCATAGATAATTTGAGCTGCTGACAAGCAGGAATTTTTATAGAAATGAAAAAAAAAAGATGTCAATCTTCACAGTTCACTATAACTATTTAAACTAATGATAGCAGCTGCCATCTGATCCAGCACTACTTAGAAACTAGCTGGTTTGGCAGTCATTAGAAATCTGGGGAAAATGAAAGGTGCTTGTAGAATTGGGGTTTTTTTTAGGTGCAATGATAGATTTAAATTCTACACAGCAGTAGAGACTACTTTTTAAAAAGTTTTATGTGGCATGTTCCATAGCATAGGGTTTGGTCCTAACTAATCAAATGGCTTGGCAACATCTGATTCACTGATACGTGTCTCATAAAGATTGGGGCTGCTTGGAAAATAAGGTCTTTAAAAGTAGACTCAATTATACTACTGGGTTACCCTTGACCTCTGCTACTGGGGATCAGGGCTGTTAAAAATGGCTAGCAACTCTGCTCCAATCCACCCTCCATTCAACTACTCAAATGATTTTCCTAAAGTGCATGTCCAGCCATGTTACCCTCTTACTGCCTCCATGATCAAATACAAATGCTTTGTTTGGCATTCAAAGCTCTTTATAACCTAGCCCCCTTCTACTTTGTCAGTCTTCTCAGAACTGACTCTCCAACAAGTCTTCTTCAAGCCAGTGACAGTGGCCTCTGTCCCATGAAAACAACACTGCCCATCTCTTGGCTCTGGGCATCTTCTCGGGCTGTCCCCCATGCCTGGAATTCTCTCCCTCTTCCACTCCACCTACTCACTTCCTTGACTTCCTTATAAATTCCTTCCTTTACTGGAAGCCTTCCCCAACCCCTCTCAATTCGAGTACATTCCCTCTATAATTACTTCCTATTGATCCTATATACAGTTGGTTTTGTGTCTGTTTGCAGGCTGCTCCCCTCACCAGACTGGAGGGCAGGGACTGTCTTTTGCCCCTTTTTTTGTATCACCACTGCTTATTGCACAGTGCCTGACACGCCATAGTTGGTTAATAAACGATTGATTGCTACAAACAAGTTGTTCAGATTTTCAAGGTATTTTTCTGAAAAACAAAACAAAACAAAAAACACAGAACTCTGATCTTATCAGAACTCTTTCCTGTTTGTATTCACTGCAGTATGTCTATGCATGACCACCTTGCTAGGAAATTAGCTGGTCAGAAAAGAAGGCTTCTTTTACCATAAAGATAGGAATAGCAGATAAAGCGGCTACTGCATCGGAAACTTTTCTCTCTCCTGTCATGTTAAGAAAGTCCCTCGCTGTTCAAGGTTTCTCTTGAGAGATAGAACCTCAAAGAAATTTACAAGCAAAGATTTCAAAAATTCACGTAGAATTGTCAAAGCATGGGGATTTGATATTGTTGGGTGACAAACAACATATCATATAATGACTTTTTTTTTGGAGAGGGGTCCAGATCTATGATTTCATCAATGAAGTAAGCTCCATGGTGAGCATGGAAACTTATCAAGGATGAAACTCAGAAACTTATAATCAATTGAGAGTTTTAGAACCTTGCCTCAGGCGTATGCAGACAGGTTGTCCTCTGCCTGTTCTGGACACTTGGCTAGTTTGTGACGAGTGCAGGACTGGAACTTGGGTCTTGATTATGAGGTCAACCTTCTAACTCGTGAGTCAAAATGAGTCTCACAATACTGTATTTAGCATTTAAATGCACGCTGTAATTATACCTGAGTAGACAGTTATTAAGTACACATAAACCCATATACTAACAATAATAACTATCAACAAGACAGAATTATTCCAGGGTCACAGTGCTCACATCTGAAAATCACTGTTGCTATTGGCTAGCAATGACCCAGGCAGGGATAATGATGTTAACCACAGACCCCCTGCCAGGATAAATCACTCTATTGCCTAAAGAAGAGGGCAAAACCCTCTAGATTCTGAGATCGAGTATTTCATGAATGTCTTCAAGTCACATTCACCATTAAATCTGTATAGTTAAGTAGGAGATTTATTTCAGGTAAATTATAATCACTGTTGAAGTAATAACTTCAAAAAGATTGTTGTTTTTATAATTAAAAAAAAACAACAACCCAGAAGCAGAATAACACCCTTGAAAAATTAAATACAATCACAGTTGTCCGAGTAGTCAAATACTGGCACATGGTAATAACATGTGCCCTAAAATGCATCAATTTTCTCATTTAGCTTATTGTTCATCATGACCATATTTATGAAATACCTGCTTACTATGCTCAGAGTTGTTGTCAAGAAACAAGAGGAAATAATTCACTATACTTCCGATTTTTATTTAATACTCTGAAAGCAGGACTCTAATATACTCAAGTTGTACTGCCAAAAACTTAGGGTTCTCTTTATCTGAAGTAATGCATGGAAGGTCATACATCTTGGCTCAATACCCTGCTGACTTACTCAATGAAAATCTGGCAGGGTTACAGCAGTTTTCTATTTTTTTTCTGTGAAGGTTGGACCCAAAGCAGTGCTTGAGGCAGGGAATTTATGTAAATGGGTATGATCTCTTGCTAAGGATCTCTGCCAGGTTCACCCTAGCTATAGTACATGACCCTTGACTACAGACTTCCTGAAGACTAATTTTAAGCTGTAAGAGAATACCTTAAAATCGATCAACATCTAACAATACAAACTGGAATTAATTTCTTTTCGCCTCCTTTTAAAAATGCCTTCACTCAGAAGAAAAAAACAACTCTGCATCCCTAAATAGATGTGTAAAGCTATATTCACTTTCTTAAGTCCATTGCCTGTTGGTCTGGAGACAGAAGAAAGGATGTAACATGGTCAAGATATCCATGTCTATAGTAAATTATTCATTCCTTTATATAATCTAATGAAACATGAGTCAGGTTATAATTACCACCACCATTTTTAACTGGGTCCCTACTGTGTGTGTATAAGAATCAGCATGGTGTTGGACAATGTGTTGGCCTTCAGGTCACTAAGAAAACCTAAGTTTAAGTCCTGCTTCCAAAAATATTATCTGAGTCACTCTGGGCAGTTCGTGTTTATTAACCTCAGGCAAGTCACTTAACCCTGTTTGGCTCAGTTTCCTCATCTGTGAAATGGGCTAGAGAAGGAAATGGTTAACTACTTCAGTATCTTTGCCAAGAAAACCCCAAATGGGGTCATAGAGAGTCAGACATGACTGAAAAAGATGGAACAAAAAAGTTGTAGAGCACATATCAATCTGCACAGGGAGTGGGAGTTTCCTCAATGGAAGGTTCCTATAAGAGGTCTGGTCATAAAACAAAACTATGTGTAAAACACCATGGAAGGCAATTGAGAATGCAAAACTCCAGCAATCCTTTTCCTCAAGTGTTTTATATTGGAAATATTGGCCAAATGATTTCTCTTCTCGTACATGTAGAATTCTTTTTTTTTTTTAGTTTTGATGAGGCAATTGGGGTTAAATGACTTGCCCAGGGTCACACAGCTAGTAAATGTCAAGTATATAGTCAGAGGCCAGATCTGAACTCAGGTCCTCCTGACTGCAGGGCCGGTGCTTTATCCACTGTGCCACCTAGCTGCCCCTAGGATTCTTTTTAGAATGAACCATGATCCAGGTAAAAGAGTGATTCTCCCCTCCCAAACCCACCCTCCCTTTTAGCAGAAGGCTGCTACCAATTTTGCAACTTATAAATCTTGACTGGTTGGTGTGAAGAATCACCAAAACCATTCGGCTGGCTCACCAAAGCCCTGGAGACAATTTGCTTGTAATTGCTGTTTTTTTCCCCTACTGTTTAAAAAATCATCTTCCATTGCTTCTGTTATCACTTTTATCCATGCCCTTCATTTACTTCCCTTGCCTCTGGTTCATATTTCTTATCTTTGCTTCTTAAATTCTGTACAATCCTTTTTTTCTGTTGAGGCATCTGTTCCCATTTCTTCTGACTTTCCACAGGAATAAACCACACAGCCCCAGCCTGGTGCCAATCTTCTCTTTTAAAATTCATCTGATGAGTGTCTTTCGCTACTGGCAAACACCTCCACTTTTCCTTTGTGCATCTGATTGACCCTTTCAAGCTTCTCTTCAGCTATATTTAATTACAATTTGTGATTTGTGATCACACTAGATTATCCATGCAGCTTTTCTGGTCTGTGTGAAATTATCACTTGATTTGTGCTTTAAAAAAAAAAAAAGGGAAGCGATTTCTCTATAATGTGGATTCTGGAGGAGGTGTGGAATTATAGCTGTAAAGGAAACACAGTCACTATGCTTACAGTTAATTACTTGATAAATCACACCAAGACTTGTTGAGTTTTTCTACTTTTTATAAAGAGAGAGAATGAGAGCAGAGGCAGAGACCAAAGGAGAAAGAGACAGAGACAGACAGACAGAAAAAGACAGACTTCACTGACACTTCACTGGCTACAATTAGGAAGAAGGAAACAGGTCACAAAAAATCCATTATACTTTTGGAGGAGCTCTCTCATCATAATAACCTGTGTGTAAGATGGGTACTATGACCCTCTTGTGAAAAGGAGAAACACAAAGCATTATATATTTATAAAGGGCTCCCCTGTCTGTCTCTTCCTGGTATTGTGAAATGATCTTGGGAGGAGTGTGGGAAATGCAAAATTACTATGAATCAAGCTTCCTAGGAATCACAGAAGAGACAGCAAAGGAGCACTCTATTAACCTCAAGAAGACAAGAGTCAGCAGAGTTTTATATAGGAAAGCCAGACTGCCATAACTAATTAAAAAATTAATTCAAATTCTGTTGGTGCTACACCTGGTAATTATGTTAACTAGGTTTTACAGCTCCCTCTCTCCCAGTAAGACATGGTTTCCAAACTATTTTTATTCTTTACACAGGCATAAAGAGGATATAAAATATGCAATCAAATCAATAAATATGTACAGAATACCTAACCTGTGCAAGACACAGTAATGAATAACCATCACTAACAACCAATAACAAAATAACAAAAACAATAACAAAAACCATCCGCTTCCTCTGGAGGATGGAAGATAAGATTGTTAAATCAGGGGGAACCATTAAGGATTTAAGTTTGCCTTGGAATCACAGGAATGGGATAAATAACTTCTGAGATCTTTTCTAGTCCTTTGATCAAAAACTAAACAAACAAAAAACAAAGTCAACAAAACCCAAAACAAAATAGGAGTCATGGTTTTTTGTCTTGTCAATATGTCTCTGGGGAAGATAGTTCACTCTGCTGGTGTCATGTTATTATTAGAGATTCTCAATGAAAATGCTCTCTGAGGTCCCTTCTAACATTATACACTTTATGATTTGTGTGTGTGCATGCGTCCAAGGTTTTTTTTTTTAATCGTGGCCACAGAAGTCAACTCTCACCTTGTTCTCTGGTCCTTCTTTCTTTCTTCCCATATTTCTCTCTCTCCCTATCTTCCGTCCCCCAAACCCTCATTTTTCTTCCTTCCCTTTCTCCTCTGTATGCTTCCCTTAGCATTTTTCTCCTTTCTTTCCTTCTCTGATCCTTGCCAAACTCCAGTCTATAATCTTTCTTTGGAAACTTCTTTCCTTGGATCTTCCTAATAATGATTAACATTTATATAGAACACTATGTGCCAAGGACTTTACAACTATTATTATTTTTGATCCTTACAATATGCCAAGAATATAGGTGCTATTATCATCTCTATTTTACAAATGAGGAAACTGAAAACAAGTTAAGTGACTTGCCTAGGGTCACACAGCTATTACATTTCTGAGGCTTGAATTTGAATTTGAATTCAGTTGGTCCTGATTTCAGGGTCAGTGTTTCTTTTTCTTTACTCTTCCTGATTTATACTCTCCATCACACCTCCCTAACCACTCTACCTTTAACCTTTGATTTTTCTTTTCCTTCTTTCTTTCTATAAGCAATACTCAATAAAGAAATATTGTATTAAAGGCAGGTGAGGTGGGAGAGAAAAAACCAAAATTTTAGAGGCAGAGAGGCCATCAAAAGAGTATCTTAGCCAACGTATGACTAATCCTAATTTATAGTTAGTAGCTAACTTATATATAGCACTTTATGGTTTGCAAACTACTTTACAAACATTATCTTGTTTGATCCTCACCACAACCCTTAAGTTAAGTGATTCATCCAGGGTCACACAGCTAGTGAAGTGTCTGAGGCCAGATCTGAACTGAGCGCTAGGTCCAGGGCTCAATACATTGTCCCACATAAGCTACCTTTTAAGACACCAAGCTTCAGAAAATCATACACCTACTAAGTAAAACAGGGTGCAGAGTTCTTACTTCTTAATTTAGTATTGTTTTTGCTATATAACCATGTTTCAACTATAAGCTTTAAAGACTAATGAAATGCCAAAGCACACCTTTTTCCTACTCGTACCAAACAAGATCACATATTTTGATTTTTTGGTAGATACTCAATTTTATTTTCTCCCAATAAAAATGATGTTGTGAATCTTGTCATTCATATTTTCACACAAAATGAAAGACTGCAAAAGGATGAACGAAAATGCATTTACTGAGAGCTTACTAGGAGTCAAGACCTGTATAAAGCTCGAGTAATACAAGAGTGAAATTAGCCCTTTCCTCAAGTTGCTTATCTAAGAAGAAAGGGAGTCTGAGGAGACCAGGGTTCGGATTCTGGCTCTCCCATTTACCAATTCCGAGTGAATTTGGGAAGGCTGAAATCTCTCCACACTTCAATTTTTGCATCAAAATGAAGTGTTGGGCCAAATGACTGTAATCAGATGGGCATTTGAAGATCTTCCCAGTCCCTTAATAGACCTATGGGGGAGTTTGAAGACCTCCCCTGCTTTAAAAGTAAACTCTGCACCCAATAGTCTGAATGTGGTCACATGGAGCCTGTGGTGGGAGGAGTTTGCAGAAGGGAAGCTGGGAGCCAGAGCCAGAGAGCCGGTGGGAGAGAGAGATACTCAGGCAAGGAGACAGAGAGGTTTGTGAGTAAATACTGATCTTGTATTGGTTTGTGGGAAGGCTGAAGGATGCTGTGGCTCTCAGTGTCACTGTGGCTTCTTAATACCTTTGGTACTATGATGCAATCAGCTTACTAGTTTGGGGATTGGGTTTTCTGGTGTCTAAATAAATGTTTCAGTTCAGTCCTCTATCTGGAGAGTTTAGTATATTTTGTGATCAAACATCATGTGTTATTTATAGTCATGGTCTTTATCGTGATTGTGGGTGCTGTAAATATTGCACTGGCAATAATGACCTTTAAGATCCCATTTAGTTCGAAATCTATCATCCCATGACATAATCTGTGTTATGTAAATTTATTTTCATCCTTTCATAAATACTTTTTGAATGAATAAATCCATGATCTCATCAAAGTGACTAAAAAACTGGGGGCAGCTAGGTGGCACAATGAATAGATAGGCCCTGGAGTCAGGAGGACCTGAGTTCAAATCCAGCCTCAGATACTTAACACAAAGCCTCAGACACTTAACACAAAAACTAGACGTGTGACCTTGGGCAAGTCACTTAACCCCAACTGCCCTCCAAAAAGAAACAAAAAAAAAAAACTATAAAACTGATTATGTTATAGTGTTGGTGATATTTCAGAATTTCTTGCTTTGTTTGTTGTGTATTGTAAGAATATGTGTGGACTTTGTTTTCCCATGAGTTAGAAAGATGTTCTCAGGTTTTTCCTAGCTTCATGAATTTTTTACAATGAGATACTAAAAATGGAAATGGTCTATTAGAAATTACCTTGTTACTTAAACAAACAAAAATGTTAAAAAACTGTTTTAACATGTAATTGGGGAAAAAATAAAATACTATTAATAAAAAATTATTAAAATAATCTAATAAAAATAATATGTCATTAATACAGTGAAATGTAAGAGGCAGTGTGGCCTAGCTGAGATCTGGCCTCAGAATCAGTAAGCTCCATGTAAATTCCACCTCTTCCATTTACTGGGGTGACTCAGGGAAAGTCACTTATTCTCTTAGAGTCCCAGGAAATTCTCTAAAACTGGAAATTGCAGGGCCACTTGCATTTCCTCATTGTTAGCTCCTCATACCAAGAAAATTACAGGTTTAGTAAAAAGAAAAATAATACTACATAAAAATGAAAGGGAAAGATGATAAAAATGTAAAGAAAAGAAAGTTAACATCTCTTTACTTTTTAGAATTAATTTTGCAAATTATTGATTGGGTCAGATGTTCAACAACTTTAGATTTCACCTTTGAAGATAATCTAAAGGACATCTAAATGTATACAAACACACATGTGTATATGTATATATACCATAACACAATATGACACACGTGACACACCACATATATCATACGTGTCTGTCTATGATAGTCACAATGCCCCACCACAAACATTTATCATTATTACTGCTGTTGCCAAGAATAACTCACACACATATGTATAACTTTCAGATTTATAGTATGCTTTCTTCAATTCAATTAACCAGATATTTATTAAGCGCTTATACGGTATACAAGATACTGTGCTAGTTGCTAGATTTACAAAGACAAAACATGGAATAGTTCCTTAAGAAGCTTACAGTCTAGTGGGGATATACACTATACACAAAGTACAAAAATATGAAGTATACACAAGTTGTTCAGTCGTGTCTGACTCTTCATGACCCCATGTGGGGTTTTCTTGGCAAAGATACTGGAGTGGTTTGCCATTTCCTTCTCCAGCTCATTTTACAGATGAAGAATGGAGACAAACGGGGTTAAGTGACTTGTACAGGGTCACACAGGTAGTAAGTATCTGAGGGCAGATTTGAACTCAGGTATTCCTGGCACCATGCCTGGCGCTCTAGCCACTGTGCCCTAGTAAACAGCTGGCTCATAAAGAGCTATTCTAGGAGGGAGAAAATACCAACTGCATAGGTCATTGGAGAAGTTTTCTTCATACTAAGATGTTACATGCAAGGCTATGTGCCCGAAATAGAGTGAGTCGGATTACAGGTAAATGCTTCCTCTAAAAGGGGGAGATCAGAATTGGAAAAACCAAATATACTTAATTCAATCCATTAACATATAATTCTTAGTATGTCAGGCATGCCCATATAAAAATAAAAGTGAAACTTTACCCCTGCCCTCAAGCAATTTATATTCAATTAGAAGAGAAAACATACAAATTATACAAATGTGTACACACACTCAACCTCATGGGGGCACACACACTCACACACATACTAAAAAAAAAGCAACAGGTATAAGCAAGAAACATTTCTTGCCTTTCTTTTCCTTCTAATTTTACCTATCTATAGGTGCATATTTCAAAGAAGACACCATTGTATAGGATAGGTTAAGAACTAAGCAGTAACCAGCTACAGTTATAACAGTGTATACTTATCCCAACAGAATGGCTATTTGAAAAAAACAACCTAAAAATGTTTTGCTGACATAGAAAAATCATAAAACCACAGCTTACAATAGCTTGATTTGCACATCTTTATTTAAAAATAAAGGTTCAATTTGCATAAGCTCGGTTTTTCTAACTTTTTTTGCAAATCAATGCAAATGTGAGATATGGTTTCTTTCTTACTTTTTTTTTTTTCTTGGAGTGACTATTTATTCCAAACCCTAAATATGCACAGCCCTCAAAACTTTCATGCCCATTAGTAACTGCGCTGGCAACTTATGCTTTCAGGTACCTAGTAAAACTGGGGTGGGGAAGTTTTACTCTATTATAGAGATAAAAGCAACCAAAATTGAGGAAATTTAAATGAATTCTTCTAAGTCACACACAATGAAAGTTGTCATTTATAACTATGTCTCTTGAACCCAAGTCCAATCTGATTAACAATTGGGAATAACTGGCCAAATTAAAAGGTTTAGTGGAAAAAGTGATTAACTTTAACTCCTTTATCAGAAGGTCTCAGTTTCCTTATCTGTAAAATGAGAAAATTAGACTGGAAAAAACTCCAGATATTCCCCCAGCTTTATATATATACTATAACATACCTCTTAAAAATTTTTAATTAATTTTAATTTAATTAATACTGAAAACATGCTAAATATTATCTTTTAAATTTTTCTAATAAACTAAAACACTGTAATGATTTATTAAAATTATCTTAGAATCCATTTACTTTCCTTTTTTTTTTTTTTGGAAATTATCATTAGAATGTACTTATTGCATGAATTCTCACTAAATGTATCAAGTCAAGGATGGATGGACTAAACCCCTCAAATTTGGAAATTAAAGCACTGATTTAAAACATTCAGATTTTCTTGTTCTAAACAGGTTTCATTTTTATGGAGCTTCAGAAGTGAGGGCAGTTCCTTGGTAAAAACACAAACTTTAAAAAGAAAAACAGCTGACAACACTCTTACAGCAGCTCAGAAAAGCAATGGCTTCCTTAAAACAGATGTCTGGCACCACATTACCTGTCACGCCCAATTACTGCATAAACTTCTAAAACTTGATTGTGAGCAAATTTGTCTAATAATTACTGAGGGTTCTTCAGCAAATTTCAATTAAAATATTAAGGACTCAAAATTTTCTCAAATACATTTTGAAAAGTATAACATGAGGACGATAGTTTCTCAAGTGAAATGGCAATAGTAGTTTAAATCAATTTGGTAATCTATGGCTAAAATAAAATTTTCCAGTGCAAATAAGGCTTTTAATTGGAAGGAGAAAAATTATGTGCTTGTTATTTTTTATTTTATTTTATGGAATAAAACAACCATTTCCATAACATAGTACAATAAAAAATATGATTGTACGTGAAATTTCGAGTCTACCATGCACAATTTTCTATTCCTTTCAAATATTCAACAAAATTATCATGTAAATTTTTTTCTTCCCTCCCTGCCATCCTCTGAGAGACGCTTGTTACTTTAAATAAATGCTTGCTGAATGAACTGAATATTATGTCTGAATTTAAGATCAACATATCCACAGGACCTACCCATGAATACTCACATAAGAGAAAGTTTCTCTTTTTAATAAGAAACCAGCCCCCAAACTCTATGTGGCCTTCAATGTCACTATTGGAATGCATATAGTGTTTAGATTAGAAGGCGTCTCGATAAATGAATTCAATACAAAGCTTCTTTTAAAAATTACTTATAAATCAGAAAATAAAATCAATATGTTATTTCTAAACACTAAATTAACACTTACGAGCCATACTCAATAACTATCTTCAAAAGCACTGCAAACAGATGACAAACAAAAGCGAACAAATGCAAGAAGGAAAAAAAAAGGAGTCAATGCTTCCAAAAATCATAGGAAAAAGAATTCCTTGTTTCCTCACAGAAGTGTGTTACTGTACCTTATTGCTGAGGTATAATATGGCAACCAAACTCCCTCTTCATCCTCTATATCCAGAGAATTTACTGTTCTTTGTCCAATCAAAAAAAAAAAAAACCCAACACAAAAAACCAAACCTCTTTCACTCTCTATCTCCCATTCAATGTATCACAAATGCCAAGGGCAAGAACTTTCACCTAAGACATTGTTTACTGTGTTAAATGTCATTTTATTTCTAGGGGCTGAATACTTTCAAGAAAGGAATATATGCCTCAGACACTTAACCTGGGGCAAGTCATTTAATTCCAACTGCCTCTCACACACAAACACAAAAATTAAAAATTTTTTTAAAAAAAGGGAATATATCTCTAACTACCAGAAAATTACTGAAGTCCAAAAGGAAGTAATATTGTCTATATAGAGATCTGTATCTATCAACGTGTATATAAATCACACACACATACACACACACCCCTGGGGTGAATGTATCTTTTGGCCTCAAAAATTTCATCATAAGACAATGTATTTATTATTTCCCTATGAAATACGATTTTCTTAGCACAGGGTCTTGTATAAAGTAAACAGTCAAATGTTGTTGAATCTTTTAGAACCTGGACTGAATTCTAATTTGATAATACACGTATTAATGAAGGAAATGCTGTGACATCATTATTAGAATTTTGGAGCTGGGAGGGAGTTCAGAATCTCTTGGTCCAATCTCTTAACTTTATGGGTGAGGACCACATACAAGGATCACACATAGGTAATGTCACAGCCAGAATTAAAATCTGAGGATTTTGACTTTCTAGTCCAATAATCTTTCTACCAAAACGCACCTTTGTTCAGTGACAGGTGGCAGAAAGAGGTTTGTCTTTGCCTTATAAGCAAATTATAGAGTCTATTTACTTTCTATTATATGTAAAAACCTGCTGAGGAAAACCAGAAGTATAGTTAGGGGGGGAAAAATAATTAGCCCACGGTGTCAAAAGCCCTGACTTTTGGGAGAAGTAGGGGAGGGGTCATTGACTAGATGGTAATAATACCTGATGTTTACACACACTTGAGTTTTTTCAAAGTGCTTTACAGACTGACCCTCATTGGATCTCCAGACAAACACTGTGAGGCAGGCACTGCAGGGCAGTTATTGTTATCACCACTTTACAGATTAGAAAACTAAGGCTCAGACAGATAAAAGGATCTGCCCATCACATGACTAGTGTCAGACATGGGATTCAAATCTAAGTTTTCCTGATTCCAATTCCACTGTCCGTGATGGTATAAAAGTCTCCCTACTAGTGCAATGAGGAAATCAATGGAAAATGAGATCGCTTCCTCCCTCCCTCTCCAGACTGGTGCTAAAAATTACTTTAAGAGATAAATAAATATCGAATCAATTCATAAATTTCTTCACCATCACCCCATTCTATAACAACGCACCTACTTTATTCAGGATGCTTTGTATTCTCATCAAAGACAGCCCCAAATCTGTTGGAATGGGGGGATCCAAGCCGCTTTTTGAGATCTGGGTCCCACACCCAGGGACAGTCAGGGAAGAGGGACCCCTTTTGTTTTAACCCAGTATCATTTATAACAGGACACTCTGTATGCAGCTGGCTTCATGAACGCCGCTTACTGGCTGAAAGATGAATCATTTACCTGACTCCTGGAGATAACGATATACCAAAAAATTCACTTCGTCGCTGGTTATGCTCATCTTAGCCCCACCTCAAAATGATGAGGTTTGTAAGAAGTGCGATCCACCCTCTGTCAAAAAAAAGGAGAAAGAAAGAACAGGATTGGTACGCTACCTCCTCTGGCTGTTTTTACTTTAGGAACTACGGAGGAAAATAACAGGCATGAGTATGTACACACATTAAAATCATTAGTGTCTGACATGAAAGCATCTACTCAGTTCATAACTCCCATTCTGGGATGTTACTTGGATATGCCCAGATACATTCCACATTGAGGTTATGTATCGTTAATAAGAAAAGTCTGTATGTCAAAAATCCAAAACTCAGTAAGTAAGAAATAAATCCCACCGCAAAAAAAAAAAAGAAATTTTTAAGTAGTGAAGCCTGAAAACAAACTAATGAAAATTATGTTTTCACTGGGCTTTGTAGATTAATCAACGCCAAAATGACCATTAAGATAGTACTTTTGAACGTCTGCATGCAGATGGTGCTGTGTTAGGTATGGAATAGTTTTCTGGCTGGTGTTACTATGCAAGATAAATGATAACACAGAGGTATATTACTGCCCCTCCTCCCTTCTAGGACACACACAATGACAACATCTCAATGCTAAATGACACCAAAGGCCATCTAGGCCAATTTGTTCACATGGGAAAAATTAATCTCTAAGAATCACAGGCAAACGGTCCTCCAAGTCTCCATCTGAAGTTCTCCAGTGGAATGAAACCTTCTTAAGCAGTTTATTCTACTTTAAGGCAGCTCCAATTATCAGAAATGTTTTTCCTTACATCAAATCTAACACAATCTCTCGGCAACTTCCATCCTTTAATCCTAGGTCTGCCCCCTGGGACTCAGCCGATCAAGTGTAATCCCTCTTTCACATGATGGAACTTCAAATGCTTCTTTAAGCCTCTCTCCTCATTCCCCCAAATCTTCTCTTCTCCAGAATAAATATTCTTAATTCCTTTAACATGAGTCTCACATGAGTGGCAGGAGTATGAGACCCTTCATCATTCTGTTTACCCTCCTCTCGACACATGACAGCTTACTTAGCCCTTCTTAAACCGGAGAGCCCCAAACTGAACAAAACACTCCAAGTGCATCTGGCCTGGGCAAAACAGAGCAGGAATGTCACCTTCCTGGTCTTGGACGATGCTTCTCTTAATGCACTTTGGGACGGTCACATTGTGGTGCTGAATCTTACTAAGCTGATTACAGCATGTTCAGGAATGCTTACCTAGTTATACCTTCTCTGACTTGTACTTAATGAGGCAGACATTTCTGAACTCAAGTGCAAAACTCCATATTTATCTTTAAGTAATTTCATCTGATTAAATTCAGTCCAATATTTTAATCTATTCAGATCTTTGGGCATCTGGACCCTGTCAACATGTCGGCTATCCATCCTACCTCTGTGTTATCTGAGTATCTGATGAACATGCTATCTGTGCCTTAATCCAAGTCATTGATCTATGTATCAAACAGCATGGGACCAAGCACAGATTTCTTAGCAATATTCTACAGGCTTTCTTCCAAGGAAACATTAAGCTCTTCTGGTTTAATCCCCCAAATAGCTCTGAAGGCACCTAACTTTACCTTCTGTCTAACCTACATCCTTTGGTTCTATCCATAAGAATATCATCAGAGAGTCAAATGCTTAACTAAAATCTAGGAAAACTGTAAGTATGACATTCCCTAATATCAGTCTAGTAACTATTTTAGGAAGGGAAATTAAATTAGTCCACTAATCCTTATTAGTCTAGTAATCAGTCTAGGAAAGGAAGTAAGATTGGTCTCCCATGATCTACTCTTGAAGGAATGCTGATGCTTTGTGATCACTTCTACCTTTTCTAAAGGTTCATTAACCATCCCTTTAATAATACATTCTAGAATATTGTCAGGAATAAAATCCATACTCTCTGGTCCATAGTTTGTATGTTGTATTCACTTCTTATTACACATGTCAATTCCTTATGATTTACATTAAGGAAAGTGAGGGCTGGCCATAGGTCAATGGCATGGTTAACCTAAAACGCACTTAATATTATTAAATATTTAATACTGCTTAAATTTCATTTGATGTCGCATACTTTACAATTACATCTGTAAATATTACACAAAACCTTCTTTGTTTCTGAAAAATGGGGAGATACTAGCATAGACACTGGAACCTGGGTCTGGATGGAAGCACAGAGTATTCCACACGGATGTGCATACCAAGTGAAGAAAAGGTCCCAGCCCCACACAGGGCCGGTAACCTCGTGCAGGCTGTAGGCTCCCACCTGGTAGTTCTGCTGCTCATTTCCCAGCTTCCTGTCACAGACCCAGGAGGCACTGAGCAGGGGTCCTGTACCGAGAGGTAGCTCTAATGTAAAGTACAGTCATAGGTCCTTGACTGTCACTTAGAACCAACAGAGCTTTCCAGCTAGCTGATAATGGCCAAGACCACTGTGAGCCTACTGGAGCCTGGTCCAACCAGAGGCACGTCCACAGGAATGGTTTTTAGTTAAGGAACTTGTAGAGCTCAGACCAGGAAAGAAGCCATCAGATGTGGCCCTATATCAGATCACTTTGGGAGCCCTGGAAGTTTGCGGGTCTCTGTCCTGACCTATCACTTAAGAACCTATAATAACACAAAGCTCAGTACCCAAAGGAAACAAAAGAATGACCTAAGAGGACAAAAAACAGCCCTCCTCAGAGGTGTCCGGAGCATGGTCTCAATTCAGGAAGTAGACAAAGAAAAATGGAATCCCACCATAAAGAACTATTATAGACATAGGGACCCTCAAGACACAAACCCAGAAGAAAATGCCTCCAAAACATCTATAATCAAAATATCAAAGAAAATATGGCTTGAACGGAGCAACTAGATATTATAGAAGATATAAAACAAAGGTGTTAAAAATGATTTAAAAAAAAGCAAATAATGGGACTTGGAGAGAAATGAGAAAAGAAAAAGCTATGGAAGAAAGATGTGGAAAAACAATTAGTAGCTTGGGAAGAGATAAAAAAAGAAACCTTACCTAAGAAAACAAGCATCCTGAAAATTAAGAATTGACCAAACAGAAACTAATGAGAAAATAAGAAATATGAAAACAAATTCAAAATATTGAAAAAATGGAAGAAAATGTACGATACATCATAGCAAAAATAACTGACTTGAAAGACAGAGAAGAGATAATTTAAGAATTATTAGACTTCTCAAATCTAGAGTTTCCAGGGAAAAAACAACCAACCTGAAAGTACCAGAAAGAATCTTAGGTACCAAGGAGTCAGAATCACCCTAGCAGCAACCACTGTACAATCTGGGATACAATATTTCAGAAAGCAAAAAAATATAGAGGTTTGGAGAAAAGAATTAACTTATCCAGCAAAAATGAACATAATCATATGGGAGAAAATTGGAGCTTTAATGAGATAGAAGATTCTAATGCATTTCTGATAAAAAGACCACAGTTGAGTAGGATTTTGAAAAACAACTTTGTAGGGGCGGCCAGGTGGCACAGTGAGTAAGAGCACCGGCTCCAGAGTCGGGATGACCTGGGATCAAATCCAGGCTTAGATACTCAGCACCACATCCAGAAATAACTGGCCGTGTAACCTTGAGCAAGTTACTTAACCCTGATTGCTTAGGGGCAGCCAGGTGGCTCAGTGAGTAAGAGCACTGGCCCCAGAGTCGGGATGACCTGGGATCAAATCCGGGCTCAGACACTCAGCACCACACCCAGTAATAACTGGCCGTGTAACCTTGAGCAAGTTACTTAACCCCGATTGCTTTAAAAAAAAAAAAAAAAACCTTTCATCAAAGTTGCAAGTATGAAGCAAAATAGTCTAGACTTGAGTTTCATTTCTTTGCCTTTCCCCTGACTCCTTCCTGCCTTCTCCCTTCCCTATTCCCAAGCAAGGTGGCATAAGGGAAAGTACACTAAACCCCGATTGCTTAAAAAAAAAAAAAAGAAAAACAAATACAGGAATCAATACATAACACAAAAAGGTAAATATGAGTGAGTAATCATAAATGACTAAATAAGGCAAAAGTATTTATATTCTAACATGGAGAGATGATAATATGCATTCCCCACCTCCCTTCCCCTATCATCATCAGCGGTCATAATGGAAGTCTAACTAGATAAAAGGACCTGGGAATGTTTCTCTTAGATTTTGTTGACCTTAAAATAAGAAGAGAAAGGAGAGGGAAGAAGAATATAACAGGGGAGGGAAGGAAAGAAGGGTAAGGGGGAATTACTTCACATAACTGGGGTATGCAAACGGAAGCTTATACAAACAAGGAAGACAGGAAGAGCAGAAAACACTTGAAATATTACTCTCACTGAAACAGGAAGGGAAGCACTGGTTAACAACACATACACACACGACTACAGAAGTACATTTCACTCAACAAAGAATCAGGAGAGAAAGGGGAGAAGGGAAAAAGTAACAAGAAGGGGGATATATGAAGGGGGGATTCATCTGAAGCAAGACAAATGCTGGGTAAACTTTGGAGATTTAAAAGAAAAGAAATAAGGGGGGCCCTATTATGGGACTCTGGGTGAAGGAAAGATAAGAAGGGGCAAGCACATTACAACAAACCTAGAACACTAGTATTGAACTCACTCCTCTCTTCTTCTGTATAAAAAGAAAGAAAAATATATATATTTTTAATATATAAATATATGTATATATATTTATATATAGCATAGAGGGAAATATACAATTGTAACTGTGACTGTAAATAGTATGAATTCAACTATAAAATTTAATAGGATAGAATGGATTAGAAAGCAGAGTCCTACAATATGATACAAGAAAAACAACCAGCTCATGAGAGCTGATTGTTAAATTTTCAGTGTAAGCATTTATACCTTGGGAAAATGTAAATGCAACAAATCAGGGCTTGATTTATTGTTTTGTTGGTCATATGAAAAATGATGTTTGGTTAAGAAAGTGACAGAGCAAGCAGCTAGGTGGCACGGTGAATAGAGCACTGACCCTGGTCTCAGGAGGTCTTGAGTTTTAATCTGGCCTCAGACCCTTGACACACTAGCTGTGTGACTTTGGGCAAGTTACTTCCCCCCAATTGCCCTGCCTTTCCCCTTCTCCCTCCTCCCCCAAAAAAGAAAGTTACAGAGAAAAGGTAAATAATGCAGATTATATTTTAAAATGTGTCATGTATATATCTATTTTGTTGTTATTGTTTTGGGAGTATTGGGTTAAATGAAAGATATTGGGCTGCACTATATCATGCAATTTTACTTAACAAAAATTACCTGATCAGTAGTTGATAGATTCTTTGTTCCTTCTAAGAGTTATTGCAGTTGAAATCATACTTTAAAATGTGTTACACAACATAAATTAAACTTAATTTCATAATTTACTTCATTTTCCAAAATAAAGATCCTTTTCATTATTTTCTTGAGGTCGTTGGTCCCTGTTTTAAGCTAATTCACTTTAAGTGGCATTTGCCTATTATTAATGACCACTTTAAGAAGAGGACCTCTTATATTATATGTATTAATAAAAGTGGTTTCAAACAAACATAAATATAAATGAGGGCTGTCCCCTTCAAGAAATTAATTGTAGAGGTTAAACATTTATTCCAAAGATGTTTCTTCTGCAATTTTTTCTAGAATTGCTCATTTGCATTTCCTTCAGAATCTATATATTTTTTATTGAATAAAACTTAAAAATGTAAAAATTACTGTAAACATACAATCAAATAAACTTATAAAACAAAGGGCTTGATCTTACAGAAACCTTTTAGTCTTTAACAAAGACTGACCAAACAAATGGATCAATTAAGAAGGGGAGAGGCTTCAGTTTTCCTTGCCTGACTTCTCTAAGTTCCATTACCTTTGACCCTGTTTTTTCCTTTTTCTTTCTGAGTCAGTCAATAAGCATTTATTAAGTGTTAACTTGGTGCTAAGTGCTGGAAATACAAAGAAAGACATATACACAGTTCCTGCCCTTCAGAGAATTCACATTCAAATAGGGCAAACAGAATGCACTCAACTGTGGAAATATACAAGATTTATACAGGGTGAGTTGTAATCTCAAAGAAAGGGAGTGGAGTTGGGGGGAGTATTGGAAAAGGTCTTCTGCAGAAGGTGGTATTTGAGCTGAGTCTTGAAGGAAGTGAGGAAGCAGAGATGAGGAAGGAAGATATTACAGTCATGAAGGACAGGTAGTGAAAGTTAGGGAGAAAAGACATCGAAAACAGGGGAGAAGGAAGTATTTATACAAAAAAATTTACAACAGTTCTTTTTGTGGTGACTAAGAATTGGAAATCGAGAAGATGCCCATCAAGTGGGGAATGGTTAAACAAGTTGGGGTACATGATTGTGATGGAATATTATTATGCTCTAAGAAAAGACAAACAGGATGATTTCAGAAAAACCTGTAAAGACTTATATGAACTGATGCAAAGAGAAGTCAGCAGAACCAGGAGAGTTTTGTACACAGTAACAGCAATATTGTATGATAAAGAATTGTGAATGGTTTAGCTATTCTTAGCAATACAATGATCCAAGACACTTCCCATGGACTCATGATGAAGCATGCTATCCACCCAGAGAAAGAACTGATACTGTCTGAATGCAGACTGAGGCATGCTATTTTTCCCTTCCTTCCTCCCTCCCTCCCTCCCAATATTCATGTACAAAATGACTAATATGGAAATGTTTTACATGACGGAACATGTATAAATTATACTGGATTGCCCATTGTCTCAGGTAGGAGGAAGGGAGTCAGGGATAGAATTTGGGACTCAAACCTTTCAAAAACGTTTTAAAAATTATTTTCACATGTAATTGGGGAAAATAAGATATATTAAAAAAAGGAAAGGCAGAGAGGCAGGAAATAAAGGGTCAGCAAGATGGTTGGTGTCACCGGATCATAGTGTATGTGGAGTCAAGTGTAAGATTGTAAAGGTAAGAAGCTGCCAGGTTGTGAAGGGCTTTAGAAATCAAAAGGAAAATTTTATACCTGATACTGGAGGGAAACAGGGGGTCACTGAAGTTTATTGAGAAGGGAGGAGGAATTTCTTTCCTTTTAATATCAACAATAATAGCAGCTGAAAAAACACTTTACATATCCTATCTCATTTGATTATGATCTCTATTTTACAGGGGAAATTGAGCCAGAGTTAAATGATCTGTCTAGGGTCACACACCTACTAAGTGCCTTAGTTAGGATTTAATCTCATTCCAAGTCTAGTGCTCTATCCACTGAATCACCTTTGGGATTCAGGCAGGGTCATGAATATAGGATTTAGAAATGGTAGGGATCTTAGAAATCAGGGAGGGAGGGAGGGGGGAAGGAAGAAAGGAAGATGGGAGGGAGTAAGGAAGGTAAGGAAGGAAGAAAGGAAGGAAGGAAGGGAGGGAGAGAAGGAAGGAAGGAAGGGAAGGAGGGAAGGAAGGAAGGAAGGAAGGAAGGAAGGAAGGAAGGAAGGAAGGAAGGAAGGAAGGAAGGAAGGAAGGAAGGAAGGAAGGAGGGAAGGGAGGGAGGGAGGAGGAAGGACTGCTATGAGAAAAGCACTTTGCAAACCTTTTCAAAACACTGTGTACATGTGAGTTATTATAATTACAACCTAGCAGGGAAGATTAAAGAGGCACACAAATAAATTACATGAAGTGGGTCTTCATTTTCCATAACTAGAGTAATCTCTCAGACTTAAATATCGTTCTTTGTTGTTGTAATAAGTATGTAACAAGAAGTGTGTGTATAAACAGAAGCACATCAACAGGTCTACTATACCATATTTCCTTGCCCCCCCCTTTCACCTTATGTCTTAATCCATGAATTTGAGCAAAAGTTATCATTGAAGAAAAACAAGTATTTTAAAACTTTAGATTGACTCATATGTAATATAGTCCCAAGGCCTGTAGTTATGTCTTTATTCATATGACAGTTATATTCTTGAAAAGTCACTTATAAAAGGGATTCAGATGCATCAAGGATGCTCAATTATTTTTATTAAAGGCTTTATATAATTAATACTTTTCAAAACCCTATGTCTAATGCTATCATAACGGAAACATGTTGGGTTTCATTTGGGTGTTAAGTCATCTCTCTATATAAAGTTCCTAATTGTCAATGACTTTCTACTACTACATGGTACCCACCAGTGACTCACAGTGTAATAAATGTCTGTTGAATGAATGCAGAACTAAAGAGTGTGTGTGTGTGTGTGTGTGTGTGTGTACTCACAAGTGCACGTGCACGCATGTCCATGTCAATAATAAAGTATATACATGTTAATTCCTCTTGGAATAAGAGTCCTTAAGATAAGCCAATACCCAGACATCATTAGTATATTTTCCTTATGCATTAAAAAAAAATCCAAGTACTCTTATCCACAGCAAGTCACTCTTGCTTTCACTGGGCAGATTAGTTTCCTTTCCGGATTTAGCTAAATTGTTTTTTTTTTTCGGATATAGTATTAACTCTATAGTGCTTTCAATTTACAAATAACTTAGGCCACACCTTCATGAAGTGCTTAAAAGCCATTGTAAGTAATAAACTGGGAGTAAATCCTACTAATAGGCTACACCTGAAAGCAAACTCCAACTACTAATCTTTTTGATGACTAGAACCAAAGGTTTTCTATAAAATATACCAGGGACATTCAAAACTGTCGGACTGGAACTTCAAAACATTATTATAACTGACTACGCACATAAACCAGTATTTAACTCAGATCAAGTCCCAGAGCTACATACAACATCAAAATGTGCTGTTAAACATTCAGTAAACTATCTAGGGACTTTGTATCCTGAACTCCAAACCACCTGCTTGCTGCTTTCTTTGGATTTTTTTTTAAAATGAATACTTGATGAAATTTGGTTGTGAGTAGTTATTGCTTCTGAATTAAATTCATATGACTTTGATCTCAACAACATTCAACTCTTAAGGCTGGAAAACAAAGTTTCTCCTCCTTTCAAAAATTTCATCTGCCAGAATTAAATTCCACAGACAGTGCCATAGTAAAATTATATTTAACCATCTATTACAAAGAAGACAATTCCAGGATTCTGCTGGTTGCTTTAATTCCATTTGAATGTGTTTTTGGCTGGCAACATGGTCTCTCTCATTCACTGAAACCTCCTTTGGTAATTAGTAACTCCTGTTGCCTAGAGTAACACCTGCTCCTGTAGGCAAAGCTCATCAGCTAGGGTTCTTCCCATTATCACATCACTCAGCAGGCCCTTCATAGCTCTAACAGATGTCCCTGGCGATCTACGGATGAAGTATTTTTTTAAAGGGCCTGTTACACCTTTTCTCATTTCTGCCACTGTCCTTCAGACACCACAGTTTGGTACCAATTTTGAGGCAAATAAACAATTTGACTGTCGTAGTCAGATTATCCAATTCCCCTTGAACGCCCCCCTCCCCAGTTTAGGTATCCTACATAAAAATTCAATTTGTTGGAACAAGAGGGGAAAAAGCTGTTGTTGAATTGTTTCAGTCATGCCTGACTCTGTGACTCCATTTGGAGTTTTCTTGGCAGATACTGGAGTGATTTGCCGTTTCCTTCTCCGGTCCATTTTACAGATGAGGAAACTGAGTTAAGCAACTTGTCCAGGGTCATACAGCTAGTATCTGAGGACAGATACAGGTAGTAAGTATCTGAGGCAGGATTTGAACTCATGAGGACAAGTTCTTCCAGATTCCAAGCCTATTGCTTTCTATCACCTTCGCCACCTAGTTACAGTCTGTTAAAGGGAGACAATGTGCTAAATTAATCAATAAAATAGACCTGTGGTGCCTGATCAGCTCATTAATGCAATAAACATTTTATCTGTTTTTGGACTGGAGTTGTGATTTCATTGGCACAGGACCTTCCCAGAGAGGAAATTCCCTCTGCCAAAGCAGATCATACCTGCTCTGCAACTTAGAGTCTGAAAGAGTTGGCTGAGGCGGTGGCAGGTTAAGAGATGTGCCAGGGTCACACAGGTATTATGTATCAAGAGGCAAGAGTTGAACAAAGGTCTTCCTCATTGAAGTTAGCTCACTATCCACTACTAAATAAACACTTATTAAGCCCTCAATAGGTGGGTCAGTGGATAGAGTGCTGGGTCAGGAGTCAGGACAACCCGAGTTCAAATTTCACCCCAGATACTTACTGGCTATGAGACCCTGGGCAAGTCACTTAGCTTCTGTCCGCCTCGGTTTCCCCATCTGTAAAATGGGGGATACTAATAATAGTAGCTACCTCCCAGGGTTGTTGTGAGGCTCAAATGAGATCCTAATTGTAAAGCACTTAGCCCAATACCTGGAACATGGTAAGTACTATATAAATGTTAGCTATAATCATAATTACTAGTATTCTAATTTATCTTTAAATAATTTAATTTATGGAATATTGTAGAACCACTCATTTGAACTCCACTAACTTAGGATAATAATAATTATTATTATCGGGATAGATACAAAGACAAATATGACAATATTGTAGCCCTTGGGAAGGTTATAGTTTTATGCATTTTATTAAATTATTCTTATAATATATTAGGAATTAAACTACTTTTAAAAGAAAAAATCTGGGTAAAATTAATCATAAACAATGCTATGATCCTATATAATAAAGGCAAAGTCCCTTTATTCACAATCAAGCCCTGCCAACATCAATCCTCTTTTTTACCCATTATTTACATGTTCCAAATATGTACACAAACATACACATATATACATACACGTACACACATATCACGTGCACAGAACCCAAATATTTAATTAAATTGTTAGGGATTTTTTTGACATGTGTCAGATAAGGTCTTTATACATATTGCTAATCTGAGAAAGATAAAACAAATCCAAGTATTAAAGATCTTCCTTTGCCCCAGTTTTCCCATTTTTGAGGGAACTATGGGATGTACAGAGGAAAAAAGTTATGAGAACAGAGTTGAAAGTAATTATCAAAGAGTTCCTAAAGGAGCTGAGTTTTTAATGAATGAATGAAAAGATATGGACAAGTAAATGGCCCGGTACCAAGATTTTTGAAGAAAGAGACATTCTGAAGAAATAATGAAAGGGGGGAGAAAGAAAATTACAAAGGTTTTATAGTAAATTATTTTCTTTAACATTTAAAAATATTGTAGATAGAGCACTGGAACTGGAGTGAGGAAGACAGGAGTTAAAATCTACCTCCAATACCAACTAGCAGTGTGACCCTGGGCAAGTCATTTAACTTCTGTCTGCCTTAGTCTCCTTATCTGAAAAATGGGCATAATGATAGGACCTACCTCTCAGAGATGATATGAGAATCATTTGTAAAGTACCCTACAAACCTTAAGGTGCTATGTAAATGCTAGCCGTCATTACACCGAAAAGGTTCTGCTGTTTCTTAATAAGTTACTTATAGCTTATCATGAGTAACCTAGAACCTAATATTTAATTTATGGAATATAATGGAACCATTAATTTGAACTCTGCTAGTTTAGAATCCAGGATAATGTTGCCCAGATTTGTCCCTGTTTCACCTATGAAAAAAAGTTAAGGCCCGATTTCTCAAACATATCAATTGTTTACCCAAGAAAGTGTGTGAATCCAACACTGCCACTTCTTAAAAAACTGTTCTGAGCAAATGTCTTCTTGACGACTGATTAATCAGTAACATTGTAATATGAGAAAGAACATTGTATTTATAATGTATAATAATATTTAATAATATATAATAAAAATATCCAATTTCAATAGCTGGAAAACTCCAAAATGATCAAGATTATATTTAGAGTCAAGAAAATCTGAGTTCAAATCCTGTCACAGGCACTAACTGTGTAACTATGGCCAAGTCAATTAAACTCTATGAGTCTCAGTTTACTCATCTTGAGAAAAAGGGGACAATAACATCTGTTGTGAGGATCAAAAAAGATAATTTATGTATGATGCCTTGTAAACCTTAGGGCATAATATAAACGTAAATTATTGTTGTTGTTAGGTCATACTGGTAAACATTTATTAAATACCTACTGCATGCCAGGCACTCTGATAAGTCCTAGCTGCAGAAAGGCAAAAATAGTCCCTTACCTCAAGGAGCTCATAATCATCTCAGGGAAACAACATGCAAGCCATTATGTACAAACAAGATATATACAAAATAAATTGGGAATCATCTCAAGCAGAAGGCATTAACATTAAAGGATATTGGGTTTAGAAAGTGAGATGTGAACTGGGACCTCAATCAAGGGAAGTCTGGAGGTGGAGACAAGGAGGGAAAGAATTCTAGGTATGGGGCCAGCCACTGAAAGTGCACGGATTTGGGAGATGGATTGTACTGGGGATCATTGGAGTGTACAGTATTTGGAGGAGAATGAGATCTAAGAAGACTGGAAAGGAAAGGTAGAAGGGGTCAGGTTATGAAGGGCTTTGGAGAGCAATACAGAGGATTTCATATCTGATGGTAGAGGTAACAGGGAGACCCTGAAGTTTATTGAAGAAGAAGGTGACAAAGCTGGACATGTACTTTGGGGAAGGCACAGTATATAGAAAGAGGGAAGGAAGTGATAGCTTCATTGTTCTCTGACCTGGCTGGAAGAGTTCTGTAATATTGTGTTCCGTTTGGGGTGACACATTTCAGGATAAATTTGGGAAGCATGGAGAGAAGGGCAGTCAGGACAGTGATGGGAATGAACACCATTCAATAAAAGAATCTGTTGAAGGAACCAGGGATTTTTTGTCTAGAAAAAAGGAAATTAAGTTTGGGGAAAGGGAAAATTTAGGAGAACATAACTGCCCTCTTAAATACTCTTCAAGTAAAGGGCTATAGAACAGAAGCAGTATTAGATTTATTTCTGCTTGGCCCCAAAGAGTAAAATAAGGATCAAAGCGTAGAAGTTATAAAAAGCAGATTCTGAGAAAGTTCGAGGGGAAAAATTTCTCACAATGACACCTATCTACAAGTTGAATGAGCTGCCTTGGGAGTGTGTACCCTCTGGGGACTGTGAAGAGATTCCTTTTCAGATATGGTTCAGAATATATGAGGGCCCTCCCAACTCTGAGATACTGTGAACCTTCTGACCACAGCTGATTTTCCTGAGTCCTGCGCATTCTTGAGTCCATGAAAAATTAAAAAAAAAAAATCACCTTCTCATTAACCATTTTTTCCTCCTCTACATTCCAGTTGGAATCCATTAGTTTGGTTAATTTATTTCTTTTTCACTCTTCAACTGGTTTCCTTTATACCATCAGCTTTTAGCATTTGAGTTCTGAGAGCTCAAAAGATGTTTTCCAGATCTGCCAGTTCAAAAGTAAAGATCTTTGCTGTATTGATTAATCGTACTTGCCACTGAGAGGGGAGAGGGGCTTTCATAATTAGTGGTAGGAAGTTCATTTTCCTTCTTGACCTATGTTATTGAAGATGCCTTCAATTAAGGTTGATATGAGATGCAATTTTTCATAAAAAGAAAATAATCTCTTCCATCATTCCAATCTGCAAACACAAAAGTACCTGAAGAGATGGGTAAGTCGGGTTGATTAGTACTAAAGTTTCTCTCTAGAAATAAGTATTGTCAAAGGAGCATTAAATAAGAAATAAAGAAGAAAATTAATTAACCTTTAATAATAATAAGTTACCATTTATATATCCCTCACTATGCATCAGGTATTATGCTAAGTGCTTCATAATTATTATCTCATTTCACCTTCACGGTAAATTTGGGAGGCAACAGTAATTATTACTCCCATTTTACAGATTAGGAAACAGAGGTGAAGAGACTTGCCTGGGGGGGGGGTCACACAGCTATTAAGTGTTTGAGGATAAATTTGAACTCAGGTCTTCCTGACTCCAGGTCCTGTGCTCTATCCACTGTGCCACTTAGCTGTACTGTATATTATAATATTTATTGCTTATTAGAATTGTAGATAAAATACTCCAGTTTAAAATTAGCCAGTAAAGTTCAACAGCATTAACTTTTAAAAATTATATACGTCTACACACACAAAAATATATACCCCACAAAGAGTCATGGCCTGTCTCAAAGAAATTTTACTTTAGTTAAAAACTAGTTTTCGAAGCATTAGTGAGTTTCTATAATAAGGAAAGGGAGTTTCTTTAATTTGAATTTTTAAGGCATCTCTTCATTTAAAAAAAACCCAAAACTTATTAGCTCAAAACTCATTCTAAAAAACAAAGCGGTAAAAACCCAATATGAATGGCTATGGCTAATAATCAAAGGAAGAGAAAGGATAATATATTCCTTATAATGATTGTTGCTTAAACTGGACACTTAAAATATAATTAAGCAAGTGAAGTTCATTAAAATTTTATGTATTTTTAGCAAAAATAATTTCCCAAAAGTAAACAGTGGAAACTGTTGCTTAAAAAAAGGAGTCATAATACGATATGAATGATGACACACTGTAGCAGCAGGTACGTATGACTCCTGCTCCTTGACAGATCCTACACATGAATCTTAAACATGGCATTTAACTCAATTTCTTGAATATGAATATATGGCACACGAACGTCTGCAAAGCATTTTACAGATGTTGTTGCATCAGAACCTCACAACAATCTAGTGACTATATCCCCATTTGGGTTTTCTTCGTCCAATTCTTTGTGACCCCATGGACAACAGCACACCAGGCCCTTCCATCCCTCAAAGTCTGTCCAAGTCCATGTTTGTGGTTTCCATGACAGCACCCATCTATCTCATCCTCTACCATCCCCTTTCCCTTTGGCCTTCAATCTTCTTCAACATTAAGGTGTTTTCCAATGAGTCCGTTTTCTCATTATGTGGCCAAAGTTCAGTACTGACCTTCCAGCGAACAGCCCGAATTCAAGTACTGACCTCCTTGCCATGATCTCCTTGCTGTCCAACCTACCCTCAAAGGTCTTCTCCAACATGCCAATTCATAAATGTCGATTCTGTGACTAAGTTTGCTTTAGTCATTCTACAAATTTTCAAATCTTGACAAAATTGATACTGAGTTCTTGTTTCACCTTGAGCAAATCCCTTAATGGCCTTACACCTCCCTTTCCTCATGAGATGGTCTATCCTAAGTATAAGCAGTGGCATTTGAACTAAGGCCACACTAATTCTTTCCATTATTCTGCTCACCTATTTGCTTACTACCTCTCCAGAAAAGGTGCAGCCATTTTTCACTTGACTCTGGACTCTCCTGCCTTTTTCTTTTCCTTTCCTTACTCCCTCCCTCTTCCCCCCTTCCAATTTTGGAATATGACTGAATCAATTCTGCCACTGTTAATGGATGGGATATTTCAATCAAGTCTACCAAGGTCCCCACTCACCATCCTTGACAGTTTTAGTACTGCTGCCCAAGGCCATGCCCCTTGAACTGTGGTCTTCTTCATTATACTGCTAGGTTCTGGAGGGCTTTCTTGTATTTGTATTCTCAGCACCTAACACAGACCTTGGTGCACAGTAAGAGTTTAATAGATTGGTTTTTTTTTTCATTCATTCATTCATTCATTCATTCATTCACCATGATCATTCCCACCTTTCCAGTAGTCTTCTATAAGCTTAACTTCTGACATAACTCAAGAAGAATTTGATTTCTGGCTGACCTACTGGACAGTCCAAGTATCAGATTATTTCAAAACATCATAGATGCAAATAAGTCAATTAAGTGAAGTGATTTGCCAAAATCCACAAGATAAGACCTCTCATTCAGGTTCACTGGGTATTCCTTCTGTAAGACCAAAGAGGAAATGAAGTAGGAGGGGCTTATTCCCGGATAAAGTTTTAGTAAAAGAGCTAAGAGCCAGAGATCTGGGTTCTATTCTGCATGACTATGAACTAGTCACCATGTGTTCAACAAATTAACTTAGAAGAGAAAAAGATATCTGCCCCTTTACCCGCTATGATAGATCTTCCATCAATTTCACAGAATCTGCAAACATCAAATGAACATTAGGAATACACAGGGAATGATTAAGAGATCATTGCAAGGATGGTCACTTTTTTTTTGGATGAAATCATGGTTAAGTGATTTGCCCAGGGTCACACAGTCACAGTAAGTGTCTGAGGCCACATTTGAACTCAGATCCTCCTGACTCCATGGCTGGTGCTCTATCCAAGGATGGTCACTTTTTAAAACATTTTGTTCCAGATTTCAAAAAGTATTTTTATTGTTGTTTTATTGTTGTTCAGTTGTTTTCAGATGCATACAATTCTTTGTGACCCCATTTGGAGTTTTCTTGGCAAAGGTACTGGAGTGGTTTGCTATTTCCTTCTCCAACTCATGGTGAACAGAGGTGAACAGGGTTAGGTGACTTGCTCAGGGTCACATTGCTAGGTAAGTGTCAGAACCCGGATTTGAACCAAAGAAGATGAGCCTGACACCAGGCCAGTATTCTATCCACTGAACCACCTTGCTGCCTGCCAGAGGACCTAGATTCAAACCTCCAGACCCCAGTTTTCTCAAATGCAAAATGAAGGGGTTGGATTAGACAGGAGATCTCTAAAATCTCTTTGAGTTCTATATCTATGACCCAGTGAAAGCAATGGTACCCTATTTCTCATTCCTGGTATTAAATCTGTTTATTTTAAGACTGCCAGTATGGGCCCCTAGGCATTTTGGAGGATGGTTTCTTCAGAATTAATGGTTGAAATCCAGGGTTTTGGAAAAAGAGAAAAGGGTCAGAACTGAAAGGAGTTTGGGGTATTCTTCTAAGAAATTAACCAAAATTGTATATTTATATTACCTTAAGAAACCATTCAAACCTTACTATATTCATGCATTCTCTATAATGACAAAGATCTCTTCTGTATATAATGAAATACTGTGAGGTTTAATATTTTCAAACTCTTGTAATCTACTGAAAAAATACTCTGTGTTAACTGCATGAAAGTCCTATTTCTGTTAGAGTATCTTTTTAAAAAAGGATTTGTCCACTTAATGGACCAAAACAGTTCCAACAGTAAAAAAAAAAATGTTCTCTTTGTAAATTTGTTCAACTTAATTATTCTAATCTAGGTTATCTGAAAGGTTGTGAAACATTTTACTGATTTTTAGTGTGTTATTTGAACAGAAAAAAATCATCCAAATACAATTAACTCCCATGAGCATACATCACTGTCCAAAAGCAGATAGACTTAATTGGTAACAGAGATCCTCACATAACCAACACATAGGAATTAAAGGCATAGATTTTTGAAGACCAGAAGGTAAGGCTTTTATTAGAAAAATGATACTGTTTTTCCATTCCATCCCTCCCTTCCCCAATTGTCCTAAGGAGTTTGAAAATGTTACTCTGCACTACTTATGATTACCCACCCCTTGGTGCATTTCTTACTAGCTGGGGACCATAAATCAAACCCAGGTTACAGATCAATGGAAGATATAGTCATAGGACAAGATAAACTTACAAGTTTGGAGCCAGTACAAAGACAGTAAGCTTCTCTATCAGGAGAAATAACAAATGTTTTTGGAATTTCCATTGTCCCAAGTGTTTGAAGAGTACTAATCTATATCATTTTACCGACCACACAAAGCATCACAAACTGTATTCAAAGAATCTAATTTTGACAAAATTGAAATGATGTTAAGGAAAATCTATAGCACATGAAACATAGATAATTTGAACAAGAAGAGGGGAAGCAATTTTCTTTGCTAAAAAAAAAAAGTCTCCAGAAATCAAATGGGGTTGGAATGGGTGAGTATATCTTTAAAAAGTAAATAAAATTGTTGACTGATTTTAAAAAAAAACTTATGATCCCTATAGATAGATAACACTATAAATCCAACTCTGGCTGGAAAAGTAATATACAACTTGGCATTTTCCTTTCCAATTCTAAAATAATGCTCTGATACTTTTAGGTGAACACTGGGGGCAAAAAAAGATAAATCTTTTTTTTTGGAGGGGAGAAGGTAGGGAAATTGGGGTTAAGTGACTGGCCCAAGGCCATACCTCTCCCAATTAATATGAGTATAAACCTGTGACACCAGCTCCCTTGGGAGCCTCAAGGTTCATCTATAAAATGAATGGATTGTGGGGCAGCTAGGTGGCACAGTGAACAGAGTACCGGCCCTGGAGTCAGGAGGACCTGAGTTCAAATACAGCCTCAGACAATTAAAACACAAAAAACTAGCCATGTGACCTTGGGCAAGTCACTTAACCCCAACTGCCTTACCTTCCCCCCTCCAAAAAAAAAAAAGAATGGATTGCACTTGATCCTTTATGTCTTTTTACCCTGAGTCTATGGTTTTAGGATGCAATAAAAGGTGGATTTGGAGTTAGGAAGATTTGAGTTCAAATCCAGACTCAGACACTTATTAGCTGTAGGACCCTGAACATGTCACTTAATCTGTGACTGCCTCAGTTTCTTCATATGTAAAACAGGAGTAATAAAAGTAATAAAAAACTTAAGTACCGTGTTTCCCCGATAATAAGACACTGTCTTATTAAAATTTTTTGGACAGAAAAACACCAGAGGGCTTATTTTCAGGGGAGGGCTTATTTTAATGAACATTGACAGCAATTTTAATAAACAGGTAAATGTGAACAAAAAAATGTACCTTTATTCAATAAGCAAATCACTGGGGAAGAACAGGATGATGCGCTCACTGCTGCAGCTCTGATTGGATGCAGCTCGGAGTGCGGCGTGCATTTCACGGGGGGACGGTGCATACAGAGGGTACCGTAATGTAGCGTGTAGCACAGGGGATCACCTTCACTACAGTAGCAATCTCAATAGGGCTTATTTTCGGGGGAGGGCTTATTTTCGAGGAATCTTACACAGTAAGGGGAGGGCTTATTTTCGGGATAGGTCTTATTATCAGGGAAACACGGTAATAAAAAGTAAAAAAAAGTAATAAAAAACTATACTTCCTATAGTTGTGAAGATCAAATATGATAATATTTATAAAACACTCTATAAACCTTAAAGCACTATATAAATGTTCGCTATTATTATAATTATTGTTTTCTTTGGTCCACTACAGAAAGACAAAAAAAGGACATTTCAGAGGATTGGGTTTCGGATAAACGATGATGAATACCATTTTAACCATGGTAAATTTGATGTTTCTAGGATGCCCAGTGTGAAATGTCCAATCATTATTTGCTGATATGGGAAAAGAGCTTAGCAGAGAGATGGGACCTGGGAGTCATTTGCACAGAGGTGATAATTAAACTCACGGGAGTCAATGAGGTCACAGAGAGAGAAGAGGGCTCAGAACAAAGTCCACAACCAGGTCATGATACAGAGGACAATCCAGCAAGGAAGACTGGGGAGTGGTCGGACAACCAGAGAGATTAGTGTCACTCAGAGGAGAAGTATCTATATGGGGCCAGCACTGTCCACTGAAGAAGGGATTAAGACAGATGAGCTTTGAAGAAAAAAAAAACCAACTATTAGATCTGGCAATTAAGTGATTGCTGGGAAGTTAAGTGAGGATATTTTCAGCCAAGCAGTGAGGTCTAAAGATGGATGGCGGATGACTGATGAGTGAGAGTAGAAGCAAGAAGGGTAAATAAGCTTCTTTTTTTTTTTTCTTTTTGGAGTGGGGGAGGCAGGGCAATTGGGGTTAAGTGACTTGCCCAAGGTCACATGGCTAGCAAGTGTTTAGTGTCTGAGGCCGGATTTGATCTCAGGGCCACCGAGCTGCCCCAATAAGCTTTTCCTAGTAGTATGGCTGAGAAAGGGAAGAGAAACTTAGGATGAGAGCTCTAGATCAGAACATAAGTCACATATGGCTTCTCCCTTAAACAAAAAGTTCTGAGAGTAAAGAGAAAAAGGGAAATTAAGAGATATTCTCTCTGCTCTGTGTTCCTCATCCCAAAAGGGCTCTAGGGAAAAAGATAAAGGCTGAAGAAGAGTCTACTTGACTATGCAAAAAGGAAAAGAGATGTCAATTATGGGGGAAAGGGACTGCTCTAAGGGCAGTCTTTAAGATTGCTAAGGGACCAAGAGTTCAAACCCAGACTCAGACACTTACTGGATGTAGGACCTTGGACATGTCACTTAATCTACCTCTATTTCCGTTTCTTCATATGTAAAATGGGGATAACAATAGTGCCTACCTCTCAGAGTCTTTGTGAAGATCAAGTAAGATAATATTTGGGAAAGATCTGGTCTCTCGCCTCAGGTGTCTCCTACTATGTGCCTGCCACACAGTAGGTACTTATTAAGTATTTATTGACTGATTGATTGTACATGCCAACCTCACACTTGCTGTATTCCTTTTTCTTATGTAATTTTACTTTTTGGTTTATATTTGCTTGACTTCAGACGAGTAAAAACGCTTTATTGACTCTATCGCATCTTGAACAATTAATCTGGTCAAGCTAAGGCGCTTCTTTCTTCTGTATCTAAGAAGGATCAAGTAGAAGCGGTGGCAGCCTTTCATTTGGGAAACCTCTGATAACCCGAGGATAAGTTAACTGGCCAACCTCGGAGAAAGATTATATCACAAAGTGAGTAAGTTAAAGAAACCAGACCTACAGCCTGTGGCATGATATTTTGTTTGTAAAGGTACAAGACTATTTTATCTTTATTACCACTGGTGAAAAAATGATCAGTAGTCCAACGGAAGTACACACTCTCTCCAATATTCAGTAAAAAGAAAAAAGATAGAATCTCTTTCCATCCTAGCATTTGTAGACTGGGATTACTTTCCCCTTCTGTCCCTGCCCCCAATTTCATTTGCAATCCTTCTAGGGAAAAGGGAGAAAGAGAGAAGAAGAAAGAGGTTTTCTGCACTGGAACCAAGAAAACACTGGTTTGCAATCCCAGCTCTATACTTATTGGCTTAGTGACCTTTGTTGTTGTTAATGAATAAAATTTCTTTGTTGTTATTCAGTCATTTTTTAATTAAGTCCAACTCTTTGTAACCCCATTTGGCAAACCTCTTTCTTTGGTAACCCCTTTTTTGGCAAAGATGCTGGAGTGGTTTGTCATTTCCCTCTCCAACTCATTTTACAGATGAGGAAACTGAGGCAAACAGAGTCAAGTGATTTGCCCAGGATCACACAGCTACTACGTGTCTGAGGCTATATTTGAACTCGAGTCCTCCTGACTTCAGGTCCCATGCGCTAACCATTACACCACCTAGCTGCTCCCCCCCCCCCCAAACAGTTCTGTAACTGCCTTCCCCTTCTATTTCTTCTGTTCCTTCCCTAGTTCCACCCCTCCCCTCAATCTCAGGGCTCCTCTCACTCTCCCATGTTCCCAGACCCCTCCCCCTGGTACCCTCCAGCCGTATTCTCTCTCCTCACTGCCTGTTCCCCAACTCCCCCCCGGAGGCTGTTTTGCAACGAACAGTTTTGCTGCCTGGTATTCTGTTTCATGAGGTTTTTCAAACATAAGACTTGGAGACTGTAAAGCTTAATAATAAATGATCCTCCCTGATCTTCATTTGGCTGTTGGCAGCAAGTGTAGCAAATAGCTAATAAGACAGGTTTGTAGTAAGTCCCTGGCTTGTAACCCTGAAAGCCCTATGTAACTGTAAGTTACTATTTATACAGCTTTACGATAGAGACTGTTGCTAATTTTTCAGATACAGCGACATGTTGGGAAATCTTGTTTTAAAACCAACTGTTAAGAGGAAAACATCACTAAGAGACCACAAAATATGTTGCTTAAAAATAGTCTCCAAGAAGAGGCAGATCTATTTAAATGTTTCCTTTCTTGTTTCATCATTCAATATTTTCAAGACTTTTTTCCATATAAATTATTCACAATGATTAAAAGGTGATAAACTGGTTGGCTTCATTTAGTTACTTGGTCTCTATGAAATACTGATTCAAAGTACTCTAAAATCCTTGCACTGTAATCTCTATTTAAGTTTCCAAAGTACTTTACATACATGGTCTCATTTGATACTTCCAACAACCCTGGGAGACAGGTGCTGTTATTATCACCCTTTTATGTTAGATTGTAAGCTCTTTGAGGGCAGGGACTCTTTTTTGCCTCCATTTTGTATCCCCGATGCTTAGCAAGATACCTGGAACATAGCAGGTACTTCACATATTTGTACTGAATTAAGGAAACTAAGGCACACAGGTTAAGTGACATAGCTATTAAGTGTCTGAGGTGAAATCTGAACTCAGGTTTTCCTGACTCCAGGTCCAACACTCTATCCATTGCACCACCTAGCTAATTTTCAAATTCCAGATATATTTCAAAAAAGACAAATGAAGGTGCCATTAATTTCGAAACGTGTTATGAGGTAAAAACCAATGAAGACGACTGGTTTAGACAGGAGTTGTCTTGCTCTGGCTTGGACAACTAATGATTAAGGATTATTATTAATTACAAACCTCAGTTCAAGTCTTATTACCTTGAACTGGTTTTGTGACTCTGGGCAATTCACTGATCATCTCAATTCTCGGGGTAATTCTGACTTAAACTTTCATGGCAGGTGCTAAACTTCAGTGGTAGAGGGGGTTCCTTCAGTTATATGAATGAAACTATAATTCTAGACCAAATTCCCTGATAATGACTAGATTTCAAGTATCTCTAAAACAGAAAGGCTCAACAAAAATGTTTACCAGTCTTTATCAATATGACTGAATTCAGAGGATAAAAAGCTGGTAGGTAATGAAATAAGCTTTTTTATAGCATCTATTATGTTCCAGGTACTTATAAATATTAAGATTTGATGTTCACCACAAGGGAATTGAGTGCATTTATTCCCATTTTACAGTCAGGGAAACTGAGACAAAGGTTAAGTGATTTTCCTAGGGTCTCACAGTTAATGTCAGGGGACAAATTTGAACACAGGTCTTCCTGACTCCTGACCCAGCATGCCATCCACTGTGCCATCTAACAGCCTCATAAAAAACATTGTATAAACCCTTTTGTCTTAAAGAGGAGGAAACTGAGGCCTAAAGAGAAAAAAAAAGACCTGTTCAAAGTCACATGAACATTAAGTAGAAGATGTAGGATTTGAATCCAGTTTAAAAAAAATGGTCCTTCCATTTTACCAAAATTGCCTGCTCAAAGAGGTATGTTGTTATACTGATGGGAATCTATTAAGTAGCATAAAGAGAAATTTTATCCCTACCAAAAAACCCCATTCATAAAATCTCTAATTTTCTATCAGTGGATAGAATTATAGGCCTAGAGTCAAGAAGTCCCTAGTTCAAACATGGCCTCAGACACTAATCGTGTGCGCCCCTGATCAAGTTACTTAACCTGGCTGCCTCTGTTTCCATAACTGTAAAAAGAAGATAATAGCATCTACTTTCCAGGGTTATTATTGGATCAAATGAGGCCAACAACTGTAAGGTGCTTACCACAGTGACTGGCATATAGGAGGCACTATGGTTAATTATTATTGCTTTTATCATTATTTTAATTATTATTCCCACATTTTAAACCCAAGACATGGTTTTCTGTGTTCTTTTGTTGTTGTTGTTGTGAGCTAATTCCTTTCTGTCATACATTACTCCTTTCCTTTCCAAGGTCTTATGGACCAGTGTTGATATTCTGCTTTCCAACATTTAGCACAATGCTTGGCACGTAGTAAGTGCTGAATAAATAAATACTGATTGACTGATTATCCATATAATGCTCAATCAGGATTGTGAAAAATGACCTCTAAGATCTGTAACAGTGAGAATGTGGGAAACAAATAATTTAATTTAAAAAAAAATTTTTTTAATTAAAAAAGAAAAAAGAATGTGGGAAGTTTTTTTTGTTGGAGTGCTTAAGTGTAGCATGAATCTAAGAGATCGTATATAGCTGTTGACACAACAGATTGGCTTTGGAGTCAGAGTACCCAGGCTCCAGTCTAGATAGACCAATCGATGTGTGACCTTAGACAAGTCACTTAACTTACATAACCTCAGTGTTCCCATCTGTAAAGTAAGGTGGGAGTTGGACAAGCTGGCCTCCTACCTCTTTTCTAGTTCTAAATGTATGGCATGATCTATGCTGTAACTTCTGTTGATTTGTCCCGTTTTGATTCTTATCATAACCAAAACAAAAACCAAGCATACAGAAATTAAAAGGTCCCTCCCCACCAAATCATAAATAGCCAGCAGTAAGCTACCATTTATGTCAGTGGTGTTACTGTACTTGAATACACATGTGTGTTTTAAGATTCATAATTAAAGTAAATCACTCTGCAATTTAACTTTTCCATAGTTCATAGAATCTGGAAATATTTAAAATGCATAATGAAATACTAACTGTATTACAAGCTACAACTTGAAGTTACAACTGCTCTATGGTTCCAGCTTCACTTTAAGTCATAAGACGGATAGGATTCCCACGTTCTTTTTTCTGAATCCTGCAGCTCCAGTAACATCTGCCAGGCCTACAGTGAATAACCACATCTCGGTGCTGTGTCTTGACCACATCCCCTACCTCAACCCCAGGTGGCCGCTAACTGAAAAGTTGTTTGGGAAATTCAAAGAGGCAGGAATAAGGCAACGATGTCCCACCTCTTCTCCAATTTTTCCTATTGACACAAATGGTGTGGATGGATCCGTGCCCACATCTTTAAGTACCTGATATGAGCACACGGCTCCCAAGCATGTCCTTGGTAGGTAGGTGAGTTACAGAAGAGTGCATGAATAACTCCCTTCCAGACCTGCTGGACTAGTTTAAAGCAAACACCTCTGCACCTTCTTAGAATGGACTTTGAAGAAAAGAGGAGAATGAGCTGGTGTTCTCTGAAGAAATCCATTTGATTTCCCTGAAACTTTTCCCTCATTTTTTGGATGTTTTACAGGTTCCCTACTGGAGAATTAGCTCTGGAAGGGCTTATTCTGTAGAGAAGAAAATCTAGCTTTCTTAGCTGGTAAGAAAATGATAACTTTTTTTCTCCTGACACATACCAAACCAATAAAATAAAATACAACTCCAAACCGGCCAAGAATGAGTATTTGAGGAAGCATAAAATGAGAATAATGAAACAATGCTAATGAAAAAGGGTGGATATTGTTTTGTGCCAGTAAATGGATTAAAAAGTTCAAACAGATGTAAACCATGATAAAACTTTGATTTTTATCCATGAAGACTTAAGTCATTTTTCATCTAAGACTATCAGCTTCTTAGCCCCCAAATAATAATACAGATGACATCTCTTGGCAATAAACTTCATAGTGCCTTCAAATTATATGATTATCATGGAACGTATCCAACAAGGATACACTGCTAGGTATTACATTTCCAGTTTGCAGTTTTTCCAGTGAATTAGATCGCAATAAAGGCAATAAACATAAGCATCTTTCCCATTTTCCAGTTCCAACACTCAGAAAAGGAAACGTTTTTGGGAGAGGTGAAAGTGACAGAGAAGTTTAAGTGGGTCTTCTTTATAGGTAGCTGGGTTACTTAAATTGGAGATAAGTTAAGAAAATTAGAGGGCAACCGATAAGACAAAAGAATTATGAAGACATCAGTTTTTATCCCCACGTACAGTATAAAAAATCTTGCCATTAATTACCTTAATTACATAAAGTGACTACTCCGAGCAAGACAAAGAAATAAAGTACTGTGAAGAATGTCATAACTACATCAAGAAAGTATTCTTTCTATGGATCATGGAAATACCTTTTTTAAATTCAGAACCATTCTTTGTCATGGGATCTGCTAGCACCTGCATATTTTTTTTTCTATCTTCACATATAGATCTTAACTCTTGGCACAAGACAATTTACCCAAATGTGAATGTAGATGCAGATAATAATATCAGCTACTGACATCTGAGATTGTAGAAGGAAATTCTGTGTCACCACTCTGTTGTGGTTTACTTTGAAATGGGAGTCTAATTTTAGGTAGTGTAATTTTAATGGGCACTGTCATTAGATTTCACCTACAATTTGTGGCATTTAATTTGGCCTGAAAGAGTATTTAAGTTACAGGTTGTTCCCCTGTGAGATTGGATTATATTGTGTACTATATTAACATACACCCCAATCATCAGTATATGGAAGCTTATTTTCAAGGGTCTGAGCTCAAGGAATTAAGTGCCAATTCTGATGATAATCGAAAATGAACACTTACTTAGATAATTTGCATGAGATATGCAATCATACACTATAGTTCTCTTAATGACCATTTAAAAATTATAAGATAGTATAAAGTGTTTAGGTATTCAGCATCTTTTATTTTTTTTAATAAAACCTTCAATATTTTAAGTACAACCAGATCTTAATAATCACAGAATAAATCAACAGAAGAAATCACAGAAATTCCTATTATCTGAAAACATATTTAAACCAATCACTTTAACTTATTCCTCTCACTGCCTTTTTGATTAGGATTGCTAACAAGTAGCAAAATTGACCGCCTGCCAGACCAACAAAAGCTGAAGGATAAAAAAAATGTTGCCTGTTTCAAAGAAAATGGCTCTAGGAAGTAAGATGAGATAATTAGTCAATTTATGGAATTTATATATCTCAGCCAAGAACCCATATACTAACACACTCTCCTGATATGGACACAACAAATTTTGTTGAATGAAAAATCTTGTACATATTTCTTTCTATTTAGTAATCAATCTGTCTTTGAAAGATGTTACCCTTCTGGAAGATATTTATATACTGTTACAACATAATTTTGTTTACCTGTGGAAATATTAAATTTTCTTAATAAATGATGACATATTTTTCAAAATAAGTTGGTGATTTCTTTTGGATTTTATAAATACTGTGTTAATCTTAGTGAAGAATGCTGGCTGCTGTTTGATTCACTCGTGGTAACTAGGCTAAAATTCTGATCCTAAATGCCATCCTACAAGTAAGATGGTTACTTCTTGGGCAAGAGGCAAAAAGATTGCTATCAGTTTAATGAAATGTTAGTTGGTAGGGATAGAGTGGAGGAGGAGCTGTAAAATGAGAGGGCAGAAGCCAGCAGAGTGGTTATCTAAGCTCTTGCAGGTGGGAGGATGTTGGGTTATAGATATGTCCATATCAGAAGGTATTGGATGTCCCAGGATCAGGTGTCTGAAGCATTTGGAGAGGTTGGGTTGGGAAGAGCAAAGGGGAAAAAGGTCAGGTACGAGCAGGAAGTGTGGGAGAAATCTCACGTCCTTAGATGGAAAGGGGCAAAGGGACAAGGGTATTTAAGCCATATGGATCTATAGAAAGTAACCAGACATACTACTTTACAAGAGAAGTCTCAGGTGTTTTTTTTTTGGGGGGGGGTGTTGTGTGCTTTTGGGGGTAAAACTTGTACTAGATAACCAAATCTCATCACTTCAGACAAACGTTGGAATGCAACAAATCGTTCCATTAATTACTATAATACTATAACATTATGTTAATTATAAGCCAAAACATGTTACTGTGCTCACCACACCCGGAGGCAATTTGTCTATGACTTTGAACGTGGAATCCTAAAGGAACTGTCCTAGGGAAAGGTATCAGCTATTCCTCAGGGGAAAGTTAGATGTCAGAGTATTGCATTGGTGGAATTTACCCTCTATCTTTCTAGTGGTCTGGAAATGCTTAAGAAGTAAAAATACTGAGTAAATAAAATAAAAATATTTATTAAAATGGTATTTGTAGAAATAGCATATAAATAATATAAAAATACAATATAAATTATTTATATAAAAGCAACATAAATTACATGAATACAATATTAAAATATAATATAAATTAATGTATAAGTATAAATGTTGAGTAAAAATGAGAGGGAAAACACCTAGGTCCATATAAATTCAGGTTGGAAATTTAAAAGTCAAAAGGAAGTAAGAATTAAGTATAAATTTATAATAATTTAATAAAGTATTACTGAAGCACCAGATCATGTTCCAATTTTGCAAGTAAGTCAGAAAAATTTTTACTAAAAATTTTTTTTTACCAGTCTGTGGGATTTTGTTCATAAGAAAATCTGTGATGGGCTATGTGAATTGGCAGATACACCGAGGTAGATAAGCCAAGTTCAAGTTGTATCTTTCATACACACTGGCTTTGAGAGTCAGTGCCCTAAACAGCTGTCTAAGACTCCAAAGTTGCCTATCTGCATTGATAAAGAGTTTTGTCACCAGTTAAAAAACAAACAAACAAAAAAAAACAATCAGTATCTTTCATCTAGTTAAAAATTTAAAAATAGAGGAGGCGAGGTGGCGCAGCAAATAGAGAACTGGCCCGGGAGTCAGGAGGATCTGAGTTCAAATCCGGCCTCAGACACTTAACACTTACTAGCCATGTGACCTTGGGCAAGTCACTTAACGCCAACTGTTCCTCCAAAAAGAAAAAAAAAATCTAAATTTCCAGTACAGAATTATGTTTGTTAGTAAGGAAAAATGACCATAACACATGATTAGATTTTTTTGGTTAAATTTAAATGTTGGTTGTTTTAAGTAATGGTGATTATTATTTTAAAATGATATAATGAAACTATTCCCTAGATACCCCTCATAAGTGTAATGGCCAAGCTCAGTTCAAGAGATGAGATGACAAAGGTACTCTAGAGTCACAGGGCTTAGGTTCAAATCTCACCTCCGATTCTTACTACTTGTGTGGTATTGGGCAAATCACTTAACCTCCTTGGGCCTTGATGGTTCCTTCAATATCTAGATTACTCAGTTAAGAGGCAGAGAACTATGGGGCAAAATGTTGTACACATAGTCTTGGTATCCTTTGGTTTTGCTTAAGTTTAAAAAAAAAAGTTCTTACAAGAGAGTTCCAGGAAGGGGGAATGTATACTGGAAGTAACAGGTATAAAAAGAAAAAAATTATCAATTAACCCCCCTCCTCTTCCCTTCTGCCCCCACTCCCCAGGCCAATCTGTCTTTATATGCAAGAAATGGGGAATTTTCACTTCCTACGACTGTCTTTTGACAGTAGAATCTGTTACAATTAATTTTGGAAGATCAAATAATAAAATTAACATTGGTTTCTGATTTAACTACAACAGTAATGTGAAGAAACTTTCAAAGTGAATTGCAGTTTTAGACTCAAGAATTACTACCTTTTGAAAATCTAAGTGACTTTCTTTCCTGACTTTGTGAAGAGTATGTATTAAGAGCACGGTAAGTAAGAAGAATGTACACACTGTAAACAAAATTAAACTACTTTGATTTAGTAAATCTACCCAATATTTCTCAGGAATGGTCCACAATCATAAATTCTGCTAAAAACAAGGTGAAAGGAACAGAAAACAAAAGTCCATGTGATATTAAATTCTACCCCATATTTCTGCCTCATATCTTTTCAGCTTTCTCAGACTTCATTTAGGCTCTACATGCCTTGACACAAATTTATTTTTGTGTTTACAACTAGAATGGGACCTGTTACTTCTTTCAGTACATTGGAAAGATTTAATTTTTCACTGGGGAATAATACTTAGATACCTCAATAAATTCTGCCAAATGTAACCTAAAACTTTTACAGAAATGTTTTAAGCTTGAATCTGTTTATAAATCATTATGAACCTAATTAAAAATGTATAGCAATTCAGAATGCAGCTATTAACCAAAATTAAAGTCTTGCGTGCATTATTAATTAAGTTGGAACTTTTCACATTAATGACAATTCACAATATTAATGTGATGTATCTGTCCTGGGGCAGCTAGGTAGCACCATGGACAGAGCACAGAGCCTAGAGTCAGAAAGACTCATCTTCCTGAGTTCGAATCTGACCTCAGACACTTAGTAGCTGTGGTACCGGAAACCATTTAACCCTGTTTGCATCAGCTTCCTCATCAGTAAAATGAACTGGAGAAGGACATGGCAAACCACTCTAGTATCTTTGCCAAGAAAACCCTAAATGGGGGTCATGAAGATTCAGACATGACTGAAAAACAAGTCAACAGCAACAACAAATCCACGGTGAAGTAAGATCTTATTATAGGGTCACCAAAAATATCACTGACTTTTCTGGCCATTAAAAAACAAAACAGGAACAGCTAGGTGGTGCAATGAATAGAGCACTGGCCCTGGAGTCAGGAGGATATGAGTTCAAATCTGCCCTCAGACACTTAACACTGTGACCTTGGGCAAGTCACTTAACACCATATGCCACTCCAAAAAGCAAAACAACAACAACAAAAAATCACAAAACACTTAAAGAACAAGTCTATGAAGAACCAATATACAGTAATCATAATAATGAGTATTTATATAATTTTAGTTTGCAAAAACATTCTACAATCTTATCTTATTTTATTCTCTCAACAGCCTTAAGAGGTAGGTTATTCTCATGAGGAAACTGTGACAGAAGTTAAGTGCCAAGATCACAGCCACTATGTCTGAGGCTGGATTTGAACTCAGGTCTTCCTAACACCTAATCTAGTATTCCACATAGCAAAATGTTGCACACATAGTTTGGATATCATTTTATTGTTTAACCTTTTTGGCTTTAAAAAAAATGAGAGGCTTTAGTACCAACCTCTCAATTTATAATTGAGAACTGACTATATAACTCATAATGACTTAATCCCTACCAGATTCAGCAAAGAGTATAATCAACAACCCTAATGTGAGAAAATTATTTGGGGATCTTAAGAGTTAAGACAACAATTCTTTCACAATAAATTATCTTTCAAATTAATGTCAAATAAAAAAGGATCAAAATGGTAGAGGTTTGTGTTGATTACCTTTATGGTGACTTCATGTGTGGACCGTTTTATAAGTGAGCCTTCAAGGATCCAACAACATGAACAGCACAGTGTCTGCTTGGAGGAGAGGTTCCTAGTGACACATGAAAAATTGGGAAAAAAAACACATCAAAAACAATTTCTGAGTTAATATGGCCCTGATATTTTAAGGCCCTCTCCTCTTCCTTCCCTCCACCCCCACTCCCTGAAATTTTCTCTTTCATTCTTCATATTAGCTAGATTCTTTACTTTTGAATTTCAATCCTATATTTGATTGGTTCATTCCTTCTTTCTGTTTTTTTTTAAACTTCAACCCAATCATCTTTTTTTTTTTCCATTTTTCAAATGCTTTATTACCTTCTGATTTACATCATTCATTTCCGCAAGATTTTGAGTTACTAATTTTCTCCCCACCGCCCCAAAATAGCAGTCCCACAGGATATCCCCTCCTCCAATCTACTCTCTCCAATATCTTCTCCCATACCCTCTTCGACTTTTCCAGTAGGGCTTGGTGGATCTCTATGCCTCAGTGCCTATATTTCTTATTTCCCAATTACAAGTAAAATAGTATTAATAATAGTATGTATATATTAAACATTTGATTTTAAAACTTTTAATTCCAGATTCATTCCCTTCCTCCCTTGTCACCCACCCTTACTGGGAAGATAAGCAGTTCAGTACATGTGTAGGTAATACAAAACATTGTAAAGGACTAACTATATTTCCCTCCCTCCTATCCCACCTCCCACTTGTTCTATTCTCTACTTTGATACCATCCCTTTTCAAAAGTGGTGATTCCAATTCCAACCCCCCCACAGCCTGCCCTCCTTTCCATCATCCCCCCTCTCATACCCTTCCCCCTACTCTCCTGTAGGGTGAGATACCCTATTTAGTGTGTATTTCATTCCCTCCCCAAGCCAAATTCAATGAGAATAAGGTTGACCTATTCATTCCTTTTTGCCTTCCTATTCTACCCCTTCATTGTAACCCTTTTCCCTTGCCTCTTCTATATGAGATAGTTTATCCCATTCTGTCTCTCCCCATCTCCTATCACATTCCTCTGACCTCTTAATTTCACCTTTTAGGTATCATCCCTTCCTATCAAATTGGTCCTGTGCCCTCTATCTATGTATACCTGTAAACATATATACACATTCACATGATATTCATATGACCATATATATATATATTTCTATTCCCTTCAACTATTTTCATGCTGAGAAAAGTTTCATCAGTTACAATTACTGTTTTTTTTTTCCATGTAGGAATGTTAACAGTTCAACTTTGATAAGTTCCTTATGATTTCTTTTCCCTGTTTACCTTCTCATGCTTCTCTTGCTTCTTGTCTCTGAATGTCAAATTTTCTATTCAACTCCGGTTTTTTTTTTCATCAAGAATGCTTGAAAGTCCTCTATTCCACTGAATGACCATATTTTCCCCTGAAACATGATACTCAGTTTTGCTGGGTAGGTGACTCTTGGTTTTAATCCCAGCTCCTTTGCCCTCCGGAATATCATATTCCAAGCCCTTCAGTCCCTCATTGTAGAAGCTGCCAGATCCTGGGTTATCCTGATCGTGTTTCCACAATATTCAAATTGTTTCTTCCTGGCTGCTTGTAATATTCTCTCCTCGATCTGGGAATTCCGGAACCTGGGTATAATATTCCTGGGAGTTTTCTTTTTGGGATCTGTTTCAGGAAGAGATCGGTGGATTCTTTCAACCTCTATTTTGCCCTCTGGTTCTAAAACATCAAGGCAGTTTTCCTTGAGAATTTCTTGGAGGACGATTTCTAGGTTCTTTCTTTTGATCATGGCTTTCAGGTAGTCCAATAATTTTAAAATTATCTCTCCTGGATCTATTTTCCAGGTCAGTGGTTTTCCCAATGAGATATTTCACATTGCCTTCTATTCTTTCATTTGTTTGAAATGAAATAGTATCTTGATTTGATCTTTAATAGTATCTTGATTTCTCATAAAGCCACTAGCTTCCATTTGCTCCAATCTAATTCTGAAGGAATGATTCTCCTCATTGAGCTTTTGAGATTCTTGTCCATCTGGCAAATTCAGCTTTTTAAGGCATTCTTCTCCTCATTGCCTTTTTGAGCCTCTTTTGCCATTTGAGTCAGTCTGTTTTTTAAGGTGTTATTTTCCTCAGTCAGGCTGTTGACTCTCATTTCATAATTTTCTTGCATTGTTCTCATTTCTCTTCCCAATTTTTCCTCCACTTCTCTTATCTGCTTCATAAGGTCTTCTATGGCTTGTAACCAGCTCTTATTTTCCTTTGAAGCTTTTGGTGCAGGAGTTCTGACTTCAATGTCTTCCTCCTGTTCCATGCTTTGATCCTTTTTGTCCCCAAAATAGGAGTCAAATGTTGAATCCTTCTGTTTGTTTTGCTTCCTTTGCCTGGTCATGTTGACACTCAGTTACTTGTCTTTGGGGCTTTTTACCACAGTAGGACTCTGCCACCAGACAGTGGAGCTTTTGTCCCAAATGCTGGGGTTTTCTCAGCTGCCAGAGGTATTAGTTGGCTGCCCTCTCTGAAGCCTCCACCCGCTCTGGCAAGCTGGACACAAACCCCAGGACCTCCACCCTAGACTGCAATCCAGATCCAAGAAGGTTAAAGCATGAGCGATTACCCCTCAGACTGGTGCTTGGTCCCCCTACACTCTGCAGGCCAGGAGCTGAAGCTGCCACTTGGTGCTGGCTGGCTGTGCCAGCATCTCAGTGGCTTCTTTCCCCAGGGACCAAAGCTGATGCACTCCCAACTCCTGGGTCCCAAAGTCCTCACTGAACTGACCTCTCACTTTGTCCTTCACATCTATGTGTTGATAAATGTGGAAACAGCTACAGCTGCTGGTGATCTGGAGTCCCTCCAGCCCATGGCTGCTCAGGCCCACCCTGGGGCTAAAACTTCCGGCTCACGAGGGCCTGGGCTCGGCTCCCAGAGCGCTGCGGTGGCCACTTGCTGCCGGCCTGTCCTCAGCGGGAAGTTAGCTTCTCTGTGTTATTTTGTGGTTTCTGCAGCTCCAAAGTTTGTTCAGAATCCCCTTTTACATGGATTGGGGAAGGTGAAAGCAGGAGCCAGGTGGAGGTCCTGTTTCTACTCCGCCATCTTGACCCCCCCGGCAATCATCTTTTAAAGAATGGACTGTTTGGTTGTGATTGGCTTTTTGAAGATAGAAGACATTAACTTTTTTAAGTAATGGAAGAAAAAAATATATAGTCTACACATGGGAGAAGAGATTCCTCGTAACTGGATTAGGATTTTATATTTCCAGTGTCAATAGTTGTTAATGCTGATAAAGACAGTTAAAAAAAGGTATGGTTCAACACTTCTATCCCATTTTTTTAATCCCTGAAGAATGAAAAGGGGTGAAATAAGAAATGAGGCTCATTTGATATCCTCTTTGTTCCATATGTGGGAAATGAATGAGTGTTTATTAGGCAACAGACACTCAGTGAACCACTTTACAAATATTATCTCATTTGATCTTTAAGCCCAATAATCATTGCATCCTTTGAAATATCAGGTGCAATTATTTCTCCCTAAGTATAGAATGTGTTATACTCAATATTTTAAAAATAAGCTAAGGTTAAACATTAGCTGGTTAGAGTTCACTATTAAATTAATTTGCCTGGGACAACTGACTTTAAGTATAACTGCATGTTTCATATTGTTTAGAATTAAACTGTCAGACCTCTGGGAGAAAAAGTCATCTCTTGTCCACCATGTTACAGAATATCTGTCATACTTGAAGGCCAATACTGGACAAAAATTATAAGATACAAGTATATAAATATATATATGTCTCTGTGTATGTGTACATATGTTCTTAACACACAAATGTTTGCTTCTTAATCACTTGCCCTTCCGGCCCCCAGTGGGTGACAAATCTAGTATGATGTCTTCATTTTAGTGTAGATGAAATAATTTCTATGCAGTCTTAGTGTTGATCACTATAAACTTAATTTACTAAGGTTTTCAGATCTTTAAATTTTTCAAAGGCATGATTATTCAGGTTCACACCTGAATAAAGAGAGATACAGTTATTAATCGCATGTAAGCATATTTTACTTCTATGTTCAGAAAACACTGTATTAGTTTTTATCATTTATTTGCTGTCCCCTTCAAAGTACCAATCAGTACTTTCTGACTTCATTTTGTAGTTTTCCCAGTAAAATTCCCAGTGGCTATCTCAATGGGTTTAAAGTCACTCCCCTCACCTACAAATTTACAGGAATTTATATAGGTTATTCTTTCCTTAAGTATCCCCAAAGTATTGATTCCAGCACAAAAATGCCTTTCCTAAATCTTGAGTCCTGCCTTACTGCAATTACTAATACAATTGCATTTATAGGCTTAATTATACAACCGAAGCTTTATATTGACATTTTTCTTAATTGTGACTTTATTTAGGGCCTTAAGAATACTCTCCTACAATATACATAGTAAGCAGTTATCCAGGATTTTGTTTGAGGACCCCAAATGAGAAGAAGTCTTTCATTTCCTGAGGCAGTCACCTGTGTTTTAAAAATAACTCTAATGGGGCGGCTATGTGGCGAAATGAATAGAACTCCGGCCCTGGAGTCTGGAGAACCTGAGTTCAAATCCAACCTCAGACACTTAACACAAAAACTAGCCATGTGACCTTGGGCAAGTCACCAAATTCCCTAAAAAAAAAGGCAATAAAATAACTCTATCTTTTGTTTATTCCAACTTTTAATGCTCCAACAGATCTATGAACTTAGTTCAATACTCATCCAACAACACAGTTTACAACTGGTCCTCACCTGCCCATCCTATGTGACTCTTGTTTTGTGTTCTGTAAATCCCTCAGAGGGTCAGCTAAGCAGAGGCCCTATCTCACATTCTCCTGACGCTGTCTAGATACTATTGAACTATATGTGTAGTCGAATAGGTAACCCCCCACTCTCTGTATTGACTGATCATTTTTTCTCTTTATCATATATTTCTATATACAAATGGCATGATCGTACATACCCTTTATATTTTTCCACTGATTTTATTTGCATTAAGAATGTCAAGTTATTGTTACCCAATCACGTGAGCTTTCATTCATAAGTAGATGAGGATTTTGAACTTCCAATGTCAACAATTCTTAAGGTTTATAGACAATCAAAAAATTTATGACTTGACACTTCTGCCCCATTTTTTCATTCCTATAACTATAAAAAGGGTTGGGGCAGCTAGGTGGTCCAATGAGTAAAGCAACAGCCCTGGAGTCAGGAGGACCTGAATTCAAATCCGGTCTCAGACACTTAATACGTACTGGCTATGTGACCTTGGGAAAGTCACTTAACCTCAATTGCCCTGCCTTCCCCGATCCAAAAAGACCCCCCCAAATGGGGGTGTGTGTGAAATAAGAATGAGGTCCATTTTGTAACTTCTTCATTTCATAGGTTTCCAAAACCAAAACCATCAATCAAGTGGTGTTGAGCCTCTCTTCGGCTGGCTGTCAGAAAGTAGACAGTCTGTTGCTGGAACCACACTTTCTAGCATGGTAGAGAACCTGTCAGAACTTACTCTCCAAATGTTCAGAGTAAAGATTTTTCTATGAACCCTTAATTTGCCTTAGTTATGTCCTCTCCAACCAAGCAAAATGTATCTGATCCCATTCCCATAGGCCATGCCTTTCAAGTAACTGAAGACTGCTACCTTGCCTCTCCCCCATTTTCTCCTGTTCATGGTAAACATCCCATGAATCCTCACACAACATGAACTTGAGGGCCTTAACTATGTATTGCAGTCATACTCTCCAGCTTACAAATGTCTTTCTTAAGACATGGCATCCAGAAGCAAACACACCACTTCAAAGCACAGTACTCAGAGTACAACAGGTCTATCACCTCCCTTGTCCAGAACACTGTGTCCCTCCTTAATGCTGCCTATGGTCATTGCGGCTTTTGTGGCTGCTACGTCACACTACTCACTCCTATTGAACTCGCGGTCCATTCACCCCGACTTTAAAACATTTTTCATTTTAAAAACATTTCTTTTTTATTATTAATTCAATAAACACCAGAAAATATGATCATTTCAATATACAAAGAAAAACAAAAAAGAATATTATGTATGAAATGATGACCTTTTGTCACAGACAAATTTTTTTGTCTGTGTAAATCTTGTTTGGGTTTTATTGTGTTTTTTTTTTTAATTCAAGTTTGAAATGGCATATTGTGGTGGGTGAAAGATGAAATGACTGAGGAAACAAAGGTTTGAACTTCCAACCATACTGATTTATTAAGCCATGGATGTCAACTGCCTAACAAACTGGGACCAGGCCTTCCTTAGTTTTGGCATTGGACCCTGGATATAATGGGAGAGAGATTTTTACGCATTAAAAACAATTAATTAAATAAGATAAGTTAATTAAAAAATAATTAACCAGGATACAAAATTAGGTAATTTGCTTTCTAATTAGGAGAAAGATTAGGGACTTTCCAAATTGGGAGGGGAAGAGCAAACAAATACAATTCCCTGAAAGCAGAAAAAGAGGTGTCCCGCTCCCCCAAAGTGTCTGCAAACAATCAAAGAAACTTGGAAACAATAATTGATTAACCAGTATGTGGCCAGTTTTCAGACAAAACATACAGACTGCTTCAGAGATACACAACTTTGAGAAAAGTCCTTGTACCAATCTTCAGAGTCGACAGGGTACATAGTCAGCATAACCTAGGTCCTTAGTTAAGGGTATCTAAGCAGCAGGTAGAGGTGGTCTAATTTCCTAGCCATTGCAGGGCTAGGTTCAAAAAATGCAAAATAAGTTTTTTGACAATTCCCATAACTAAATAACGTTTTCTCATTAGACAGGAACTGGACTAGGCCCATTATTTCAGTATTGTTTTCATTACCCCTTAGTACCCCCCTAGAAAGAACCTGACAACAGTGAAGGGGCATCTTCTCCCCAGTCAGCTACAGAGAGGCATTCAATTCCCACCCCTATCCCAGATATGGTCAGACTCTAATTCTATTGTTTATTTGCTCTCCTCTAGTTCAAGAAGGAACTTTTTAGCTAGAGGGAAGAGACCGGCTTATACATGTCCTTCTTAAAACAAGGCATCCCAGTTCCAGGGCTCAACCTGGCCCCACTGGTACCAGTCCCACAGCCCACTGTCTACCTGCTGACATGGTATGAGTACAGTTAATGGCTTCGTTTAGGAGCCAGGGGATGTCAGGGGGCAAGGACTCCGTCCTTTGTATGTTCTAGATGGTGCTGGGACAATGGGAGCAGGTACTCAATAAATATTACTTTATGAAAAATTAAAGAAAATCAACTTTCCCTTTTATTTTATTAACAAGTAAGATCAAGAAAAATACATCTACATATCGGCTGTGTACGATAATGCACGTTTCATTTTGCACCATTAGTCTGTCATTTTGTTTCCAAATAAACCATGACTATTTTGGGGGTTCAGCCCTATAACCAATTCTGAAAGTGTACTTTCATCCATCTTATTTCTTATCATCTTGGTTGCAACAATATCGTAGGACTACCAAATGCTTTGCAAAATTTGGGTGATTCATATTTGTTGCTTAGTTCTAAGTGTATAGTAGGTTCTTTTATTTCTATTATATTCTTTTGCCCTCAATTTCTTGACTGATCAAGATTTCCAGTTTCATCCTCAAGGTCCCTTTTTCTCTTCTTTGTTTTTAACCTTGATAAACACACACACACACACACACACACACACAAACACACGGCATTTTCTCTGACAATCTGGAGATTAAAGAGATATTCCTCAATTTTCTTTACCTTAACATGAAGGAGAGAGAAAAGCCTGCACCTTGAACACAGATGACAGTCACTTGTCTTTGGTAGAAAGACAAAAATTACACATTCTATGCAGGTCTAAGAAATCCCACCTGCTCTCCCTAATTGCAGGAAGTGAGATCTTCAGTCCTTTATCTTTCTTGCCAGCAGCAACCCTAGAGAACTATTATTACAAACTGCACACGGGTGTCTTCCATTTTAGAGTTTTTATTAGTGCATGGGAGAGAAGTACTTAGGACAAGTCAGAGTGGTTAATGAGATCTGATGAGATAAGGATAATTTCTATCGGGGCAGGGGGGCAGACTGTGGAGGAGAGTTGAGAGAAGGCTTCATGAAGGAAGCTGTACCTGAGGTGGCCACTAAGAGATGAAAACATGAAGGAAACAGGGGCCAGGCCTAGTGACATGAACCCCTAAATGCACAGAGGCAGGATCTGGCAAGATAAGGCTGGACAATTACTTAATATCCAGACCATGTAATTAGGTTTAATATGAATAAGGCTCGAAATGTGTATGAGATCCAGACTGCAGACAGCCTTGAATAGCAGGCTAAACGGTCTCCATTTTACTTGTTAGGCATTTTTAAAGCAGGAGACCAACATGAGGAGATGTACATAATGCCAACATCATTGTAGCAGTGTTGTTAAGACTGGGATGAAAAGCAGAGAATATGGAAGCAGGACCATCTGCTGGGAGAATATTATAATAATTCAGGTGAGGAGTGATGACGGCCTGATCTAAGGTGAGAGCAGTGGGAAACTGTTAATGATAACAATAGCTGACATTGACATAATTCTTTTAAGGTTTGCAAAAGCTTTACTAGATATTATCTCATTGGATTATTTATTAATATTCTATGATCTCATTTGTTCTTCACAACAATCCAGTGAGGAAAGAGCTATTATTATCATTCCTGTTTTATAGATGAGGAATCCAAGGTTCCAAAATTCAAATCTATGTCTTCTTGTTGTCGAGTCTTTCAGTTGCATCCTGCCCTTTACAATCCCCATTTGGGGCTTTCTCAGAAAATATACTGGAGTGGTTTTTGCTTCTTCGGGTGAGGAAGCTGAAGCAAACAGGGTTAAGTGACTTGACCAGGGTCACAAAGGTAGTAAGTGTCTGAGGCTAGATTTGAACTCAGGTCTTTCTGATTTCAGACTTGGATGCTCTATCCACTGAGGCACACAGATCTTTTTGAGAGAGGCATTAAAGTCCCCTGAGTAATATGTGTCCCCAGTTCTGTTAAGGCACTCCCAAAAAACCTTTTGGTGTATCAAAATACACTGGTAATATCAATGGCTCTCACGGTTACAAGAAAGACATGGGTTTTCTGGCTTCTTCTCCCTAAGGGCCATCAGGACTAGGGTTGAAATACAGGACTTTCCCAATCTGATGGGGATAACCAGCTAACTGGACCAAAACACTTCTACCCTGTGCTAATGTGCAAAAGGAATAGAATGAACTAAACGAGCCTTGAAGTTCCTTCAAACTCTTAAATCAATTATCTAGTGGTCAGTGAAACGCGAGCAAACCTGGGTCCAATGGGCACGCCTGGAAAGTTAGCTGAAGTGTTACTGGATAAGAATAAAATGAACTGAACTCTAGACTTTGCAAGGATCAATAATTTTCAAATGTCTTGTTACTAAACAGATAAAGGAATGTAGTGATTTATTTAAATACCGTAAGGCTATATTGCTGATGCTATAATCTTATCGTACATTCATAAATGTGTCAGAATTGCATAGGCTTGTTTCCAGTTTTATCAACTTGTTTGTAAAATATCACTGTTTGCAACCAGCCCTGAATGAAGACCATTCATCACTTTACTTTTCTGCTTTATTTTATTTCCCTGAAGATTCAGAGGCTAAGCTAAACATGGTAATAGATAAGGGATTTAGATGCCCTCCTTAAGCACCTCAGAAATAGATTCTCTCCTTTGGCACATGCCTTCAACATTACAGCATAGAAAGGTGGTTGTTGCTGCTACGGCTGCTGTTTTGTTGTTTTCATAGCACAGAAAAAAAGAAAAAGGGGGTCAGAGACTTTTGTTATGATAAAGAGAGAAAGCGCCTCTCACGCCGGTGATCCTCATTTTTATGACATTTGGACTTTAATAATATTTCTCTTTATCTGATTTACAGACATGAGATTGAAAGAAAGATTTACTTACACCTCAGGGTCTTGGACTGCCCGATTATTGGGATCATGAGAATAGTAGTGCTTAGAACAATATCAGCACCAAGTAAATTCTATGATCCAATGATATCAGGGCTGATTTACTTAATCAGGAGCCTTAACAAACAAGTCCTCTTAGGACAGAGGCATCACTGTTCAAGATGTAAGTCCAGTCTTTTGACTCTGGATAGCCAGAGTATGGAAAACCTCAATGACAATTCATGTTCGTGTCTAAGAGGCGGAAAAAGGAATTTCTTAGAGAAAGTGTATTGCTGCTATGGGTTGTGCTGCCTTGGGGGGGTGGGGAGGAATGTGAGACCAGCTTGAGGAAGGCAGGGAACTAGTGATGATTTAAAGAAAGGATTCTGCTGGATTTCGTCTCGTAGTTTTCTAATTCAGACAGCAGGTTAACTTATTCAATAATAGGTTAAGTAGGTGGCCAGTGGAGAGAGGTAGGGAGGGGTGAAACTGAGAATACCCTCCAAGTCCTACCCTTAATGAAGGCTCATAAGAAGTGACCAAAGCAAATGCATTACAGATGGTTTCAGAATTTCATTCTGAAATGAAATATGAACATGTTAAGAGAAAGACATTATTCTGTCAGTAAGTATTTTCTGATTTTAGCTTAGATAAGGCCAACTGGAGATGAAGTAGTGCCTAATTAAAGGAGCTAGTGACAGGATGCCCAAAACAAACAAACAAATGAATTGGAAAAAAAAGGAGCTTTTTAAAAAAAACAAGTCCTGTGGAGGGGGGGAGGGGGAGGGCACGGTCAATGCAGAATTTGATTTGCTTGACTACGTATATTCTTTTGCAAGGGCTTTCTTTTAAATTTCCCCCTTTTTCAATGAGGGGAGTGTGGAAAAGAGAAAAAAAAACTTTTCTTAAAAAATGAAATTTAAAAAACTTTTAATTGAAAATCAAAGAAATCATAGTCTATACAGAACTCTGAGATAACACAGTATGGTGAGAGTTGGAAATCTAGCATGTCTATTTACATCCTGTATGACCTTGGGTAAGTCATTTAACCTCTCTAGGGTTAAGTCTCCTCATAATGCTAAGGAGGAAGCTGGACAATAATACTTCTAAGATTTTTTCCAATTATATCTATATGATTTAATGACCAGTTTGGTTTTGTCAGTTACTAAGGAGCATGGGTAGATGCTCAGGACACAGTTGCAGGTTTACAGTTCAAAAAAATAAAAAATAGAGAGAGAGCTCTGTATGAAAGGGTAGCTTCTGTAGAAAAAAGCTGCATTAGAAAACTCTAATTTCTGCTTTCACAACATGGTGTAATAATCTTTTATAGGGTAAAAGAGTAGAATGCAGTCTGTTTTACGTTCGTTATCACTAAGTAAGTTTTAAAATCTACCCTCAGTGATATGAATAATATCCCCATTCTGTGAGTGTAATTCCCAAAATCTGTTGGGGTATCAAAATTTAAGGATGACAGAGGAAGCTTCTTTGGCTTCTCTGCCCCCAAGGAACAAGGTTTAATGGGACTAGGGTTGGAACAGACTTACCTAAGTCTCTTCTATGGGATTCCTTCCCCATTCGATGGGGATGCCTTTTAAAAACCCCTGGAAATAGCAGAATCCAAAAGCAGTGCACTGTACCTGGAGAGAAACAGTCTCAATTAGAAACAACCCACAGGAGAAGGTTTTATGCAGGCAAAGGATGACTGATGAACCGATCTCTACAGAATCAACATGTCTTTTATATTAGGTGAGACTGCTGCATGGGTTAGCAACACCATGAACGTCAGAGAGTGTGACTTGCAAAACTGTGAACCAGAAAGTTTCTCTACATGATGGGAGTGGGGAGAAGGAGGAAGATGAATGTACATCTGTCTGTCTTTGATTTTAAATTATTTTTTTTAAATAAGAAGTTAAACATCAAGCCTGAACATTTCAATACACAAAGAATGAAAAAAAAAAGTGGGGGAAGACTGTAAATAAAACTGTAAATATCTGGGAAGGGAAGTCATGCAAAACAAAACCCAAACACTGGCTTCCTGAAAACTCAGTTTCATTCTGCATCATTAAAACAAGACCTTTTGTTTGTGGACACCATGATTTAGGGCTTCTGGAGCTGAAACTGGTCGCTGTATTTCTTTCAAAAAATTTTTTTTCCTTTACAATGCTGTAACCACTGTATAAAGTGTTTTCCTGGTTCTTCTCACTTTACTCTGTATCAGTTCATAAAAGTCCTCCCAGACTTCTCTGAAACTGCCCCTTCTAGCATTTCTTAAGTTACAATAATATTCCATTACATTCTAAAACCCTAGTTTATTTGGCAATTCCCTTATTAATGGGTACCCACGTTGTTTCTAGTTCTTTCCTATGATAAAAAGTGATGCTATAACTATTTTTGTACCAATTCTCACACTGCCCACCCTGGCAGAATGCAGAGAAGGAGATGCTGTGGAGGAAAAAGAGACGAGACCTAGCGACTTAGGTGGGATAAAAGTCAGGCGTAAAAAGCCCAAGGAGTCAAAGATGAAGGTTTTGAATTACTGGGAGGATGGTGCCAGGTGTTCACAGAAATAGGCAAGTTCAAAAGAGGGCTGGGTTTGTAGAGAAAGGCAATAAATTCCCTTTCTGATGTGTAAGCCTATGAGAAACACTCTGAAATGTCCAAATGGTAGTTGGTAACAAATTAATCTATGAGAAGAAATGGCAACTGAATTTATGAGAGCTGATAAGGTCAAGGGAGAAAACAGATTTGAAGACCTAGGGAAACCTTTGGATACACCCACAGTTAAGGGAGGAGATATGGATGATGACAAGCAAAGTAAAATGAAAAGTGGTGAGACAGGAGAACCGGGGGGAAAGTGTCATGTAAAGCCAGGAGAGGACTTTTCCAAGGCCCCTTCTCTGTTAAGGCTTGTCTTCCACTACCTTCCTTCAGTGCCCCGGTATGCCAGTCAAACCAGACTGCTTTCTAAATACAGTCTGTGCTTCCCTACCTCTATAATCTCCAATAACATCCAGTGCCCCAAAGAGGAAGATTTAAGGATGGAATATTTAGAACTGAGGACATGACTGCTTTGTTACCTTTCCCCAAACTGATCTTGGATTTCCTTTAAGTGAAAAAGAAATTAGCACTGCTGCCTGACTAATGGATTAGAAGGCCAGGTTTCCAGGCAAGAAGATTCTGCTGTGTGGTGATGGACAGGTATAACTTCTGCCATGTATCCTTCAGTAATGCACAATCCTTGTCCTTCTCCAAAAATTTGTAACGCTCGGTACCTCTCTTACCAAACTTCCTAAATATATCGATCTCAAATATACCATCTCCTGTCAATACCCCAGGTTCCTTCTGGCTCCAAATTCTATCTCGTGCATTTCTTTAACAAGATAATAGGTTTAGAGCTGGAAAGGACCTCAATGACCATCTAGTTCAACCCCTTCATTTTAGAGATGAAGATGCTGAGGCCTAGGAATGTTAAGTGACCTGCCCAAGGTCATACAGTAAGTGTCAGAGGTAGAGAATTTAAACCTGGGAGCTCTTTCCATCTATCCGGCTACTTCTTTTCTCATGCATAGCACCTAATGTATTGTCCCATAAGCAGTAAGTGATAAATACTTGTTTCCTAAGGTCAGCGCCTAGTGTGTGATGTGTCCTGACTGGTGTAGCAGGATCTGGAGTTAAAGGACCAGGGGCCAAAACCCGGATCTGTGATTTGTTATACGGGAAACATTTATCAAGTTATATAACCTTTCTGGGCCTCCACATCTTCATCTGTAAATTGATGAGGTTGGTGTAGATCAGGGGGTTCTTAACCTTTTTTTCTTAACTTTGTGTTCTGGATCCCTTCGGCAGTCCAGTGAAGCCTCTGGACCCCTTCTAAGAAAATTTTTTTCAATGCATAACAGAAAATACATAAAATTACAAAGAGAATCAATTATATTAATGTAATAATTATTAATAATACTATTAATAACCAGCACTTACATAGCATCTACTATATATTAAGCACTTTAACATAAATATTATCTCATCTGATCTTCACAATAACCTTGCAAGCAAGACTGCTATGATGATCCTCATTTTACAGTTGAGGAAACTGAGGCAAAGCGAAGTTTAAGTGACTTCTCTAGGGTCTGAGGCCAGATTGCAACATAACATTCTATAATTCTAAAATATAAATCTAAAATATTCTAAAATATATTCTAAACTCTAAATAAATAAAAATATTCTAAATTCTAAAATACAAATCTAAAATATTAAGCAAACCAAGTTCATGAACCCCCAGTTCAGAAGCCCTGGTCTAGAGGATCTCTAAGGCAATCCTATGACCACTCAAAGAGCTCAAAGTCTATTTGGATCCCTCATCTGAAGTAGGGTTATCATCCCCTCCCCCTTAAGACATCTGGTTTTGAGAGTCTGCCAGGAATTTATTGTATTAGAGGGCCACAAGGGACAATACTCAGATGGGTTTATGCAACCAAACCACTGATCCCAACCATGGCATAATGCAGTCACGATGGGGGAGTCATGTAACAAGAAGAGACAGAGAATTTCTCCTACTCTATAACTCAGTGCCTTTTTCCAAACCTACTAACCCACCCTGGGCAGAGTTTGCCTCAGGGATGGTTTTCAACATTCATCGTAAAGAAAAGTTTTTTTTTTCTTTCCTTCTCAGTAGTTCAAACCGAAATGGAATCATTCTTTCCAAAGGGAAATTATTTTAAATATGTTTTGAAAGAAAACCACATGATACTGCTATTAAGCCTTGAAGTCAGGGGGAACTGAGTTCACATACCATACTAGCTGTGGGACTCTTGTCAAATCTCTTAAAATACTCTGAGTCTCAATTTCTTTGCCTGTAAAATGAAGGAATTGGATTCAGTGGACTCTATGGTCTCTTCTGTCTTCAGGGTAAGAACTAGTCAAGCTTTTGTCTATATATTTCTAGTGGATCCCCAAGTTTATTTTAAGTTTGCTTTTTTAATGTTCAATTTGTTGCTGTTTATCATGTCCAATTTCTCATGACCCCATTTGGGGTTTTCTTGGCAAAGATACTGTACTGGCTTCCATTTTCTTCTCCAGCTCATTTTACAGATGAGGAAACAGAGAGAAACTGAGTTAAGTGATTTGCCCAGGGTCACACAGCTAAGACGTGTATGGGACCACATTTGAACTCAGGTCCTCCTAACTGAAGGCTAGCACTCTATCCATTGCCCTAATATTCAATTAGAAAGATTCCATTGTTACTTCTATTTATTTAAATCATAGTGTGGGTTCACTTCAGAGCTCAATCTGATAAAGCAAAGTTGTTACCTGGTCACCTCTACTGATGTCCTAACTGATCGTATATAAGACATTACTTGAAGGGAAAACCAAAAATACTTACTTATTTTAAGAACCAGGAATCTCATATATATAGCTGATAAACTGAAGGTTTAAACTATTCCCTCTTAAAGTGAGAATAGATTCAGTATTCCTTCCTCATTTATGTTTAAATTATGCTAGAGAAAAAGGGATTCTAGGCCCTCTATTCAAATGTGTCTGTCAGGTTTTAAAGGCAATTCTATAACACAGCATCTAAGAAAGCTTCAAAGAATGAGCCAAGTGGTAGTCAGTGACTATTTCTAGGGCTTACTCACAAAACAAGTGTTTGTTGTTTTATTTTTGTTTTTTGGAGGGGGGGAGGCAGGGCAATTGGGGTTAAGTGACTTGCCCAAGGTCACACAGCTAGTAAGTACTAAGTGTCTGAGGCCACATGTGAACTCAGATCCTCCTGACTCCAGGGCTGGTGCTCTATTCATTGTGCCACCTAGCCACCCCACAACAAGTGTTTTGATGGGAGAATAAAGGTACTTTCAGAATTAGGAAGAAATGAATAAAACATTAGTTTACTTTATTTTATTTCTCCTCCAAGAAGTTACAATTAAATAATTCCAACTAGAAGCCAAGTTCTAGGTAAAAAGATTACCACCAACCCCTAACACTTACCCTCCAAAAACAGTCTTCCTGTTTTGGACCCGGGTTCTCGTGCTCCTTCCCACATGGCTGTCTAGGGTCTCTGAGGTGTCTCCTGACCCAGACCCTGACATACCGTCTTCCCCTTTCCTCTCAACATACTTTACCTCTCTCCTTCACCTCATCCCCCAGGGCTTTGTTTCAGCCAAAATAACTAATCTGATTAACTAATTCCCAAAAAGGTGTTGATGGAAAATAATTTATTCGCATTTTAACCATGTAGCACAATTACTGGTGTAGTTCTAATGCTGGGAATTTCAGGCAGAACTGAAAGAAAATGGGAAGAAACATCTTGAGACAGATGGGCTTTTCAGTGACCTGTAGGTCACCCACACAGACGGGTAGCCTCATCTCTGAGGGCTGATTGGGAGTGGGGGCTGGAGGGTTTCGTCTTTACTATTATTAGAGGGGTCTGTATTCCAGCTTTAGAGAAGGGAACAATAAACCAGGTAGGCCAGAAATTCCTAGTGGTTCTTCCAGAAGGTTTCCAATTCTGTTTCTCTGTCCCCTATCCAAATGCTGCAGAAACAGGCTAATTAATACTAAGCTTATCAAATGTGACAGAATACAATATCAGAATAAGGAAGGACCTCCTTCAGTGAGGAAAATCCCTCTACCAAAGCCAATGTGACACCCTTTACAGTTTTACTGAGTTGCCTTGCCCATCGTCACAATGTCAGTATGTGTCAGGGAAAGGGCTTGAACTCAAATCTTTGACAACTACATTATACGACCTCTCTCATTTGATAACAAAACTTTTTGTTTGATGACCTGCATGGGGGAGGTGAAGGAGTTGATTACAAGATTGCTCCTGTCCTCACAGAGTATAACAGAGTATAAATTCATCCTCTCAATGATGACTCTGTAGCAAAATGAGTTGAAGAAACATCAAAACAATATTCACTATACTGTACTCGCTAGAGGCAGAAGTTTACTAATGCATCTGGGGATGGAGGACGCAGTGAGGGCTAAAATACAAAAGGTGTCCATAATTAATCAAAATAATACAATAACCACACTATACTAGTCCCCCAAGTTCTAATTAAATCAAGTTTTGCTGTAAGAGATTTTTTAAAAAAAACTCAACATAATTATAAGCTCAATATAAGACTATGTATAACTCCAAAGTTCGAAAAATAAATGTTAATGACCTGAAAAAAACTGAATGGAATTATGCCAAGATGAGGTCATTGATCTAATATAGCTGTGTGCAGACATACATTGACTGAGGGAGAGGAGGAGCTAGGATCTGTGATTTCATAAGGGTTGGGGAAACCCCAGGGTGGAAACTTTTCAATTAAACTATAACTTATAATTTTAGAGAGTTGCCTAAGAAGAGCAATGAAACAGCCCATCACCACACAGCAAGTACATGTTAGAGGCAGAATCTTTCTGACTTTTTTAAGATTGGCCAACTAGCCATTATTCGGACAGTAATACTAATTTATCATCATCATCATTATTATAGATTATTGTTGTTCAGTCATGTCAGACCCCATTTGGGGTTTTCTTGGGCAAAGATACTGCAGTGGTTCTCCATTTCCTTCTCTAGTTCATTTTACAGATGAGAAAACTGAGGCAAACAGGGTTAAGTGACTTGCCCAAGGTCACAAAGCTAGTAATTGTCTGAGGTCCTATTTGAACTCACAAAAATGAGTCTTCCTGATTCCAAACCCAGTACTTGATCTGCTGTGTACCTCACTGCCCTTTCATTTATGTACCATGCAGAAAAGATTACAAATTAACTGTGTCCTTAGTTCTTATTAACTCACATTTAAATTTTTCTCTTTTACTGTTAGAGAAAATTAAAAAAAATTTTGGTTAATGTAATAAATACATTATTTTCAAGTCATATGAAAAACTGTAAAAGTGATTCTAAAAGTACTTACTACCTCGCAGGTGGTGTGTGGCTTTTTTTTTTCTCTCTCTCTCTTTTTTAAAAGAAACCCTTGGATGTTTTGTATACTCTGAAAATGATAAACAGCTTTAAAATTTTCACAAGTTTTTTTTGTAAAATAACCTTTCATAGTCTCATAAAATGAGAATATGTGCCAAATTCTACCACACAGCTACTATGCCAGAATTGTATATAATTAAAATTAGAAGACATTTATTAAAAGAGTAAAATCATACCCTTGTTTAAATGATTAAATATGTTGTCATCCACAACAATGCAGACTGCATTTTAATTTTATAACAGATTGGCATTTTGATAACACAGTATTTCAAGTTAAAAATCTCAGAAAGTCCTGGCTCTGGCCTCAGTAACCTCATCTGTAAAATTAGAGGATTGTTCTCAATGACCTTCAAGGTTTCTTTTAGTTTATATTATATTATTTCTTTTAGCTGTGATAAGTAGCAAGTCATTTCAGTGAATCCTAAAAAGACCAATAACGTCCCCACGATGCTCCCCCCGTCCCCTCTTCTAATCTGCCACGTAACAGGATTTTAAGCCATACGTTGGGGGTACCTATGATCTACCTAAACAAGGCCAGTCTTCTACTTAACCACGCTTGGCTTAAATATGTCCTATTTGGTTACTCAGTCAGCCTGACTGGGAGGAAGCCCTACCTCCAGTTTGGAATCTCTTTTTCTACTTGCCCTATGCCCTTTGGCTGATGCTACTGGAGATCCCATCTCTCCATCTCCATAAATCCTTACTTCTCGACTCTGCCAGGGTCATTAGGGAGAAGAGAAGGGGAAAAAGAAAGGTGATTTTTAAAGGCTGTCCCCATTCTGTTACATACGACTTACTCACTCATCTTCTCTCCCAGTGTAACTGGAGGTGTCCCCAGTTCCTCCCACCTGCATTTCCTCACCCTCTTACCCTACACATTCTAGAATTTCTATTCTAGTTTCCATGCCAGAACACTCGGGATAATAGGAAGATGATATTTTTATTATTATTTTTGGCCAGAAGTCTGCCAGCTAGGGGCCACGGAATTGCTTTCATACTGTTGGTCACCATCTCTTGCTGGAATACTCTTTTCACACTAGGTTTTTCTAACAGTTGTTTCTGGTTACTACCGTGTTTCCCCGATGATAAGACACTGTCTTATTAAATTTTTTGGACAGAAAAACACCAGAGGGCTTATTTTCAGGGGAGGGCTTATTTTAATGAACATTGGCAGCAATTTTAATAAACAGGTAAATGTGAACAAAAAAATGTACCTTTATTCAATAAGCAAATCACTGGGGAAGAACAGGATGACACGCTCACTGCTGCAGCTCTGATTGGATGCAGCTCGGTGCGCGGCGTGCGTTTCACCGGGGGGGAGGGGAGGATGGTGCATACAGAGGGTACCGTAATGTAGCGTGTAGCGCAGGGGATCACCTTCACTACAGTAGCAATCTCAATAGGGCTTATTTTCGGGGGAGGGCTTATTTTAGAGGAATCTTACACAGTAAGGGGAGGGCTTATTTTTGGGATAGGTCTTATTATCGGGGAAACACGGTATTACTGGCTACTCCTGATTGCCTGAACTGTTCCTGGTGTATCACTCATACTGACCCTGGGTGTCCTCCCACCAAACCTCCACCACACCCACCCTCACTCCCCAGGCCTCTTCTCTCTTTATACTAGGAACTCAACTAATTTTTTTTTAAATTTTGTGACATGGAACCCCTTGTTAGTCTAATAAATTTTGATAGCTGGCCCCTACGTTACACTAGCATCTGTTGACTAGAAGACCACAATAATGTGTAATCTAAAAGTGCATCTAATAACTACGGTGATTTCAAAGTAGCAACAAATGTTAATGATATTTTGAGGTATTGACAACAATTACAATGTGATGTGAAAATATCTACATTTTCTAGTGGGGAAAAAAGTCACAGGTATTGTTAACACAACTATGATTTGTTGCTTACATTCTTAACAGAAGAAAATGCTAAATTTCAGTTAGAGGTTAGAGAAAAAAATAATAATTTCTTTTTAACCATCAAAAGTTCAAAGACCTCCTAAAATCTATCTCAGATTAAGATCCTCTGCTTTATACCACCTCATTTAGTGATACCATCAGCTCTCATGGGTTTAATTATCCTTTCTATGCAGATAATTATATCTATAATATTTATACAATATATTATTATGTCTATTTACACATAAATACATGTGTGTATCCAGATCTATACATCTAGCCCTAACCTGTCTTGATGTCCAATCCCACATCAACAAGTACCTCTTACACATTTCAAGCTGGATGTCCTATAAGCATCTCAAACTCAATATGTCAAAAATAAAACTCATTCTCCTTTCCCAAATCTTCCTCCTTCTTCCCAAATTCACTGTTACCATCGAGGGCACCTATATTTTCCAAGTCACCCGGGATCACTGCTTCACTCTTTCTTTCCCCTGACTTCTCACACATTTTCACCCCACATATCCAATCTGTTGCCAAATCTTGTCATTTCTGTCCATAAGATGTCTCATGTGTCTCTTTCTCTTCGGTCCCACTGAAGACCACAATACTACTTGGCTCACATCATCTCTCGTTTGGGTATCACAACAGCCTTCTAACTGGACTCTCTTCTTCAGTTATATTCTCCATTCCAATTCACATGGTTGCCAGTGATTTTCCTCAGTAACAGAGATGACTGTGGCATTCCCACACTTGCTAGTAAACTCCAGTCCTCCCCTATCATCTCTAGGATCCAATATAAAGTCCTTTGCGGGGTGGGAGGGCACATGGGAAACCTTCCAGACCCTGGTTCTCTCCCTCTTTTTCCAGGGTTCTCACACACTCTATGATCCAGTTACATTTGCTATTTCTTACACACAGATCACCACCTTTTGGGATTCCCTTCTTTGCCTCTTAGGTTCCCTGGTTTCTTTACAGAGCTAGAACCTCACCTTCTGCAAGGGAGCCTTTCTAGGGCCCTCCCGAAATTACCTTCTATTTACTCAGTGTACATCCTCAGATATACCTATTTACATGTTTTCCCTCCCATCAGAATATGGGAACTCCTTGAGGACAGAACACTCTCTCTTGCCCTGATTTGTATCCTCCTAACAGACAGTGCCTGGCATATACAAGAACATCTCATATTGAGTTTTGCTTTGCTGAGTTTGGCAGAGATTGAGTTTTGTTGTTACTGTGTTGTTTTTTAAACAAATTAAAGGTTTGTGGCAACACTATGTCAAGGAAGTCTATCGGCACCATTTTTCCAATATCATGTACTCATCCTGTCTCTGTCACATTTTGGTTATTCTCACAATATTTAACACTTTTTTTCATCGTTATTCTATCTCTTACGGTGATCTATGATCAGTGATCTTTGATGTTATTATTGTAATTGTTTTGGGGCAACAACTTAATTGATAAATATTGTGTCTTCTCATTGTTTTCCTTCTTCTTGAGGCCTCCCAATTCCCCGAGACACAACAATATTGACATCTGGTCAATTAATAAGTTTACAATGGCCTCTCGTTGTTGAAGTGAAAACAATCGATGCAGCAAACTTTATTATTGCTTTATTTTAAGAAATTTCCACAGCCACCCCAACCTTCAGCGACCACCACACAGGATCAGTCAACAGCCGTCAACATCGAGATGAGACCCTCCACTGGCAAAAAGATCACAGTTTGCGGAAGGCTCAAGTGATGATAAGCACTTTTACAATATAATATTTTTTAATTAAAGTATGTACACTGTTTTTTAAAAGACACAATATTATTGCATACTTTTTTTTGTTTGCTTTTTGGAGGGTAGGGGTTAAGTAACCTGCCCAGAGTCAGATCCTCCAGACTTCAGGGTCTGTGTTCTATTCACTGCATCACCTACCTGTCCCTACTGAATTCTTAAGAGACTACGGTATAATGTAACCATAATTTTTATATGCACTGGGAAACCAAAAAATTCATATGCCTTGCTTTATTGCAATATTCACTTTACTGCGAAAGTCTGGAACCAAACTTGCAGTATCTCTGAAGCACGCCTGTATTAAGTGCTTAATAAATGACTTAATGATGGACTGCCCCTAAAGACCATCCCACTTTGGAGCTGGACGTCGCTTGCAGGAGATATCATAGGGGATCTGTAATGGAGACTTGCTGGTGACTGAAATTTAGACCCTGTTGTCACAGAAGCCAAACAAGGTTCCTAGTGGCTGTAAGCAGGAGACAGGCAGTGCCTACCTCTAAATACAAGCAGCCACTTGTGGCTGACACAGCCTTGGTGACTTCCCGTCTTCCTGTGAATGTTTTCAGTGTTCTCTGATCCCATTCACAGGGGATACGTCTGCGTCTGTGTTCCCTAAAGAGACTGGATGATCTATCTGTTGGGGAGGCAGACGCAGTCGCTGCCAGTCATTGGGTGGAGCAGCACACTACACACATTCTTAGCTGTTTGTCACCTGTCTGAACCTTTGAAATGAGCCTCAACTATAACAGAAACCACAGACCCCTGAAAATGTGCTCCTGAAATGCAGATGTCACCTTAATCAGACTCCCTCATATTACAGATGAGGAAACCGAGGTCCACGGGGGCGTAATGACTGGCCTAAGATCATACAGGTAACCAGTGGGATTTGAACTTATGACAGCGATTATGGTGATGAGAACAGCTGTAGCCATCACTTACACAGCACTTTTAAGATTTGCAAAGCACTTTACGTGTGTTCTGTCATCAACAAGCCTCTATTTAACACCTTCACAACAACTTAGCTTCCGCTGCTTGGGTGGGTAGAGGACAGAGTGCCAGGAGTCAGGATGACCTGAGTTTAAATCCAGCCTCGGACACTGACTATCCTTGGGCAGATCATTTCACCTCTGTCTGCTGGGTTTTCTCCCCTATAACACTGAGCGATGATGCAGTGCTCACCTGTCAAGGCTGGCGTGAATATTAAATGAGAGAATAACGGTAAAGTTCCTGAAACAGCACCTGACACGTAGTAAGCATTATGTAAATGTCAGCTGTTATTATTACTATAACATGCTATTATTAACCGCATTTTGCAGAGGAGGGTATGTAACTTCCCCAGGGTCATAGAGTCTGAGGCAGGATTCACTCTTTTCTCACTCCAAGACCAGCCCTCTCCCCACTGGGCCAGGTCCCCTTCAGAATGATGTGTTCTTAATGAAAGGAGAGGAAAACCTTCCAATTTTAAAACGGAAGGACTAGAGCTGTGATTTCACTGATACAAGGATCAAGGGAGAAAACTTCTTCCTAAAATAGGAAAATCTGAAAGAGTTTTACCTAGGGCACTAGGAAGCTATATACATTAGAATAATTTTTTTTTTGTTTTTTGGAGGGGGAAGGCAGGGCAATTGGGGTTAAGTGACTTGCCCAAGGTCACACGGCTAGTTTTTGTGTTAAGTGTCTGAGGCCAAATTTGAACCCAGGTCCTCCTGACTCCAGGGCCGGTGCTCTATTCACTGCGCCACCTCGCCGCCCCACCAGAATCATTCTGCCCATTCATATGAGTGGTGGGACTTGAACCCCGGTCTTCTTGACTTCAATTCCACCTTTCTATCCACTATGCCTTTCTGAACCTTTTCCCCCCAAAATGGAAGTCAACAGAAAAAAGAACACCACTACCACATCCCCCCAAGCTACTTTACAGCAGAAATCAATTCCATTAAACAAAAGGTAAATGTAGGCTTATTACTTGGTCCAGTAAAGCACACTTTACTGAACTGAAACAATAATTTACTAAATGGTACCCTAGCAACCCAAATGGTCCCATCGAATTTCTCAGGTAACAAGTGGGGGTGGAGATCTGGAGGAAGGGGGAAGGAAGGAAGGAAGGAAGGAAGGAAGGAAGGAAGGAAGGAAGGAAGGAAGGAAGGAAGGAAGGAAGGAAGGAAGGAAGGAAGGAAAGGAGGGAGGGAGTGAGTGAAGGAGAGAGGGAGGGAAAGGAATCAGGCAGAGGATATATTAGTTCTTAAAATTTTCAACCTAACTTACCCTCTTAGTAAGTAGCTAATAAGCTGGCTGCAAAAAAATGTTCTTGGATGATGGTGATTGATTGATTGAAAATGATGAAAGAATGTCAAATAAATGCTATCTTTCCAACTTCTTTCACTGACAGTTGGGAAAATTGTTTTGTGACCCTCATGCCTGTCACCCACTGACATCACAGTGTTCTGATGCTTCAGACCCCTGTGAATCTTAACGCAAAAGTGTGATCCCTTATGTTTAATGTACCGTGTTAGCCATGGACCCTTCCTGTTTAACTACACAATTAAATTATGATCACAGCATTTTTAAAACAGTTGATCATTGATCACATCATTTCCATAGTGTTTGGTGAAGATGGCACTGTAAATAAAATAAGATAGAGTCAAACAATATGGGATATTTCTATGGTCCTTGTGAACTGGGTAGTACAAGGATTCCTATTAAATAGGCAAGAAGATAGGGTTAAAAAAGTTAAATTATTTGGACAAGGTCAGAGAGTTAATAATTCTGGAGTGAGGGGCTCAAACCCAGGTCTCTCAAAACATTCCACTGTATCACTTTACTTCTTATAAAATTATTTTTAAATGTATTTTTATTGTTATCTTTTGTTTTTTATATTAACTACATTTCCCCTACTCCTCCCAGAAAGCTAAACCTTATGAAAAATATTTTTCAATTTAAAAGGGGGAGGAAGCAGTTTGGTAAAAACGAATCAATATATTTTTTTTAAAGTCTTGCATTTGTATGTTTATTTCACACTGTACTACTTGACCTCAGCAAAAAGGGGGGGAAGGGGAGGAAATCAAACTTAGACATTATAATTTGAAATATTCAATCTTGATAGATTTGTTTTTATTCTATTTATATTATTGGGGTCATGGTGTCTATTGTTTTTCCTATCTCTGCTTACTTCATTTTGCATCAGTTCTTATAAATTCTGCCACGCTTATCTATATAAATCATAATCACAGTTTCTTAAAGCACAATAACACAATATTGCATTTTTATACCACATTTTGTTTAGTCTTTCTGCAATGGATTGGCATCTATTTTATTTCTAGGTATTTGGTATTAAAATATTTTACTATAAGTATTTTGGTGTATATAGGATCTTTGTTTTTCTGAAAAAGTTACTAAAGGAAAACTTTTAAAAATTTCAATTTTCTAAATATTCAGAAAAGATCACAAGTTTTCCAAATCAGATTTCCAAGATGAAAAAAAAGTATGCTTAAGAATACTATTTCAATCAAACACTAATTTACTGGATTTTGACCACATACAAATTGTGGCAGAGTCCGCTGAAAGGTGTAAAACAGGCCCCTACATTCAAGGGACTTATGATAAAGTTGGAAGTTATACACATCTAGCTATACGAGGTAAGATATGATGTGCTAAAGAAATAAAAAGCAAAATGCATTAGAGAAATTTAGAGAATGGGAGAGACAGAACCTTGGGGAAAATGTGTTTTAAGGGATCTAGGAGAAGATAAAGTGACAAGGGTGAACAGTTAGTCAGCTAGAAGAGGAAATCATACTCAAGAAAGAGGCAGTGGTCAATAACGTCATATGCTGGCCATGGAGGCTAAGAAGGTCAAGTTCAAAAAAGGCTGTTGGCAGAGGTCTTGACAAAATAATTTATTTCATTTAAAAAACATGTAGAATATCAAAGGAAATGATGAAAAGAGGAAAGAACAAGGCGGAACAGCACTTCCACACTTCAAAGTTAGAAAGCAGCAATCATCAAAACTATCTGAGATTTACTAAAAAATAAAGAGGAGGATCAATGGAATGGCCTAGACAACAGAAAATCAGAAAAAAAAATGGTACTCAACAATCTGGAGAGTGATGAAGCGGAAAATCTAATTACTTAGGCCAAAAACTGCTGGGAAAGCTAGGAAATGGTCTGGCAGAAATTAGGCTCACACCAACATCTTACACCATATTCCATAATACATTCTGAATGGATATCTGAGGCAAATATTAAAGATTGTGCTATTTAAAAAGACATTAGAAGAGATAATATATCTTACAGCTGTGTGTAGGAGACGTATTCTTAACCAAACCACTTCCAGTTATCTTCACCAAGAAAACCCCAAAAGAAGTCAATAACGGTCAAACATGACTGAAAAACTATTACACAACAATAAAGAGAGCTGATTAAATAAATCTGAAAAACTTTTGGGTTTTTTTGGCGGGGAGGAGACGACAAGGCAATTGGGGTTAAGTGACTTGCCCAAGGTCACACAGCTAGTAAATTTTAAGCGTCTGAGGACAAATTTGAACTCGGGTCTTACTGACTCCAGGGTTGGTGCTGTATTCACTGTGCCACATAGCTGCCCTCGAGAAAAACCTTTGTATAAAATTTCTCCAACAAAGGTTTTTTACCCAAGATAGTTAAACAATTAACACATGCATGTGTGTACATGTGTATGTGAGAATGTATAGACACATATCATTCTTCACAGATAAATGGAAAAGGATTTGATCACAGTTCAAAAAAAAATTGCAAACTATTAACCTCATAAAAAAGTTTCTACTCCTGAATAAGATAAATAAAATCAAAATTAAGTTGGAGGTTTTACCTTATAATCTGAAAATTGGCAAAAATGACAAAAAAATGGCAAGATTCAATGTCATTGGAGTTGTGGGAAGACAGGTACATTAATACACTGTTGGTGGAGCTGTAAACTGGTATAATCTCTTGGAAAAGCCATTTGAGATTATACAAATAAAGTGACTAAAATTCCTGTACCCTTTCACCCAAAAATCCCATTACTGTGTTTATGTCCCAAGGAGTTCACTGATAAGAAAGACTCCATGTAAACCAAAATATTTATAGCAGCACTTTTTGTGACAGGAAAGAATTGGATATAAAGTAGATAATCATTGATTGGAGAATAGCTAAACAAATTATGATACGTGAATGTAATGGTAAATTGCTGTGTTCTAAAAAATGATGTATGTGATGAATATAGAGAAGTATAGAAAAATTCATATGAACTGATGAAGAGTGAAGTAAGCAGGGTCAAGAAAACAATGACCACAGCAATGTAAACAAAAAGAATAGCCACAAGGAAAAAAAATAAAACGTTAACAATGAAAAATTATTGTAACGGCAAGCCAAGAAGCAGTTAACACCTTGTTTGAGCTATTTAATTATTTAGCACCTTGTTTCAGTTCAAGTTCCTTTTAAGGTTTGTCCATGATTACATCAAGTCTTTGGACTTGTGAACCCCTGTTGCATCAGAACAGGGAGGAGCTGATGACCTTCTATAAGGAGAGGCCCAGGCTGGAGAGAGCAGAACTGAGAAGAGAGAAGAAAAACTGGGAGGAAGCATGAGTGTAGTGCTGGCATTTTGTCTGTTCTGATGTTAGTTTGTTGGATTTGTCTGCCGATAGAGAATGTTGCTGTAGTTGCAGAAGCCCTGGGACCTCACTGCTGGTTAAGAAGCCCTCAAAGAGGATTTTCTTATTGTATGTTTACAGACATCCTGGAGGAGGGTCTTACTGATGTTTTCAGAGGTCCTGGGACTATATCGATGATTTGTGTGGATTTCTCAGACATTGTTTTTGGGTTTGATTTCACAGGCAGAAAGTGCATTGGTGATGGTGCCTGCAATGTGGATGAATGTTATTGTGGCTGTGTTAAGCTTTGTCTTCCCAGGAACAGAAACTGTGAAGGACTTCAAGTGGACCAGACTGTGAACTTCAATGTAGAATGGAGACTGGACAAGGAGCTGAGAGCTGCCTGCCTTTGAATCCAGGTGACAGCTAGACAGATTTGGGCAGGAGCTGGGACCCTGGGAGAGGAACCATGTAAACGGAGAGCCAGCCTTGAGTCAGGATGAAAAGACCTCTCCTAGGGTGTTCAATGCAAACTGAGAAGATCATGATTTACTGTGGCCTAAGGGTGGAAGGTCTTTGTATTCTGTATCCTGTATCTCTTCATTATGACTGAATTAAGGATGATTGTAAACTAATCTCCAATTAAGAAGAAAGAAGACTTTTTGACTGAGAGATTAAGACAATGTGACCTAGGGGTGGAGAACTCTGACCTCCGTACTTTGTGTCCATTAAAGAGGCTTGCCTCCTTAAGAATGATTGAGTTAAGCACTGTATTTTATTTTATTCCCTTAAGGAAGCTTGCCTACATAGGGATGATTGAGTTAAGTTTTTATTGTTATCTTTTGCTTAAAACTATGTGACCACTTTGGCCATTTTAGTGATAAGTTGTTATGTCATAACATTGTGAATGCTGTACTTTTATTTCTGTGAATGTTTTGCTCTAATTTACTGAATAGAGAGTTCACTATACTATGTAACCAGAACCCTGAAACTGTTCACAGCATCAGTCCTCTGGAAAGCTGCTTGTACTTGGCTTTACAATTATAAAGAATAATAACCTGAAAGAAAAGCTATAAGAAGATATTTCCACCTTTGTGGAGGGAGGGAGTCTAGAAGTATTGCACATATTTCCTGGGTTGGTTTTTTTTTTTGGATGTACTGAGCAGGTATGCTGATATTTTTTCTTCAAAAAACACAATTTCATACATGGGATGGCTCTACTGGATAGAGAAGGATAATGGGTAAAACTAGAGTTAATTTTTTTTTCATTAAAGAAAAGAAAATAGGCGCTAGATTTGAGATCAGGAAGTAATTGGTTACCCTAAAGAGAAAAGTTTCAGTCTAATGGTAGGAGGTAGAAGCATTGGTGCTTAAGTAAGAATGTAACGTGATGTTAGGGAACAATGAGAAAACGAGTCTCACTAGAATAAAGACTAATGAACGAGAAGAGAGAATAATAAGTCTGGAAAGTCAGACAGCATTTTAGGAAGATTAAACTATATAGTTTGAGATAAATTAGAAAGGTAAGAGACCGAGGGTGGTTTAAGTATGGAAAATCACTTGAATAAGTGCATATTTAGGAGTCAGTGCGGAATATAAAAAAAGGATGGATAGATGGAGAAAGAGCATTAATTAGGCACCTACTGTGACGTGCCCACATCAAAGAAGGTGCTATAAGCAAAGCAGAACCACAGTAGCTCAAAAGAAACATGAGATGCACAAATTTAGAGATACCATATTCCAACTATTCTTACGGACTATTTGGGCCTGACCCGTGGTAGACAGAACATTCCAAGATCATACTGGTCTGATCAGTCAGTGGAATACACCGTACCTTGACCCAACACAGTGTTGTCATTCTGGTCCTCTTCAAGAATGAAGGACAATGACCAACATCTGTGTGATGGGTGCTGTGTTAAGCTCAGGATAACCATGACAAAATCTTCATATAAGCCAAGGAAGGAGAAAATTTCAAGGAAAGGATTGCCCACAAAGGTAGATGCTACAGAGAAATGAAGTATGAGCACTGAGAAAAGGATTTGATCATTAAGAAGTCATGGTTACTTTGTCAAGTACTATTTCATTTGTCACGTGGAGAGCAATCAAACTGCAGAACTCTCTAAAGTTACTTTTGGGTTCTACAGCATCCCATTAAGAGGTATGCTATGGTGGTGTATAAAAATACAATTCATTTGAAATCTTCTTTGACAAAAACATTATAGTTCAAATTATGACCAAACTGTTTCTCATATATCACCATCTTTTGAGTCATTTCAAAATTATTTTGTGCTTTATTCCTATTGTAATTCAATCTTAACAAGGATAAAAATACTCTTTAAAATTTCTTGACTAGTTTTGATGTATAAAAATGATTTATCTACAATGCAATGAATAAGCAGCTTCAGTCACAGCAAGGGAGTGAAATTCTGCAAATGTGGGATTCTAAAACAGTGAGCCAGGTAAAAGACTTGGTTGCCCAACTAATACTTGATTCAGCAAACTAGTTATAGAGTCTGGAGGAAAAATCAAAAGCCTTGGTTGGCCTTTTTTTTCTCATGCTTCTGATCTTAGTGTGGTAAATACCATTGTTCTTAAAACACATTAGTTCAGGGGAAAAAGAGAAATTAATCATGTAAAGTTATGAGGGAAAAATCAACATAGGCAAAGTCAAAAAACAAATGAAAGCTTTACTCTCCCTAAATAACTTCCTTGTCTGAAGAAAAAAGAATACACATCCCTAAGTAGCTAATCAAAACTTTAAAACCCTTAAACCGAGGTATAATATTAATATGGCTTATAGTACAAAGCATATAATAATAGTGGTCTATGCATTCAGTTTCTCTTAGAGGAACAGAAGAATCTTTTAAAAAAGAAATAAAACTAATAAAATAAGGTTGGCATACAAAATGTAGGTGTAGAAAGGTAATCTCTGACCTGAAACTTTCCATTGGCTCATTAATAGAATCATTCAATTTAAGAGCTAAAGAGACCTTGTAAATGAATGGAAAAATCTCATGCATTCCTCTGAAAGGATAAAAGTCAAAAAAACCCAATGACAATTCATATTGTGATAAAACTGAAGTGACATCATAAACTAGTGACTCAGTAGGTGGCTCTCATCTCTAGAACTTAACAATGCTATGTCTCATTCAATTCTCTGAGAAGAATGCTAGGGGACACTGTGCTATTGAAATTGTACATAAAACACTAAATTGAGGTACAAACCAATTATGTTTATTTCCCATGGAAATTTTTTCAGGAGAAGATAGAATACTGAGGATATCAATTCCAGTTATATTTTTCTCTACCTAAATCTACATCCTAATTTAAATGGATAAAATGCACTTTCTTGCTTGTCTCAAACATTTTTTTTCAGTGCCACACACAATATTACACAGCTGCTAGTCTTGACTCCACAGTTTTACATGGTTTAGAGATAAATGGCAGAACTCTTGTGAATAGTTTTTACTCTTGTTTAAAGTTAACGACTTTGGGGTAAAAATTAGTACATAAATGTATACAAATGTATTCTAATTAGTGGGAAAAATAAAAATGAATTGGTCCCTTAATACAATAACTTCAGTCACTTTAATTGGTATGTTTTATTTAACCCTGAGGCAAATCTGAATATGGATATTATTTGTTCATGTAGAAAATTATGAAAGAATAGCAATATTTCCCAGTTTTCTCATTTTGATTAGCTCATGGCTATCTGCTACAACTGATCTCAGTCAGAAGTGATCTTGCTATGTCTGAATGCACATCTTTATCATGTCCAGCTTTGGACTGATGATATTCGAGGCAGTTACACATTTCTTTTTCCACACAAGTTACATAAGAGATCACAGGCCATTCCTGATTCAGGAAATGGATCAGAGGCTAACTAAAATGTCTTTTTAGCTATTGATTCCTGTTCTCTATTTCATGTTAGCTTCCTAGAATTCATCCAAGGCAAGCATGAAAGGGTAATGAGTTTCTCAACACATAGTCTAATGGTGCACACTGAATCAAAGCTTTTAGCAATTGCCTAGATGCTGCTTCCCAGCAGTACTAAACAACTTAAATATAATTAGCTTGAAGCCCTATGGGCTGCATTTCCCCAATGGAGAACCTCTTACACTAATCCATTTATCAAACTGACAGATGACTGAATCATTGGTACCGTGGGCCCTGTTCCATTAATATTTTTCCAGTCAAAATGTCAGTGTGTTCCTACTACTATACTACATATAAAAAAAACCCTACATTTATAGTATTGGAGTAAGAAAGAAATGGACAATACCTTGTTTTTCTTTGTGATAATAAGAAAGTGTATTTTCACCTAATCCCCAAAACGAAGCAGATGTTGGAGGCTGTGATTTAACATAGCAAAATAGTAAGGCTGCTGAATGTTCTCTGTTGATATAATAGGAGAGAACAGAGAATGGGATTATAAGTGTGAATGTGACAGGCTGGGGGTGGGGAGAGGAAGGAGGTTAAATAGGTTTCTCCCTGGGCACTTTCATCTTCGGTCAACATGGAGATATTCACACACCGTTAACATCTGACTGATTTTCTCCTGTTCTCCACTACCCCCCACCTACTTCTCCCTAAAATAAAAAATACTACTTGCCAGGTGCCTGAAGGGGAAAACTCTGCATAGAAATCCTGCACAGAAAATATTAAATATTCTCTTTCATATTCTTCTACCTCAGATTTAATATATTATTTTTAAAAGCACCTGACTAAGAATATTTAATTATAACAGCCCCATCTGCACCTCCAATTGCATTATTCTAGAGTTGGAAGGAGCCTGACACCGATCAATTAGTTCATTATATACACCTTAGCAGGAATCTCGACTGTAATTCCTATACCAAATGGTCACGAGTCACCACTTTAAAAACTCTGGTGCAGAGCCTACCATCTCCTCAGGAAATCCAGTCCAGTGCTAACTATTAGGGAGTTTTCCTTGACTTTATTAAACTCAAAGCAGACAGCTAGTACAACAGATAAAAGACTGGCCCAGAAAGAGGAAAACTCAGGTTCAAATTCGGCCTTGGACATGTACTTGTTGTGTGACCCTCGGCAAGTCATTTAATCTGTCTGCCTCAGTTTCCTCAACTGTAAAATGGGCAGGTGTGGTAATAATAGGGCCTAATATCTGTAAAGCACTTTGAAAACCTTAATGCCCCTATATAATACTAGCTATTATCTTTTAAAATTAAGTTTATTTATTTAATTTTAGTTTACAACATTCAGTTCCACAATCCCTTGAGTTCCAAATTTTCTCCCCCACCCCGTGGCAGCATGCAATTCAATATAAGTTTTACAAATACCTTCGCATTAAATATTAGTCAGGTTGTAAAGAAGAATTATAACCAATGGAATGAACAATGAGAAAGAAGGAACAAAACAAAACAGAGAGAGACCGGGTAGTTTGCTTCAGTCTGCATTCAGACGCTGTAATTCTTTCTCTGGATGTGGCTAGCCCTTTCCATCGTGAGTCTTTGGAGCCGTCTTTCAGCCTTGCATTGCTGAGAAGAGCCCAGTCTATCAAAGTTAGTCATCACAGATACGATGTGTGTAACTGTGTACAATGTGTCCTGGTTCTGCTCTCTCACTCAGCATCAGATCATATAAGGCTCTCCAGGATATTCTGAAGTCTGTCTGCTCCTCCTTTCTTATAGCACAACAGTATTCCATTACATTTATAAACCACAGCTTGTTTGGCCATTCCCCAATTGATGGGCATCCCCTTGATTTCCAATTCTTTGCCACCACAAAAGGAGCTGCTTTAAGTATTTTTGTACATACGGGTCCTTCTGCCACTTGTATGATCTCTTTAGATACAGCCCCAGAAGTGGTATTAATGCTAACTATTATTATTAAATCTATTCTTGTGTAAATCTACCCATTGCTCCTACCTTTACTCTCTGGAGCCTAGAGTAAAATCTATTAATCCCTTTCCTATCTGATGGTCCTTTGAAAACCTGAAAACACTCATCATGTCCTCATATTAGTTTTCTCTTTTTTTCAGTTCTTTTAAGATATCATCCTATGACATGTGTTGATCAATTCTGTCATGCTCAGGCCCACCCAGTCAGGAATATCATTGTCACCAGTATCTTCCTGTACAAAGAGGGTTTTGGGAAAATGTATTAAAAAAAATTCTGAACTTCGTGTTTCTAAAAATACACTGCAGCTATTTTAGAAAAACAAAATATGGATAAGTACAGCACTCTAGATCAAAGGGGAATTCATTTACAAAGGCTTTACCAAGAAGCACAGTCACATTAGTTTTACTATCTTTTGCTTTACTGATGTTAATGCTTTCCAACTCAGAAAAAAGAACATTACTAGTATTTGTGCAAATATAATTAACATGAAGCTGTTCTTCTAGGGGCAGCTTCCCCCTAGAAACAATGTATGGCAGGTAGTCTTAGTCATTCTTTTATGTGGTCACATTTGAGGACACAAGATCCAAAAGTCTGGATTAGAATGTTTCTTATCATCTGAGATACTTTGCAACTCAAAAAGCTCTAAGTGAAAAAACCCTTGAGACTACTATTCAAGAACCACCATGTATAGATGAGGTCCTCTGAAAAAAATACAAATACAGAAAGTCTTTTACAAAAAAGCTGACCAACTATATAGTATAGAACACTCATGACTCTGTAGCATAGACATCTAAAGAAAAGTCAGCCTAAAGACAAAGGTTGCATACCAGCCTACACCCGAGAAATACTAAGAATCAGAGAAATATTCATTCAGAAGGAAAGGCATCACTGAATTCTGCTCTCCAGACAGCAAACACACTACTACTCTCTAGCTGTGGGTCATAGTATACATTGCAAGAAATTCGGAGAACCAATGTGATGTTGGGACAGCATAACACTCTAGAACCCCAGTGAACCAAGCTCTGGCATATGTCTGATAATCTCATCACTGACACCTTTTATTTTATTTTTGCTTTTTAGAGGGGAGTAAGGCAGGGCAATTGGGGTTAAGTGACTTGCCCAAGGTCACACAGCTAGTAAATGTTAAGTGTCTGAGGCCGGATTTGAACTCAGGTCCTCCTGACTCCAGGGCCACTGCTCTATTCACTGAGCCACCTAGCCACTGCCCACTGACACCTTTTAATGACACTCAATTTCAAGATGATCAACAATAATGGCCCAGAATACTCTTGTCTACCTAAAGTGACATTTATCTTTATGTACTTTCTAACCTAAACATGTTTGGAGAATTGCTTACTGAAGGAAATGCAAATTCCTGTTATCACAAGTTAAAATGAAGATAACACAAGCAGAATTTATCAGAAAAAAAGCCTCCAGAGTTAAATACAATTAAATTTCTCATTATACACCATAGCTAAATAATTTTGACTACTAACTTTAGTGACAAGCAAATTCTTGGGTTTTAAATCTTCTCTCTTTTTTTTTGTTTGGCTGATTATACTGATGAAGGATCAAGTCATGAAGTTATGAGGGTGCAATAATTTTGAGGAAACAAAATACTTCAGAAAACCAGGTCAGCTTTCTCAGGCTTGTTTGTATATAATTTCTTCCTTGCATTAATTATGGATAATGAAAGGGAAAATGCCAGAGAGTTAGGTATAGTAAACTATGCTTGGTAGGGCTGGTGTTTCTATATAAGACCTAGAAGGATGAGCTCAAAGATACGGGTAGAGGGTGAAAAATAAAAAAAGACAAAGGAACTGACAACCCATTTTATCTGCATCTCTTTTATTTTGTAGACTGTCATAAAGAGCGAATAAGACAATGCCTACAAAGTATGTAGGTGCTATTTAACATGAGTTGTTATATTCACTGATATTGATGAGCATTTTTAAAACTGTATAGAATCTCACATCTTTTTATTCTAAATGTCAGGAATACAGGATAGCCTTTTCTTCTGATCGTGTTTCGAAGGTCCAAAGAAAAGCTAGTGATGAAAACAATCATCTTTTAACCAGACTGAAAAAGGCAAGTCACGTTTTTCTATTTTGTTTACAACTTTCTAAAGCATCTAGTACAGTACTCACAAATCTATAAATGCTGAGTACCTCTTTCACATTACTAGAATTTTACCTTTAAAGTTCCAATTATACTTCCCAGAAATTTCATTAATATTCTGGAATGGTATTGTTATATTTTGTGTATTTTCCCCTTCCGGGGGAAGCCCATTTAAATAGTCAACGAGTTCCCATGGTTTCTATAATTCTTTCCCTGCCTCTGATCATAATTCAATCCAATAACTATTTATTAAATGCCCATGTAATCAAACTAATAATGGTTGCTGCGTCATGATATTCTTTGGCATTAAACAGCATCTTTGGCCAATTACTGACTCTTCCAGTGAAATCACCAACATTAAAATCTACTCAGAAAGTAGCTCTTGCTGAAAAACACTCCATTTGTACGCAGTCTTGCCACATATTGGGGGGGGGGAATCTCCAAAACAAAGTGCTATAATCACACAATGAGCTATGAAATGGAAAGCTCTTAATGCTAGCTTTGCCAAGAACTATGCCTTTAGCCATGTTATGAATTCACAGAATATCTCAGTATTAGCTAGTTTACATTAAATAATTGAGTATACAATGAAGAAAAAGTTGGTATGACATCAAGACAATAGACCATTTCAGTTTGAGATGAGAATTTGTTGCTTTTCTGAATCCTATAATTTAGGCTGATTTATGGTCATTTCACTAATAGTTCCATTATTAGTACTTCAAGGCTACAGAAAACTGAAAGGGCTTTGGATTTGTGAGAATTATCCTTGAATACAAATGGTCTGTTCTATTCAGCATGCCCCCAAAATCTGTCACAAAGTGGTGTACAGGAATATGGTAATGGAACATATGCAATTATATTAGCGGATTTCATTTTGTTTTGTGCCCCTAGTGCCTAGCATAGTTTCTGGCATACATAGTAGGCACCCAACAAATGCTTGTTCTATTGGACTGGGTTGGATTTGAGATGACAGAATTTAATGTTGGAAAGGATCTTAGAGGTTGTCTCTTTCAACCTTTTGTATCCCAACAAGCTGATGTCCAAACAGGTAAATAACAAAACTGGAATTTTAATGCAGATCCTTATACTAAATCCTCTTCTATGTCTACATGGTTAAGGATAAAAAGAACAGGGTACACTTGCAAACATTTTCACACTGACCAATTTGAGTTTTCTAAGTAGACTTAGCCATACAAATAAGAATGTAAGCGAAAGTGAATGAAGAAGACAACTCCAAATAGAACATGAACAGTATTTGTCTCCCTCTTCTAAACCAAAAATCCAAGCATGTGATTTTGGTACTGTTCCAACTAATCTTTTCTGCTAAGAAGAATGTCTGCTAGAAAGAGGAAAAGAACATATGGTCAGATTAGGATAACTGAAGATCAAAGTGAATGTAGGTCTTTCTAACCTTTTTTTTTAAGAGTATGTAAAATAGTCTTAGAAAGATTTTTCAAGACTTCTATTACCTATAGAATAACTTTTGGTTTTACCACCTGTGCCAAAATGTAAAATGCCATGCTCACCAAGACCTGTCTTATCTGACACACATTTCCCCCAAGTCATTATCATCTCTTTATTTGTTCCCTATGTTATTTGCCTAAGATGTCACAGAAGTCAACTTATTTTGCAGGTAAAGATTTTTATAAAAACTGAATATATGGGAAAAGGAAATAATGTTAAGTGTGTCATCTAATTCAATCTTAGCATGATTTATTCTGGGTTTGGCCAAATCTCAGTTAGGTCCAATACTTAACAATTGCCTCAGCATACTTTTATGGGAAACAAAGCAAGGCTAGGTAAATATTTTTAGTGATATGGGCAGATGGCACAGTGTATAGAGTAGTAGAGCTGAAGTTAGGAAGAACTGAATTCAGATATTGTTTCAGATACAACCAATCTCTCAAGGAGGTTATGAGGATAAAGGAAATATTTGTAAAGCACTCTGCAAACTTTAAAGTGCTATATAAATGTTATTTGTTATCATTATTATGTTACAGTAGGATATTTGAGTATGACTAACAAAAAGTTCTGGAGGATGTTGATGGATCAATACTGATGTTTGAATGATGAATCTATTTTGAGATAATCTGTAACATTAACAGTTATAATGAAAGAAGTTAGAAGAAAAACATAATAATTTAGATTTCTACTAGTTGAGTACAACTTTTCCCAAATCACATATGGTATCACTGTACTTCACAGAAATACTTTTGGTTTAAAAAAAAAATCTATCAACACACACACACACACACACAAAACAAACAAAACCTCCAAGCCGAGAATTCTAAGTATGACATTTTCATAGATTTTACAGAAATAACATAGCTTAAAAACAGGAGACTGTTCCTTAAATTTTCCATAAATTCTGTCTAAAAAGTGGAGAAATTTTGTAAAATCTTCCTCAATATGGGTCCAATAAAAAAAAAAAAAGATTCCTTTCATATCTAGTAGGGATGGTATCGCCTGAAAATAAAAGACCTGAAAAGGGCCCAAGTATTATGTGAATGATTGCAGACTTGGCTGGTATATCATACACTTGACTAACCTGTTATTCTTAACTTATTGTGGTATATTTACTCTCATAGTACTCTTCTTTGGAAAGGATTTGAGAAAGATCAAAGTATGTCAGTCATGTGACAGGTATACTGGAAATTAGATAACCAATTTGTTTTTAAGTTGGTCAGTGATTAATGTCTGCTTTCTTTTCATAAGCTATATTCAAAACCAAGTATTCAGTCATCAATAATTCATCAGAAAACTCATTCTGAGACTGAGTTTAGCCTAGGCCAGGAACTCTTAACCTGGGGTCCATGAACTTTTACAAAAATATTTTGATAACCATTTCAATATAAACGTTTTCCTTTGTAATACTACATATTCTATTTTATGCATCAAAAAAACATTCTGATAAAGGGTCCATAGGCTTTCACCAGACTGCCAAAGAAGTAAATGATACACAAAAAAGTTTTAAATTTTGCGGGGTACTATGTGATATTTTGGCTCAAAATACTATGAGGTAGAATCTAAGACTGGAGACAGTTTACGGTAAAGATATTTCCCATTAGTACTGACACTTTAGGCATCATGATGCTAAGTTATATAATAATTACTTGGGTGCAAATGGATGTAAAGGATGAGAAACCAAAGAGGATTCTTCGTGGGTAAAATAACTCATTTCAACTATATTCATGTCTTTTGATGAATAAACTATGGCAATGCCACAGCTAGGGAACCATGGTTTAGAAGCGCACTTCTGGCAAACAGAATGAACACATTTCAAGGATGAACAACTTGTGCAAAGATGCCTAATTTTAATGACTAAATCCTGAAACTCTTTCATATATATGACTGAAATTGGAGATCCTTTACTTACAGAATATTACTGTAACAGAAATACAGCACTGTATTTTCAATCTAGTTACTAGACTTGATCACTAGCAAAATGCCAAATTGTATAAGCATAATTTAAAGAACTCAGAAAAAAAAACACCAAGTTAGTGTTTTCTTTAATGATTTTAGATTAAGCAGAACGAGGGTGACTCCACACCAATTATATTTTGGAGAGGATGGTGTATGAGTGTGATCAACCTCATTACTTTACATTCACAATTTTAAGAAATGTAAAAATCTCTACCCTCAGACTTCACAAAGGAAGAAGTTTTCAGAAGCCCAAGTCAAAATGACAGGCATTTAAAAAATAAAGTTTGACTAGAAATGCAAACTAAGGAGGGATATCACAGGCCCACTATGCTCTTGCCTAGTCTGATCATATCTGGAATAGCGGCTTCCTTGGTGTTTCTTGAATAATACATTCTATCTCCAAACCGCTTTCTTCCTGGCTGTCCCTCATGTGGAATGCTCTCTCTCCTTGGCCCCACTTCCTGGCTCACTATCTTTTGGAAGAGGACTTTTCTGATTCCCCCAATACTAGTTCTTTCCTTCTGAGATGACCTCCAATTTATCCTGTAGATATCTTATATGGACATGATTGTCTGAACGTTGTTTTCTCCACAAGGATGTGAGCCCCTTGAGGGCAGAGGCCATTTCTGTCTCTTTTGAGGGGGGATTCCCAGCACTTATCACAATACCTGAAAAATAGTAATGGCTTAATAAATGCTTATTGATTTGACTTGAGTACTGTGTTTAATTCTGAGAGTCACATTTTAAGAAAGACACTGAAAGGCAGGAAAGTCTCCAGAGCAGGGCCACTAGAATGTTGAAAGGCTTTAAGAAAAGGCCACATGAAGTTTGGTTGAAGGCTAGGGACTGATAATTCTATTGAAGTATTTGAAGAGTTTGTCATGTTCTAGTATCCAGGGGGCAGAAGCAGAAGTATACTGAGAAACAGGGTGTAATGGTAATGGGATTTAAGATCTTCCCTGCCCATTAATAGGCCTTACATGGAATGCATTAAGGGAAGTTTGCTTAGGGGAGGCTGGCTTGTAGGAAGGCTTTCACGTCGTGTGTTCGTGTGTGTGTGTGTGTGTGTGTGTGTGTGTGTGTGTATACACAAACTCTGAGTTGGCATTTTGCTTTGGGGGTCTCTTATGAGAAGGATCTTGTGATCCCCCGGTTGAGATTCTCAGTGGCCGTATGATCAAAGCTCCCCGACTGCTCAGATGTAAAGGCTCTCTCGATCCAGGGATGTATGTAAAGTGTATAGTGGATTCAGGCAGTCACAGCCCTGTCTGTTGGTCTTTGTTTCTCTGCTTATATTTTCTCTGAAGTTCAGGGGGCTGACTTTTCCCCTGAACTAGTGACTGTGATTAAAAAAGACTGTTGACCCTTAAACTCTTTCCTAGTCAAGCAGATCTAAGAACCTGGGCTAGCAGCCCTCTTGGGGATGCCAGCGCGGTTGCCGCTACACAGGGCAGTGTGGTAATGGAGACAATAATGGACTTATGAGTACGTAAAGACCTGGGGTTGACTGCCTTTTACCTCTGGAGCCCCTACGCGCGCGCACATACACACACACACACGCATGAATATGGGCATACTACATGCCTCTTGGCATGTTACATTTCCTATGAAATGGAGATAATCTCATCTTAGGTACCTTCTTTAACAAATCATTGCGGGGATAAAATGCAATCGCGTATTAAAAAATCTCTGCAAACCCTAACATGTTCTAACAATAATAATATTAAAATTAAAGTGTTATATAAAGGCCAGTTATTACAACAGGATTATTTCTATGTAATTAATACATAATAAAGCTGGGCAACAGGAAAAAATGTGTACGTGTGGCCACTGTGGAAAAGTTAACACAGGTCAGGCTTTCCATTGTTCACGGCTCACAGATGAAAAGAGGACAAAATCAAACAATACAGAAGGCACCTCCCCCAAGCTACTAAACACATAAAGTACTGTTCCTTTTGCACTGCATACTTTATGTCTGCTTTAGGAATATCTCCTTTCAATACAGATACACACAGATACAGGCTCCAGTCTTGTTCCCATAGTTGCTGTGAAACATGTTCATGGTACCAGTGGGAAGGCTTTACTGCTTTTGTTCCTGAGCAGTCAATGGCTCACCACTCTGCCCTGTCTGTCTTTAACTTGTCCTAATATGGATATTATTAAACTACACAATTACAACAAGAATGACATCACCGGCAGGCAATCAAAAGGGTTCTAATTTTGTCCATCATTCTAAAGTACTTCCCTAATACAATTAAATTTCTTGGTAGCCTTACTCTTGAGGTCTCCTTGGATCAATTCCCATTTGCAGAACCAATTCGCACTATGATAATTTAATAGGATGAAGCAGCCTAGACGCATTTCTTCTTATATATTAATTATCATATAAGATATTATCAATGTTATCAATATGCATCTATATCCTCAGGAAAATACAGGGTTTCCTTAAAACTTCACTAAATTTAAACGTGAAATATATTTTTCCTTCATTAACATGAAAAGACTTACCCTAGTCTTAGAAAACTTAATGAATCAGATTCTTCCCCTCTAGAGGACCATAGAGGAGAGGAGAGAATCATACAGGCCCACATAAAAATGCACTAGAATTCTCTAAGAATGCCTTTATGGGGACTCAGGATGGGGGAAGAGAAAAGATATAAAACAATGGTCATATAGAAATATGTTATGATTTGAATTCTGCTAATCTACACACTGTGTTTAGGAATTACAGAATTTCTATACCAAATACAGCAAATCGATCAGCATGGATATTTTACCAGATGTGTTATTCATGCAATGGCAAGGAAAGCAATTAATCCAGACAAAAATAAATGAGTCACATTCGTTTCACTGTTTTTAAAAATACCCAGTTGATCAATTTGAGTATTTACATTGGAATCACACAAATATGGCCTTCATCATACACGTTCAAAACCGTCATTCCCTGTTTTTGCCCCATGTGAAATCTACTACAAGATTCTGTCATAATTTTATATAAATATTTCATTCACGCATACAGAAACTTCAAAGATAAATGCAAACATGAACTGCTTATATTTATTGCCAAATATGCTAGAGGCTGATGAACCTACCTTTATTAATATATTTCTAATCAAAGGAAAATAAATTTTGAAAGCTCTATATCTGCATTCTGCAGTAATAAATTGGGCAAAAACAACAGTTCCAACAAACAGTAACACATTTTTTAGAAAGTAAAATTCTATAAAAGCCCAAGTAGTGATCAAAGTTTTTCCATTTAAGTAAATAATCCTCATTATTACTTCTTTTCTCTTTTAATTTAAATTAAATTTAATTTTTTTGCTTTTTGGAGGGTGGGGGAGGCAGGGCAATTGGGGTTAAGTGACTTGTCACATGGCTAGTAAGTGTTAAGTGTCTGAGGCAAGATTTGAACTCAGGTCCTCCTGACTCCAGGGCTGGTGCTCTATTCACTGTGCCACCTAGCTGCCCCCTCACTACCACTTCTGCCAACAAAATAATTTTTCTTCTTTATCTTTCTGTTTCAGGGCAGCTAGGTGACACAGTGAGTAAAGCACCAGCCCCAGAGTCAGGAGGACCCAAGTTCAGTTCCGGCCTCAGATACTTAACAAGCACACAAAAAAACTAGCTGTGTAACTGTGTTACCTCGGGCAAGTTACTTAACCCCAACTGCCCTCCAAAAGGCAAAAAGGAGAGGAGAGGAGAGGAGAGGAGAGGAGAGGAGGGGAG
>NW_027187361.1:588635-606779 GCF_028583685.1 Petaurus breviceps papuanus
GGGGGGGGGGGGGGGGGGGGGGGGGAGGGGGGGAGGGGGGGGAGAGGAGAGGAGAGGAGGGGAGAGAAATAAAATAAAGTATCTTTCTGTTTCAGTACACCCCAAAAAAATTTCCCAAGCATTTTACTCCTCTTCTGCATCACTTTACATAACTCTCTATATCATTATATGTTTATCATTGACATAAAGGAGATCTCTGTGAGGGGGAAATAAATTATATTTAATTATTCCTAAACAAATTCCATTTTAGAATACAGTCTTCCTCCCCTTTTGTAGTTAATATGTAATTAAGGAGGATTTCTCAGTGCTTTGCATATAATAGGTGGTTAGTGACTGGTTGTTGACTGACTAACCGAATAAATAATGTAACATCTTTTCATACCGCCTAGGAAGCAATAATTTAAATAAACTTTAGTTTCTCACTAAAACAAAGGCTTCGAAAATAAGGCACATTTGCATAATCTCATACGCCATAAGAATTTTGCCCTTAATTTAATTTTTAAACAAACCCTTTTAGAGACAGATCATTCAAGGTCTATTGCTTGAAAGAGTTTGCCCAGCCATGATGATGATGATGATGGTGCTGGTAATTACCCTTAAGGAGCTTATAGTCTAGCTGGGAAGACGGTGGTGGTCTTGGAATCTGAAGACTGGTTTCAAGTCCAGGCTGTGGTGCTTATTATTAGCAGAAAAACTGGAGCCAACTTACTTAAGCCTTTCTAAGAAGGTTTGTTTCCTCCTTTGTAAAATGAAGATAAAACAATACCGGCTACGTCCTATAGCTGTTAAAGTCTATAAAGGACAGCAAAATGGGAGTTATCATCATCACTAGTAGTAAGACAGGGAATATCAACACATAAAAAGAGAATATTATTTATACAGCACTTTAATGTTTACAAAAACCCTTTACATATATTATCTCACGTAATCCTCACAACAAACCTGCTAAGTAGGTATTATTATACCCATTTTATAGATAAGGAAATTGAGAGTCTCGCTACCTTTTCTAAAGTCAAGCAGTTAATTTCTGAGACAGAATTATAACTCAGACCTTCCTCACTTTTAGTATTCCAGTTCAAAGTCACAGAGAGTCCTATACAAAGGACAGCAGGATCTATTAACGTGTTAGGACGATCAGAGAAAAAATCACAGAGAAGGAAGGTAAGGCTTGATCTGGCCTTGAAGGAGTAATTTTCAACGTGATGGGGAAATGGGAAAAGGAAATTCCAGACCGATAGTACAGCATGACCAAAGATACATACATGGGCAAAAATTCAGTCCCAGCTCAACTGTCTGGTTGATGTAAGGGGATTCATAAGGAAGAGTAGAGGATGTAATAAGGAAATTCATAAAAAAGGGAAGGGGGGGGGCAGGGGTTTGGTTAGGTTGTGAAGGAAGAGCTTGGACATTTCCCTTTTAATCCAACAATGTCATTAAAGGCCTTTGACCATGGGAATGAAATCCGAGTCTAGTTGAAATTTTCATGGAAAAAGATGAATCATGATAGTAAAAAAAAAAAAAAAAGCAAGCATATGATATTCAGGGACAAGTCATTTCTCCTCAGAAGTTCCAATTCCTTCATTTATGAAATGGGGAGTCGGGATTAGACCAGTGATCTCCATGCTTGTCTCAACATGCACCCCTAATTATAAAAAAGTTTGAGTATCCATGTACAACATATCTATGCTTATTTACAAATAAGATGCATATACTACTATAAGACATTGTATAAATTGAAAACCATAAAACTATAGTTTTAAAGGATAAAAGAAATGAAATAAGGAATTTTAAAAATTCCATATTCATTAACAGTGCAAAAATATTTTGCTTATACCAAGATATTATTAATAATAATTTTTTTTGGTGAGAGCAATGAATATGCTTCAGCATTTTCTGTATGACTTGTGTATACCCTGTGGGATAGGGCAGGCTTGCAAATAATAATTGTTAGAAATTAATTATCCAGTTAATTTGATCAATTCGATTAGTTCGCCCAAACAAGTGAATTTCTTTCTTTGGATAATTTTAAATTGGAAGATACATAAAATAACAATCAAATAATAGTTCATAATAGCAACTGAATAACAGATTTTCCAAGTCATATTTATGAATATATTTATAATATACAACGCCAAAAAAACTCTGAGCAGAAAGCTTTCAGTATAAATTCATTCCTCTAATTTACTATTCATGTTTGAATATTTTAAAATGTGTCTTTGTAGGCTATCAGTTAACAAGCATTTATTAAGGGTGAACCAGATTACTGGAAGAATGATATTGCCTTTGACAGAAATTGGAAAGTTTATTAGAGAGGTAAGTTTTGTTTTGTTTTTTTTGTAAAATAACATAATAAAATCTGTAGGAAAATAAATAACTGCTCATTCTCTCTCTCTCCTTTTTGCTTTTTTTTGGAGGGGGGAAGGTAGGGCAATTGGGGTTAAGTTACTTGCCCAAGGTCACATGGCTAATTTTTGTGTTAAGTGTCTGAGGCCAAATTTGAACTCAGGTCCTCCTGACTCCAGGGCCAGTGCTCTATTCACTGCACCACCTAGCCACCCTGATAACTGTTCATTCTCTAGCCCATTTGGTAGAGGAAGGTCAGTATTCCTTACTCATTGATTTCTGTCTAAAGTGTGCCCTACCATAGCCACTGGGTGATCTAGGCAGCAGTGGATGAGTATTCGGGGCGAGGGGTGGGAGGGAGGGTAGATTTTCCTAATGTACTTGTGTATCTGTCACTATGGTTTTCTAAGCTTTGGTTAGGTTATAACAGCCCTAAGAAGAAGGATGGGTCGGGGGCTTGCACAATGGTGGCAGGGGACATAGTAAGCGAATGTTGGTTAATAAGAGACAAAGGGTACATGTGGTTGAGTTGGAGAAAAGGCAAAAGATTGGTTATCTTAAGAACAGTGGTATAACACCAATCTTCTCACCCTTCATTTTCTTCATTACATATTTAGGGTCCTGCCACAGGTGGACCAGGGACATGACTTACGGATTTAAAGTTCCTTAGGGTTCTAAATCTATGGTCCTAAACAATACATAAAAAAGAATTACAGTGACATGGACCACTGTCTGCTATATAAAACACATAATACTTATCAGATCCTAGACTTAGAAGGCAGCTCAAAGGTCACCTCACATGAGACAGAAAGATAGGGGTTTCATGTCCTACTTCTGACATATAACTGCTCGACCAAGGACAAGTTCCTTATCCCTAACTAGGTCAGGATACTCTAAGACTATAAATTATAGAAGAATTTCTGATCTGTACTAGTGGAAGAGAGGGAAGGAATGTTTCCACATTGGGAGTTCTGCGCACTGATTAGATCATCAGTCAGGACACCCTTACTTCTTATCCTCTTCCGCTCCCCCCCTCCAAAAATGGAAGATAAAATCCTGAGTCTAGACCAGACCTTCTAAAAAAAATTATTTACAGATGAGTAAAAGAATGGGTTGGGGAAAGCAAATGATGTGTGTGTGTGAGAGAGACAGACAGACAGACAGACAGACGAGACAGAGAGAGACAGAGACACTTCCATACAAAGGATTGGTGGGGACAGGTAAGAATTAGAAAGAATAGTTAGAAACCATGTCCTGTTCATCATATTGAATGAATCTGATAAAGAAACTTCCAGAGGTGACAGATTACTGCCCTCCAAACCTGAAAAGCTAAGATTATGCCATATAACCACATCCTAAATTTCTTATATTCCATTGGGATATAGCCACACAACTCTCAGACTACTCTTACTTCCCTCTTAGAGAAAAGTGTTCCTGAATACAGCACTTGAAGCTATGACAAATGGGAAAAGGGTTACTTAAATACAGACACCTAAGGGCAAAGGACAAAGAACTGACATTGAATGGAATAAATACTGAAAGGTCCTCACTGGTTTCCTCATCTAGCCTACCTTAACAGCATCCTAACTGATTTCCCTGCTTCCCTTTATAATTCCCCACACAATTGCCAAAATAGCCTTCCTAAGACACAAGTCTAATCATAGTACTACCTTCCCTTAATAACCGTCAGTGGTTCTCTCTTACCTGTGGCATAAACACAAACTCCTCAGCCTTTAAAATCCTTTACAATATGACTCCAGCCTACCTTTCCATATTTATTTCAGTTTTCTTCCTTTTACATACTCTTTATAACAAACTGGCTTACTTACTAATTCCCCGACCTTGGCATTCCAACTCCTAATTTTCCTTCCTTTGTCATAGCCTATCATTTCCCCATGCCTGGAATGCACTCCCTCCTCTTAGAACCTTCCTTCAAGGCTGAGATCATGTCACCTTCCAGAGAAAGCCCTTTGTGATCTCTCCAGTTGTTAGTACCCTCTCCCTCCTAAAATTATCATACACTTACTTTTAGATAGATAGATCGATAGATCAATCGATAGATAGATAGATAGATGATAGATCGATCGATCAATAGATAGAGATACATAGAAACACACACACATACATTGTATCCTTGGATAGGAAATACCCTCTTTTTTATCTTTTTTTTAATCTTTGTATCCCTAGTATCTAGCACAGTGCCCTATGTAATATAAATTCATTCGAATGACAAAGTGAGATGATCTGAAGAAAGATAATTCTTTTATAGTTTCCCATAAGGCAGCTTGGTGGCCCAATAGATTAGAGTAGCAGGCCTGGAGTTAGAAAGACTCATCTTCCTGACTTCAAATTTGGCCTCAGACACTCACTAGCTAGGTGACCCTAGACAAGTCACTCAACCCTGTTCGCCTCAGTTTCCTCATCTGAAAAGTAAGCAGGAGAAGCACATGACAAACCACCCCAGTATCTTTACCAAGAAAACCTCAAATAGGGCCATGAAGAGTCAGGCATGACTGAAAGACAACTGGGCAATAACAAAAAGCATCACCAAATTATTCCTGAATAATAAAGGACGGTGAGTTTGAATTGAGCACAAATTTATTGTTTTCATGAAGCAATGTCAGCGCATTTTATGTGTTTATTTACTTAAGAGTGTATAGAGCCATGGACTGGGAATCCAGATGCTTGGTTTCCAGACCAGGCTCTCTTGGTAATCATGTAACTTTGGAGAAGTCTTAATCTCTTCATGTTTTATGTATTAGATTAGATGATCTCTAAGGTTAGTTTTAAAATTCAAATATAGCCAGAGGGTTCTTGGGAATATGGTCTGTGTTCATGAGACAACTGAGATACAGGTAAAAGATTTGCCCGACTTTCAAGCATTCTAACAATCTTAGGGATGTAACGTTTTTTAAAACAGCTCAATATAACCCAGTTTTCCCAATTTAGTAAGACTATGCTTTCATATAATAAATACATTTTATAGAGGCGTGAGCATTTAAAAAATAATTTCCTTTATTTTTAATTTAGATATTTGATGGGTCCTATATATGACTCCTGAAATGTCAAGGACTGTATCACATATGGCTCACCTGAGCAAACAAGGAAGATGACTCCTCACTCACTGGGTTCTTCAAAAATACCCCACGAGCATTTCTAGACTTTCAGGCAACAAATCCTTTGTTATTGCAGGAACGCTGAATTTGCCTTCATGTGGATAAATAGATTCCTGGTGTGCTAAATTTTAAGGATGAATTATTTTTTTAACACTTTAAGAATGAATGAATCTTGAACTTATGGCTATTGTTTGAATAAGTACCTACAGACCATTCATCTTCAATTACTGGATAAGTGAATTGATTTCACTGATGAAAGCTGGATCAAATATTAGCTTGGATTTAGGTATTCGTTTTAACAAGAGTCTCATTCCACACTGTGTTAAGTAAGGACAGTTATATTTTGCAACTAATTTAAAACCACACATAAGTTGGGTCAGTGTGAAGGAGAAGTAATCCATTTTGCAGACTGCAGATTATTCAATATCGGGGGGTGGGAAGCTGTTTTTCTGTGGTGAGGAAATGGATTGCAGTATTCTGCAGTTAAAGAGGCAGTATGTGGATGTGTGTGAGCACACATAATATGTGAATTCAAGTTCAATCTGAAAATCATTAACCTTTCATCACATTCTGACAGGAACTGAAGATGAGAGAGATGCCTCATTCCCCAGTTCTCTGAACATTTAAGTCAAAATCCTAATTCTGTAGAGGAACCTACGAAGCAAACTTTCAGAAAATTATTCACATATTAGGGGAAAAAGTAATGACAAACATAAGTAAAACCTCTGATTTTAAGGTGTTATCACATGCACTTTGTTTATACGTTTGCATAAATGGTCACCATTCTCCTGGTAGATAATGTTTCCCAAAAGAAAAAGTTGTTTCTGATTTTACCTCTTTGTCTCCCATATCTAGTATCGTGTTCTGCACATGCAGGGGGGCACTGGTTATCACAGGACCCTGGAGAGAGCACCTACCCTAACTCACAGCTGCACAGATGGACCTCTATACCAGCGTCTCTTAAACTGTGGGTCAAGACTCCACACACAAAGTTTAAGAAGGGCCGAAGGGGTCACAGAGTGGAAGAAGTTTAAGAGGCCCTGCACATCACTAACACCATTGCCCAACCTCCAGTTAAAACTTCCATAAATGGGAGATCTGTTACCTCTTGAGGCAGCCTATTGCATTTCTAAATAGCTCTTATGGGGGGGGGGGCAGCTAGGTGGTGCAGTGAATAGAGCACTGGCCCTGGAGTCAGGAGGACCTGAGTTAAAATCTGACCTCAGATACTTAACACTTGCTAGCCGTGTGACCTTGGGCAAGTCACTTAACCCCAACTGCCCTCTTCCCCCTCCAAAAAGAAAAAAAAATAGCTCTTATGGTTACAAAGTTTTCCCCTAAATTGAACTAAAACCTACCGTTCTGCAACTTTGACCCACTATTCCTAATTCTGTCTTTTAGTTCCAAGCAAAACACACATAATTCTCTTTCAAAGATGAACTCCTCGTATATGTGAAAACAGCTATCATATCTTGCCTATGTCTTTTGTTTTCCAGACTAAATACCTGCAGGTCTTTTAACAAATTCTGGCAAGGCATGGTTTCTTTCCCTATCCTGGTTACCTTCCTAGTTGCATTCCAGATTGTGAATGTCTTTCCTAAACTGTAGCCAGGAATGAACACAACACCCCAGATGTGGTATGACCAAGAATGCACTGCAGGTGGGGGAGAGAAAGCAGGGAACGGACACATATACACAGTCTAGAGTTCAAACACTGAATATAAGGAATAGTTTATAGCCCTGCTTGAGTATAATATATATTTAACAAAGGGGGTTAATATCAAATAGTGAGATATATTAGGAAATGTAGGTGATACACATATAAGGGAGTAATAATTGTATTTTAAATATATTTATACAATGTAAAATATTTTAAGCTGCAAAGTTAAGTTGGCACTAAAGTAGAAAGGGAGCTGGATTTGAACTCAGAACAACTGGTTTCAAAACCTGGCTGTCACTTATTGCCTATCTGTATGACCTCTGATATATTACTTAACTTAGGATGGTGTCAGGTCCTCCATAATATGAGAGGACTAGAGTAAATGCTTCTAAGCTTCCTCTCAGATCTAAGTCTATGACCCTATTTCATTCATGTCTTCATTTAAGCCATTGGTAAAAATGTCAAACAGAATAGAAATGGGGACAAATACCAGGGTACTAAACTACAGAACACAAGTTATTTCAGTTCCTTCACTGACTAATATTTGGATCCAGTTCATCTACTTAATGCCTCTCTCTATTTTGTCCAGAAATATAGTATGAGATACTACTTTGAGGAATACTTTCTTGAAATTCAGGAATTTAGTTTTTCCCATTACCTAGCAAACCTTCCAAATATGGAAATGAGATTAATATGGCATGACTAGTCCCAGATAAAGTTATACTATTAACAATCACTGTCATATTTTCTAAAAGCTTATAAATCATCCTTTTAATAAACAAATAAGAATCTTACCAAGAAATTAAAGTCAAGCTCACAGGGATATATTTTTAAGTTTGATGTCTAAAACCTATAGAGAATGGGCACACATATGTAAGATTAAGAATCACTCTCCAATAGACAAATGAACAAAGATCAAATTAAACAATTTTCTAAAGAAGAAATGTAAAATATCAATAACCATATGAAAAATGTAGGAAACACTAATAAGAAAAATACAAATTAGGGGCGACTAGGTGGCGCAGTGAATACAGCACCGGCCCTGGAGTCAGGAGGACCTGAGTTCAAATTTGGACTCAGACACTTAACACAAAAACTAGCTGTGTGACCTTGGGTAAGTCACAACCCCAATTGCCCTCCAAAAAGAAAAGAAAAATACCAATTAAAGAACATTCAGGTATCATTTCACATTCACTGGATTGGCAAAAGGGAAAAAAGATGGCAGTTCTCTATCCTGGAGGAGTTGTGGGAAGATAGGTACATTAATTGGCCCTATTATTCTGGAAAACTATTTGCAAGTGTACAATAAAAGTTTTACAACTGTTTTTACCCTTCAAACCATCAATTCCACTACTGGGTTTATATCCAATAAAATCAATAGCAGAAAGGCCCAATATATACTAAAATATATATTCATAACACCACTTTTCCTAGTAACAAAATATTAGAAAACACATGCCTGTTGGTTGGGGAATGGCTGTACAAACTGTGACATATGAATGTTATTATGTCCTGGTTGAGAGTTCAACGAGGTCAACCTAAAGATTTAAACTTGAGATGAGAATGCCGTGGAGCACCTGTGGGTCATAAAATGCTATAAGAAACAATTTTACTTATATTAAAAGGAATGTAATTCCTAAAGTTTAAAAGGACATTAATTCAGATAAAAGACTATTCCCCTCTGCCTTCACATTCACCACAGCAATATGAAGACTCTCAGTGAGAAAGGCGTGCTTCCTCCAGGGTTATGGGAATTCTGCCAAAACCTCTGATAGCAACTCCCCAAAGACAAGGATGACTGTGACTCAGGCCGCAAGGAAGCCAAAATATCTCCCCACCCCATTAAAGGACCAGCTCCACCTATAAAAAATTAGTAAGCCCCCCAAGCACAGCACCATAAGGGGAAATGATTATGAGAATTCCGAGAAACTTGAGAAGACCTGAATTGAGAAAAGAAAGCAGTTCCTGGAGAACAAAACACAAAAATGGTTGTGAAACGTAAATTAAGATAACATTATAGATCACTCAAATGAAACAGAATTATTAACATTGTTTCCAGATGACTCACATAAAACGACACTACCTTCCTTCTTCTCTGTTAAGAAAGGGTAAATTACAAGCACAGAAGGTTACATGGTCCATCAGTCACAATTCCTATGCCTAAATGATGCTGCTTGGTTTTTGTTTTTGTTTTTAAGGAGGGGAGGGTTTATAATTGTATGTGATAAACTGACAGACAGAGTACTAAAGTTGGAAGTCAGGAAGAGCTGAGCTGCAGACTAAGTCAGACATTCAAGTTGTGTGACCCTGGTCAAGTCCCTTTAAATTCCCTCGGCCTTAATTTCCTTCTCTGTAAAATGAGGATAACAGCAGCGCCTAGCTCATAGGGTTCTTCTGATGATAAAATGAAATAGTGTGTAAAATTCTAACCCACTAGCCAGATGCTGTAACTGTGATTGTTTTCTATTCTTCCCGTGAAAAGATCACTCTTTTTAGTAAAAGATACAAGAGTGTGCAGTTTTTTTTCTGCATTGTCTGCTACCTCGACATTCAATTCACTACTCTATTGTTTCTCTGTTCTTCCTCTTGACCTCAATCCCTTAAGACAAAGTTAAGGAAACAAAAAACCTGCTATTTTTAGCATTCATCTCCAACCTCAAATCATCTAGTATACTATTAACATTCTAGACACTATTCTTACAAAATAATGCCACTCTCTTGAATTCACCTTAGTTCTCTGCTCACTTCCATATTCTATATGTTTTTTTAATAAATTTTTATAGAGCCAGGTATTGTGGGGTATGTGCATGTAATCCCTGGTAGATACTTGAGCTTGGGAATTCTGACCTGCAAGAAAGCGAAAGCTGGTAAGAGGTCCAAACTAAGTCCAAAACCAATATGGTGGCCTCTCTAGAATGGGTTATAAGAGGTCCAAACTAAGTCCAAAACCAATATGGTGGCCCCTCTAGAATGGGTTATAAGAGGTCCAAACTAAGTCCAAAACCAATATGGTGGCCCCTCTAGAATGGGTTATAAGGATGCCTACAGAGGGGGGAACCAGCTCAGGTCAAGAATGGAACAAGTCAAAACTACCATGTTAATCAATAGTGAGGTTCAACCCAGGATTCACTTCCAGACTGAGTGAGATAAAGAGACTCAGTCTCCAAAAACTATGAACAAACCAACATATTTTCCTAAGAAAACTCTAAAGTTACTGATTAGACCTGTGATTTCATAGATATGGGCACCATTTGAACACAAACTAACTTCATGCAGTGGCTGGAATGACCACTAGCTGATAGTATTACAAAGAACATTCCTGTTTGGATATGGTTTGAAATCAATGGGCTTTAAAACCAAATACTAGGAAGGAATTAGTCGGTCAGATTTTAGAAAGAACTTCCAATGATAAAGGTGAAACATTACATCTGTTAAAGGTTAGACTATTAAGGGAAGTAGTTGTGATTGTATACAGAATAAGGATAGTTAGTTTGAGACTATGGAAAGAACATCTATTCCTCCCCTTCAGGTGTTAGCATTCTAAGGCAATATGACTGATGTGGCAAACAAGACACAACTTATATACATACATGTCATGCCCAAAGACCCAACCTGGGTGAATGTCCATAAGGAACAACGATTACTAGCCAACATTTACATAACACTTGAATGTTTTCAAAGCACTTCATGTGAGAAATAGCTATTAGCAAATTCATTTACATAACCACAATAACTATTTGCATATTACACATTTGTGGTATAAGTAATGCCCCCACAAAGTGCTACTCCAGTGATCCATCATGGTGTGAAAAAAGCTATGCCAGCAGAATTTGATTTCTGGAAGATTCTATGATGTTGTAAAGACTTCCAATATGAGCCCAGCAACAGACTGAGTTGGCTTTTGGAACAACCCAGCAAAGAACAGAGAGGTTCCTCAACACTGGTGACTTGATGATAAACTTTTTTTTTTTTGCTTTTTGGGGGGCAATCGGGGTTAAGTGACTTGTCCAAGGTCACACGGCTAGGTTCTTTTGTGTGTGTTAAGTGTCTGAGGCTGGATCTGAACCCAGGTCCTCCTGACTCCAGGGCCGGTGCTCTATTCATTGAGCCACATGGCCACTTTATAAACTTTTTTATTTTAAAAGACAATGACAATCTTAGAAACGAAGCAAAATACAAAATAAAGTTGCTTCCTTCTTCTTATGCAATGATTATTGCCAAATGGTGGGAAAGAAGTCAAAGAGGTTAAGATTCAACATAGTTTCTAAATCATTTACAACAAATTTTAATCAGACTATTTATTGATACTCTTAAATGTGAAATTCTTGACTGATGACGTGTTACTGGAGAAGAATCACAGAAATACTGATATTCTTGTTATAAATGAAAACAGAAGAAATAAAAGGATTCTGGAACTAAATGAGAGGCCAAACTGGAGGAATGGATTTTATGATTTGTCCCAAGTCAACAAGAAACATTTCCCCACCATGGGATATTTGGTTATCTGGTATTAAAGTAGTGATGAAAAAATATTTGCAAAAAAGCTCATCATGAAAAAACTCCAGTTTATGTACCAATATCAGTTGCTGAGGAAAAAGAGGCAAAGGAATCCTACACAGAACTAGCCAACACTCTCCAAATTAAATCAATAAAGTGCCTATGTACTCTGATACTATGTACTTTCAAGTAAAGTGGACAAGGGTGTGCATAGTGAGAAATACAGAGGAAAGCATGGTTTAGAAAAAAGGCATATGAAGTTTATGCCTTCATGTCCTGAACACTTTTTTAAGAAAAGAATTGGCAGGGAGGAGCTAGGTGGTGCAGTGAATAGAGCACAGCCCTGGAATTAGGAGGACCTGAGTTCAAATCTGACCTCAGACACTTAACACAAAACTGGCCATGTGACCTTGGGCAAGTCACTTAACACCAATTGCCCTACCTTCCCCCCTCCAAAAAGCATAAAAGAAAAAAAAATTGGTAGGCAGAGACAGAGAGAATGCCCAATAATATCACCAAACTGAAAGGCTTTATTTTAATGAAGAGGAAAAAGTTTTGCTATCGAGGTGGAAGTTTAATTAAAGTAATGACTTGTCAGGTAAAGATCAGAATGATGAAAAAGTAAGAATTTAGAATAATGATGAAGAGATGACATACCATTGAAACATCTTGATACTGCACTACTTTACCATTAAGAAATAGTAAACAGACATAGTAAATTAAATGCAGAGAATATGATAATTTTGCATAGGCATTTTACTGCTGTGTAATCTTTTATAAGATTAAAAGTGACCAGAAAGTACCTAAGTCAGCAAACACTGAATTTACTTGCCAAGTAGGGAATTTTAAGATGAAATGGGAGAACAACAAATAGAAGGAAAATGTGAAAGATACGTAAAAAAAACTGATTTCACCATCAGGTATAGTCAAAATATGATATCTGGACCCTAAAATTAAAGTTCTGGATGTTCTTATGGGGAAGAAATAGCATCAAAGATGACAAAAGAAAGGAGACTGGCCCAAGTACATATTGAGAGAATCTGTTCTGGACAAGACAGAATCGTGAGAGCATAAAAAACTTGATTTGTAAGACATGTGAAGGAAAGAAAGATAAAAGTTTGGGGAAAATCCTGGCTCATTAATATTAAACAAGATGACTAAGAAAACATCAATTACCAACCCATACGCCCAAGCCAAAATCTTTATATAAGTTATCAATTTTTCTCATCCTTGATGAGGTTATTGGTATGGAACAGAATCAGGCTTTCACAAGCAATATTCAACAACATGTCACATCTTTATCATTTCACAATTGATTGAAGAATGTATAGAATATAAAGATTCTGCTGTGCTCACTGTTTGCTAACTATGAAAAAGTATGACTCAGTAGTATAAAACACAGCTTAAAACCCTTTCCCACAAGGTATCTCCTGAAAGTTCCCATATACACCAAATGTTTTTTTTATATGTATTAACCTTTTTTTGTAATAACAAGGAATTGTAGGCAAAGGAGATGCCCAGTGATTGGGAAATGGCTTAGCAAACTGTGGTACATGAATGCAATGGAATATTATTGTAAACTCCTTGAGGGCAGGGACAATTCTTTGCCTCTTTTTGTATCCCCCAATGCTTGGCACAATGCCTGACACACAGTAGGCACTTTAGAAATGTTTCATGAATTGAATCTTACTGTTCTTCAATAATGTGATGATTAAAAAGGTTCAAGACACACAGTTTCTGGGTAATTGAATAATTTTATTAATTAAGATGAGTGCACTATTATAAAAGGATGGTTATTTGGTCATCTCTCTTAGACCAAAGATGATCATGGCAGCAGTCTCAGAGTTCATGTACCTTTCTAAGAGTAGATGTTCAGTGAGGGGCAGAGAGTGACGTCATGTCACCCTATCACTCTCAGATAGAGAGACACTTATCTCCATACCCAAACCCCTTAGTGTTGGGAAATCTATACAAAGAATGTATTTCCCACCCAAGCCTGACCAGAACACAATGGCTACTCCACCAGGGTCTATTATCAGCAATGTCCTTCAAGAGACTGAACTTTTTAAAATCAGGACTTTAGAAGGGGAGGACTCCGAATCTCCCCAAATTACTGTTTATTAATAATCATTTCTCTCAAAGGAATAATGAATAAAGAGAAGTATGGAAAGATTTATACAATCTGATACAGAGTGAAGTAACCAGTCCTAAGAAAAAACAACAGTCAAAATCATAACATAAACTGAAAGACAAAATCACAAAAACAATTAAAAGCAGAAATATATATATATTCAGACTTTTTCAGTGTATTGATTGATTTTACTCAGTTTTTATCTCTTCCTTTTCTGTCTTTAAAAATATTTAATGTTTTGCATAACTTCACATTATAACTGATATATTTATTGTTTGACTTTTCAGTGGGGGGTGGAGGGCAAGGAGGGATAGAATTTAGAATCCAAATTTTTTTTAAATGAATGTTAGAAATAAAAAAAAACAATTAAACAAATAAAATATTGTTTGTTGTATGAGATAGGTCTCTGATAAGGGAAGTGGAGGGACACGAGGAGAAATTCTGGTGACGTAAAAAAGATCCATCAATGAAATTTTATCTTGAAAATACCTGAAAAGACATTGCAGAAATAACTCTGTTTAACGTTCATCTGCTCATAAATAGCAGGTGAGGCATAAAGCTGGGACTACAAAAGGTGTTGACTACAGTGATAGAAGAGATTTCAGCAATGAAGACAGGTTGAAAGCGGCTTCTCTGTGGATGCTTCTGTTTGTGGGTGACATCATGCTGTTTACAGCAAGCCCTGGATCATTACAGAGCCTTCTGGAAGAGATCTATCGAACCACTCAAAAGAGTTTGGCCCGATGAGACACACATTTAAAACCAAGGGACAAAGAATATCTATTACTCAAATTATTACATGCACTTGAATGGATGAGGTAAGCCCAGCAAAGGAAGAGATCAGAATGAATGGATTGCCACTGGAAATTGCAAAGCTCCCTTAATAACCCCAACCTCCCCATAGAAACAAAGGTCCATCCTTTTAAAATGAATATTCTACCCAAGTTGCTGTTTGGCAGGGAGACATGTAATACAACAATTTCCAAAGAATTAAAAATGAATATGCCATAGAAGTGATGTACATAGGTACACAAAATCTGAAACACACTTAGTAAGCACTTAAAAATGCTTGTTGAAAGGCAGCTAGGTCGTGCAGTGAACAGAGCACCGGCCCTGGAGTCAGGAGGACCTGAGTTCAAATCCGGACTCAGACACTTAACACTTAGTAGCCATGTGACCTTGGGCAAGTCACTTAACCCCTACTGCCCTGCCTTCCCCCCTCCAATAAAAGGCACAAAAAAAAGTTCGTTGATTTTATTTGTGGGTGTGAGCAAGTTGCAACAACAACAAAAAAAAAGACCCATAAGGAATTTCAAAGAAGAAAAGGAATAAAGGATATCCTAATGGAAATGCATAAGAAGAATAAAAAATAGGCTAGTCTCATGGAAAGGAGGGTTTATGGGCCAGAGTGTTATGCTGGTATTTCCACAATGGCCAGAGAAAATGAGGAAAACCTCCAGCATGTTGGGTGAGCTTATATCCACAATCTATTTGAGGACACATACAGGATCTGAACAGCTAATGGCTGATTTACATTGTGCATCACTGGAGAGAATAAGATCACAGGACCATGAGTATTTGAGCACATTTACAACTAAATATATATTTACATGTCTTAAGAATACTCCAGGGGCGGCTAGGTGGCACAGTGAGTAGAGCACTGGCCCTGGAGTCAGGAGGACCTCAGCTCAAATCTGACCTCAGACACTTAACACAAAAATTATCCATGTGACCTTGGACAAGTCACTTAACCCCAAATGCCCTCCAAAAAGCAAAAAAAAACCACTCCACTGAAATCCTACTCTGATACATCATTCTGAAATGGAAGTAATCTAAGCTTAGACTAGTGAATTAGAGCTCTGGCAGTCCCTAACACAGACTGATAGGTCCCTCTAAAAAATAAAGTCCTAGACTACACAGACAATAGCAGGATGTAAATCTGTTTTCCGATGATCGACCTAAGTAATAATTAATCATAGATAATCAGAATTAATAATAGATAATAAATCAGAATGATTCATCTCTGGAAGGTTAGCCATCAAGAGATAAAATATTCTGGTTATCACGATTCATTCACCAAGATGTAGTGGTGAGGTTGCAATGTGCGTTGGTGGAGAAAACAGCTCCATTGATAAAGTCACAAGTCAATCATTCATTATTTTTATGTGACCTAAAGTTGGGACAGATAGGTGTCCCAGTGGATTGAATGCCAGACCTGGAGTCAGGAAGACTTATCTTTCTGAGTTCAAATATGACCTCAGAAGCTTGCTAGTTGTGTGACCTTGGGCAAGTCAGTTAATCCTCTTTGCCTCAGTATCCTCTTCTGTAAAATGAGCTGGAGAAGGAAATGGCAAGCTACTCCAGGATCTTTGCCATAAAACCCCAAATGGGGTCAACAAGAGTCAGACGTGACTAAACAACAAAAAAACAACAAAGTCTAAAGTTGCTGAGATCCGGGTTAAAAAAGACATCTCATAATGATGTTACATGGAGAATTTGGATATTCGTGCTATACTTTCAAGGGGAATCCCAAAATTCTGGAGGACTTGCTAGGAGAGACAGACTCTTTGGGCTAGACTGTTAAGAGGCATTCTGAAGAGAACTTATTTGCTTTCTTTGTTATTACAATTTTGGTTCAAGTTTTCTTCCACAAAAAGACTAATATGGAAATACGTTCTACGTGATTGCACATGTATAGCCTTTATCAGATTACTTACCATCTCAGGGAGAGAGGGGAAGGGAAAGAAGGAGGAATAAAATTTGGAACTCAAAATTTTGGAAAAACAAATCTTGAAAATTATTTTTACATGTAAATGGGGGAAAATAATATATTGAGGGGTTCTTTTTTTAAAAGACCTCAGCTTGCATGTGAGCTCCACGTGGCCTTACAGAAAAGACGTTCCCCCGTGTTTTGAGACCTCACAAGTGGATGTGGAGAGATGGGAGTAAGGCACAAACAAATGAGTGTATCCATCAAAGAGAAAATGGAGGGAAGGTGGACATGGGGGCAGAGAATTGGACTGAAGCCGAGACTGTCCAGACAACCTGCAGTTGGTCAAAAGAATCCTTGTCAGTGGCTTCTTTTTTCCTAGAACACAGAAGTGACTCACCCATTTCATCTACACTCTGTCTAAATATTTGTGCACATTTCTTTATTATCCGATACTGCCAATAAATTACAAGGCTAAGAGTGTATCTAACCCTATAAATTCCTTTTTGAGACTGAGGGCAGAAGCTAGTTCATGAGACAAGTTTTCCCCAATTTACTCTAGAATGCAGGTTGTATTTTTATAAATATGGTCATTTCAAAGATCACTGCAGAACATGCCCAATCAGACTGTTGTTAAATCTAAGAGACGATTTATAAGGAAAGGCGCCAGAAAGAGAATGAGTGGGGGAAGCTGGGTGTATTTGTCCCTGAGTGCCCTGTTTACAGCCTGGCATCATACACCCAGACTACAGGTCTTTATAGTCTGTGTAAGATTCTGGGCTGCTTCTTAGAAGAATGTGTCATGTGTGCGAAATCTGAATCTCAAATATTTACTGATAGGTAGAAATAAATCAAATAAACTCAATTTAAAAGAACAAATATTTTAAATTGACATGGAAACATAAGCAAGAGGAATGAATACATTTGTTAATAGTTCTTTCCTTTTCCTGGACCTCAGCCCAAATTAAGTCTTGAATGCTAGCATCTAACTAATATTTTGACAAAAATGAACCATAATATGTATCTAATTAATGATTAGCCACTAGAAGTAATAGACCAGTTAAAAGGCACACAAGCATGTGGATCCTTCAAACACCTGGCACTGAGTCAAACCCAAACATCACAACTAGAAATGTGAAACTATGTCCCCCTGTAATGCGAATGTAAATTTTAAAGATCTTCCCTGCCCCTAGGCTAAAGTGCACCAGAAGCCTGGGGAGGGAGGCTTATTTTTCAGTAGATACTTTTTGATTGGCCAGTGGGTCAATAAGGTTGTTACATTCTCTGAGCCAGGAGAAGGCTATATAAGCCCTGATGTGTAGCTTTGTTTTGGGACTCACTTTGAGAAGTGTTCTGTGATTTGATCTGAATTCTGGGAAGCCGTTGTTCAGAGTCCCCCGGCTTTGAAAAACCCAGAATGTGGAAACCCAGATGTTGACTGGGTATGGATGTAATGGGTGGACAGTTTGGAAATCTGTCTACTTGATGTTTCTGTCTTGATAATTATGCCTGTATACTTTGAGGTTCAGGGTGCTGACCTTTTCTCCTGAACAAGGTAAATGATATATGTCTGACTGATTAAAGTAAGCTTGTTAACCCATTTTGAGTTGCTTTCCTTTAACAAAGCAGATCCAAGAACCTGTGGTAGCTGCAAACCCTGAGGACGCTTGGGGTGCTTGCTGCTGCA
>NW_027187361.1:606789-634075 GCF_028583685.1 Petaurus breviceps papuanus
TGTGGTAGCTGCAAACCCTGAGGACGCTTGGGGTGCTTGCTGCTGCACCCCCCAAATCCTGATATTTGCTTACAAAAGGCAGCCATCTCAAACCCTTAGAGCAAAGGCAAACAATAGATCAGATGCATCAATCAATTTATTGATAGAAAATAAAGTATTTTCTAAGCATGTACTATGTTGCAAGCATTGGGTGTACAAATATTAATTAGCAAGACAAATCCTGATCTCAAAGAGCTTAAGTTATAATGAGTAAAGATAACAAATAAAGAGAACTGGAAAGGGGTGGGGGGCTGAATGTTACAGTGGGTCAGGAAGTGGTATGAGTACTAGATCAGGCAAAGGGAGGCAAAAGCTCACCTATCAGAACTGAGGGGCCTAGGGGCAGCTAGGTGGTGCAGGGAATAGAGCACCAGCCCTGGGGTCAGGAGGACCTGAGTTCAAATCCGACCTCAGACACTTAACACTTAGTAGCTGTGTGACCTTGGGCAAGTCACTTAACCCCAACTGCCCCTCAAAAAAAAAAAAAACTGAACTGAGGGGCCCAAGACCAAGCTTCCAGATTACCAGTGGCAAAAAGGTAGAGGTGTGATGGTCAGAGTGACATCATGGGAAAGAATGGTCCAGTAAGTCTTTATAACCTTTTTTATTTATTAATTATAGCAAATTAAACCTACCTGGAGAGCTACAGATACAAACAATGATAATTTGTCTGTCATTTCTCTCAAACTTTCTACTTTCAGTCTTTGTAATTATAGGGAGATATTCTCCTTCTCAATATAGTTTTACACAAATTAACTAAAGGTATCAGGATCAGCTTCAACATTTCTGGGTTTGTAGTAGGTCAACAAAGACTTGTTTAATTGATTGCTGTGTGACCCAATTAACTAAGCATTTGCAGGCCGGTCTCCGGTGTGCCCAGATGAGCTCAACAGTCATTTTCCAGCTCATATGCTGCTCCTCAGGCATGTTCAGATTTGTGGTAGAAAAAACACAGAATAAAGAGTTGTAGGAACCAGGGGTCAAAGCCTAGTTCTAATGACTCACTGCCTATGTGACCGAAAAAATCATTTAAACTCTCAGAACCTCAATATCATCATCTGCAAAATAAAGACTTGGACTAGGTCCTTTAACATATTATAAGTTTTTGACTTGTTTTGTTTCTCAATCACATCTTTTTTTGAGGGGGAGGAAGGGGCTAGAGATGAAGTAATTCTTAGAGATAACGATGTATCTAGAGGCCAAGAATTGAGAAAGTCCTAGCTCATACTTCTAGCCCCTTTCCTTGAGAAGGTAGAAAGAAGACTGTGCTCACAGAATCTAAATTCTAAATAGTGTTTTCAACTCAAAATAGTAACCAATCTCTAGGACTGTAGTTTCTTGATTTTACTCGGTTTTGTCTAAATAATGAGGAAAGATGGCAGAAGAGAATTACTGAAATTATTTTTCAAGTTGCGAAACACAAAATGAAATGCACGTACATCCCTGAAATTTATAATGCTTTCAGCATAAATCAAAAAGTCTGTATTCACAGAAGTGGACTGAAATCTCAGACTATTAGATTACTTGTTTACAAGTTGCCAAAGAAACCAGATTAATTTTTTATCCACAATCAATCACCTGTTCATCCAAGCGAAACATTTACTTGACCCAAGGAGCAGACATGGTATTTCTCTTCAAACTAAAAGTCCAAGTTTTAATGTTCTTGCTTCAGGTTTATCATTTACTAATTGCAAGATCTATTTTATTTAGTTTTACTTTTCATATAAACAGAGGTGTAATTTACATATAGAATCAATACGTATTGTACATAGTAATGCGTATTATTAAATAGCAATTATAGCTAATATTTATATGGAATTTTATATATTAAAGTGCTTTATTTCCTCATAATCCACAGAAATCATGTTTTTAATACTGCCTTATAGAGTTCTGAGGTAGGCAGTATAATAAGTATTATTATTCCCATTTTATACGTAAGAAAATCAAGGCTAATGGTTATTAAATGATTTTGCCACAATTCCACACTAAGTGTTAGAGCTGGCACCAGAATACAGGTCTTAATACAGTGATCTTTGCATGATGCCACACCATCAGCCTTATACAAGTCATTGTTACATATTTTATAAAATCATTACACAGAAAGGGCAGTTACATGGAGCAGTGGTTAGAGTACTGGGCCCAGAGCGAGGAAGACTCATCCTCCTAAGTTCAAATCTTGTCTCAGATACTTACATGTCACCTAACCTTGTATGCCTCAGTTTCCTCATCTGTCAAATGAGCTGGAGAAGGACATGGCAAACCACTACAGTATCTTTGCCAAGAAAACCCCAAATGGGATCACAAATTGTCAAGACACAACTGAAAAATGATCGGCAAGAACAACAAACATTGAGGGAAATTTTACTATGAATAAAATTTGAGTATTATTGATCTTTTAAACTATTTCTCCTATTATCTCATACAAAACCACTTGAAATTTTCCATTTTCTATCCGTTAAACTCTCTTCAAAAATTTAATTTGGGAATTTTTTAATCACCCTACATTTCCCAATTTTAAAAATACTCAAATTAGAGGTATTTTAAAACTTTTAAAATCTAATTTCACACTATCCCCAAAACAAACAAAAAAAAACGTGAACATAATTTTTATTAGTTGATTTTTTAAAAGAAGTGACACAGGGCATAATTAATGGATTGTGTAAAATCATCCTTGCAATCAGAAAAACCAATTTTTTGTAATATGAACGGATTGTTTCACATTTACCATATGCAACTACTATCACCAAGAGAGGAAATTCTAAGTTTAAACTACCATTCTTGCATAAAGATACAACCTTCCCTCCTCATTCGTGCCGCTCCCTCCCCCCACCAAAGCAGATGTTTTATGTTTGTTTCCTTCCAAAAAGAATTACACTAGTCTTGAAAGATGTCTTAACACCATCAAAGAATAGACTGTCAGTACAATTTCTGTCAGGGTAAACTCTGCAAGGCTTCATGAAAAAGCCTTTTGATTGCAAGCACCAACCACCCGAGGGCAAAAACAATGCTTTGCTAAGTGCTTCTCTTCCTGCTATGCCCACATACAACACAGACTAGATCTTGGGTTGAACATTTTAAAGGTCATAATCAGTTTATCGCTTTGTCATCCCTTCCCTCCACCCACCACCCACCCTAAATGGTACTAAGCTTCACAGAGTTAAAGTTTTACAGTTTATCTAAAATTTATTCCAGGAGACCCAGTCACAGTGGGCATATAAATCCAAGTGCACTTACCATAACACCATCATCACTTAATAGGCATTCCTCTAGTTTAGTCATGTGTAAAAGTCTGTTTAGGGTAATATGTAACTAATAGCAGGTTTCTAAGACTAACATCTAACATGGATGTATACAAGCTATAAAATCTCTATTTTGAAAGAAATTATACAATTTCTCAGACCTGTGGTACATGGAAAATTGCCTCCTAAGGGAATGACAATATATAAAAGTATGTGGAGTGAGGTTGTAAGCTGTGTTCGTGAAGGGAGTATCCACTCTGAGAAAATAACACATTGTTCTCAGTGTCGGAATGGAGAGATTTACTGACATTTTAGTAATGATCAGAAAATCTGCTCTTCTGCTCAGAGACAATTTTTAGACTCCTAGCAAAAACTTTAATTCCCACTAAGTTAATTCAAATCTTTTGTTCGATGACCCTATATCCTCCCGCCCCTCCCCTTAATTTTTTTAAATTCTAAACACCAAATAAAATAAGCATTTCCTTTACATAGTTGAACAAAAACTAAAGGACTGTACATGAACCTGTGCACCTCTATTATGTGCCACTTGGTTTTCTTTTAAAATATATACAGTAGATTTAGCATGAAACTTTCAAAGCTTTCTGCTTATCTGTGATTCCTTCTGTGAAATAATGTTTTAATGATCTTGTATTTTCTTTTTCTTGTTTGGCTACACCATCCCTAGTCCCTCTCTCCTTCCCACCCCAGTGCCATGTAAAAGAAAATACAAATTTCCCTATTGGTTGTATCCAAAAACGTTTATCTTATCCTGAATCTTGAGTCTGTGTTGACTTCTCTGTCAGGAAGTGTCAGCATGTTTCATTTCTGACCTCACATCTTCAATGCTCAGCTACTTAATTACATCCTTCTATCTCTGATCTTTACATCCTGCTTAATGTTGTACTTTAACGGTTGCTTTTCCATTGAAAATTTTCCCTTCTTTGGTATATGAGTTGACATTATAACAGCTGAATAAACCATAAAGAGAACCTGTTCCTACCATCGTGGCTTCCAGTTTGTCACCAGTTACAGAATGAGATGGCACACTAAGTAAAGAGTTGTTCATCACAAGTAGGCAGGCAACTAGATTATGAATTCTTTGGTCATGAAGACTCATGAAATAATGAAAAAAAATGGCCGTTAGTCCTTTACAAACGTCTTCTACTTCTGCTTTGACAGTGACAAAGTAGTGAAAAAGGGGGCATAACATGCTAAGAATTAAAGCTTTTAAACCATCCATAAATATTAACTGGTATTCTAGATGTAAGATTTTTGTTCACTAGCCAATGAGTCAACATCCTATTGCTAGAAAAACTAAATAATATGAATATTGACATTATTGCCAAAAAAACCCCCAAAACAACAAATTTAAAACCCAGAAGATAGAAAAAAGATACAATTAAATTGAAGGAGAGTTAGAGGAATGGATTTTATCATGCATCAAAAGAAAACGAGAATCATATTTTCATGGGCCATTTGGTCATTTCTCCTTGCAGAGTTCATGATAAAATATAAGCAAAGAGACTAGTATAAAGATAACAGAAATAAAAGAACCAACATGTTATCAATAATAGGGACAAAAGAACATAACAAAAATGAAATTAGTTGGATCTTAATATGTAAAAAATGGATGATCAAGAAAGAATATGGGGGTCATTTCTAAATCCGCTGTCTTCATACAGTTAAGACTGTCATAGCAAAGGACAAAAATGACATAAAGGACAGATAAAGAATTAAAATTCAAAGATACATTATGTAATCATAAAATATATTATATTTTATATTATATATAAAATATAAAATAATCATAAAAACATATAAAAATTCAACTTGACCTATTTAAATTATCCATTGAAGTCTAAAAATGAAACATATAAATGAACAGATATATATGTATATAGACCATCAACATTTCTTACAAAAGTTTAATAGATTTAAAGTAAATTATTTCACAGGACAAAAGAGCCTAGAAACCATTCTAGCTAGTTCTTTGCCCAGTAGAGGTATAGCACTAAAGAATAATACCAGTTTAGAATAAAAACTGAGTTGCAATATCTTTTTTTTTTTTTTTAAAGCAATTGGGGTTAAGTAACTTGCCCAAGGTTACACGGCTAGTTATTTCCGGGTGTGGTGCTAAGTATCTGAGCCCAGATTTGATCTCCAGGTCATCCTGACACCGCTGAGCCACCTGGCCGCCCCTTGAGTTGCAATATCTTTAGGAGAATATTGGAACATTACAAATAGTATCAGTTCATAAAACAGTAAAATAGTGAAGGAAAAAAATACATATGTAGACATTTTTACTTGAGACCCATTAACCTGGTTCTTCACAAGCATTCAGAGTTGCAACTAGATAACAAAGGGATGAAAATGGAAAAGATCTGCTAACATTTCTACAATGAATTTTTCCTCATCAAAAACACTATATCTAGATTCTAACTTACTAGTTTCTAATAGGCTTTGGGGAAAAAGAAAAATGGCACCAAAGGGAGAAAGAAACAGAGAATAGGCCAATTCAATCTACTCTATATGTAGAGGTGATCCATGTTGGTAGTGATAAAGTTTGGGGAGCATTCAACATCAAGATAATCTGAAAGAAGGTAAGATATTGGGGGGGGACACAAAGATGTTATTACTACTTTCACCCTCCAAAAAAAGCTGATTGATATCAATAACTACGAAATTATATGCCTTTCTCATTTCAACAAATAGGAAAACAATCTAAATACATTATCAAGGGCATTTTTGCAAAAAATGACCAAGAAATAAGGACGGTTTTACAACAATACAAAAGACAATATCTTTACAATCTCAAAATAGAATGATTGGTATGAGAATGTAAAATTTCACTGGGCTTATTGGTCGTTAACTAAGATTTAGTAGCACAAATTGCCTGCCTTTAAAGGGCTCTCCTCTAACATAATGTCTTCCATGTATATATGTCAAAAATCACAAGATTCCTCAAAAGACAAAATAGAGGACACGTTTGCTCAATGACCCTTTGATTATTAATGTCAAGTATGAACCATTAGATGCATACTTGCCAAAGGTATTTGATGCTGTCAAGGATGAGAGAATGACCAAAGTAGAGTTTAAATCAAAGAAGGAGTTCTTATGGATGGTTAGGCTCTCGTGTAAGCACATTATCCTGAACTAACTGCAACAACATTGAACATTACAGTCTCTAAAAGGAGATTCACAATTACTAAGAAGAGTCTGGCTTAAATCTTTATAGAGGAAAAAAAAATAAGTGATGGTAGAACTCTGAAATGATCAACCATTTTTGGAATGCAATTTAGAGTAATTCTTTTAAAAAGCAACCATAATGTCCATACCTTTTAACTCAAAGACCTCATTGTTCTAAGCAAGAACATGCTAAGATAAAAAAGTTCTATCTATATCCAAATCATCAAAGTAGCAATTTTTGAAATATCAAAAGACTGGAAACAAAATATGTCCCTTTCATTTTGTAAATGGCCATACCAACTGTCATATCTGAATGAAATGGAATATTGTTATGCTGTAAGGAATTATGAATAAGAAGAATTCAGAGAAGCACAGAAGACCTATAGGAATTAATGCAATGTGAAGTTAGCAGAACCAGAAAAATTACTGACACAATGACTACAACAATATAAAAAAAGGTACTGAAACTGGATGCTATGTAACTTTAATGATTTTTAAGTGTGATCCTAGAAAAGAGATGAATAAAAGCACCTCCCTCATTTCTTTTCAAATGGGTGTGGAACACTGTATATACTGTCAAACTTGGCTGATAAGCGGTTTTGGACTTTTTTGGCTGAACTTTTTTCTTTTATTGTTTCTGTTATAAGTGATAGCCTGCTGGGCAGAGGAGGGAAAAAGATCTATTTGGGAATAAAAGTGATATAAAACCAAAATACAGCAATGAAAATCTTTTTAAAGTGGATGAAAAATACCTACTTCCAGACTAAGCAATGCAGTTTGGGGAACAGATGATAGAGCTGGTCTGCTAAAACATATATCTTATGAAGTACCTTCAGATGAACAATGAGCTATGTTCAGAAATGAATAGGAGGAAATGTGTAGGCTGGACTGTATTTGGGAAATAGTGCAATACCAACTCTTCTCTAAAACAAAGCGCCATCTTTTAAACACTCACATTTTTTTCTAGTGATACTACAAGGTAGAGTATTATAACCATCATATTTTTAGAATCAAAACTTGGAAAAAAGGAAAAATGCATTTAGTACGTACCTACTATGTGCCGGGAACTGTATTAAGGACTTGCGAAAATATTATCTCATTTGATCCTCACGAAACTCTGGGAGGTACCGGCTATTACCATCTCCGTTTTACAGTTAAGGAGACTGAGTCATCCAACAGTTGAATGACTTGCCCAGGCTAATAGTGCCTGGGACCAGATTTGAACTTGGATCTTTTTGACTCTGGGTTCAGCATTCTATCCATTATGCCACCAAAATACAATGAAGAGAAACAGTGGGGATAAACTGCAACCCATCATCAATGAAGAATTGTGCACAAGAAGTTGTTTAAAAGGTATCCTATCCTAAAAAATGTTTTATTAAGACAAAGGAGATAGCCGTGTCATATAGTTCTGTTGTTTTTCAGTCACGTCCAACTTTTTGTGACCCCATTTGGGGTTTTATTGGCAAAGATGCTGGAGTGGTTTACCATTTCCCTCTTCAGCTCATTTTACAGAGGAGGAGACTGGGGCAAACAGGGTTAAGTGACTTGCCCAGGGCCACTCAGCAAGTGTCTGAGGTCAGATTTGAACTCGGGAAGGTAAGTCTTCCTGACTCTAGGACCAGTGCTCTGTCTACTACACCACTTTAGCTGCTCCCAGAGTAAGCAATCAGAGATTACAAAAGAGTAACGAGAGTCTGTGTGTTCTCTCTTTATATGAGGGACCTACTAGAAATCTCCCCTGACTCTTAGACACCTGACGCATCAGTAGGAATCCCTGCATTGGACTTATGAGTACATGGATAACAGTCACAAAAGGTAATGGAGAATGGATAGGATCCACTCTGGACTGTCGGCAGATCAGTCAAGTGGCTAGCGTTTATTAACTGATTACCATATGTTGGGATATGTGGGTCACATATCCACTGAAGTATTTCAATACTACTCTGAAAACTCAGAACCAAGTAAGATACACTTGTACTTGAGTATCAAGCTCTTCTCAGAAATGGTGATCCAACTCAATTATTTTTTTTAAAACAATTGGGGTTAAGTAACTGGCCCAAGGTTACTCGGCCAGTGTCTGTGTGTGTGTGTGTGTGTGTGTGAAGTATCTGAGGCTGGAACTGATCCCGGGTCCTCCTGACTCCGGGCCGGCACTTTTACTCACTGCACTACCTAGCTGCCCCTATCCAACTCAATTATAAAAGAAATAGCATTATTACCAGGAGGCTTTTTTCATAAGGCTCATAGAATGAAAACCTTTTGGGATGGTGAATTCAAAATTCTATAGTGTTGCTATTAAGGAAAGCAAGAACAAAAATAACATACAACCCCAATTTGTTAATCCAGAAAAGAAACAACTATTTAGAAGTGTATTCACTTAATAAATTGCTTTTTCCTTCTCCTATTTCCTGCATGATACATTTTATACAACTGCTTTGTGCCTAAGTCATTACTGGTAATATTTTATAATCAACTTATGCTCACCAAGTATCTTTCCAACTGCCCTTTGGTCACCCACATAATTCTGATTATTTAGAGATTAGTGTTCCCTGATTCACAATATATGTATAGTATCACCAAAATAAAATGGGTTTCTTACTTTAAAAAACAAAACAAAAAAAAACCAAATGAAAAAAAGTCTCATAAGGCAGGATTAACAAAAATGCATATTCAGCAATAAATGTGATGTCAAAGTAAAAGGTATCAATAAAACTTTTTAATAGGTTTTAGGTCATGGATAAGTTCGGTTGTTCAAAATACCCCTCTATCCACCAATGGCAATCTAGTCTGCTCTCTTCCTCCTATTAAATTCATATATTATCCAGAAAATACATAATGAGAAAAGGAGTCAGACCAATTATGTAGTAGGATTAATGGACAAGCTGAGTGCGGCACTGGTACCTTGCAGTATTTATAGGAGAACATGGAGAAGACCACAACAGAACAAACTGGTGAGTTGTAATCTAAATTGTTGGAGGACCTACCCAGATTTACGAAATTACCACTATGGATCAGAATATCCTAACCTACACAGAACACCTAACAAATATACTGGCTAACATCACCCTTGATTTCCAATTTATTCCAATAATTATTTTATTTGTTTTTTATTAAGTAGTTCCTAAAGATGTTATTTAGATTAGAATCCTTGATTTCATATGAATGAAGACCATTTTGATAACTAATCAACTGTGCCTACTCTTCAAATTTCTCTGTCGCATTCCCAATCTCGAGTCATCAAACACCAAATATTTTTAAACATTAACATTAGACATTAACACATCTACTTAAAAGCACTGGAAATGTAAATGAGGTACCTCATCTACAGTAGTTTAATAAAGAAACAAAAAAAATTCCTCCCAGGTATGACTCTCAAATGCTTTATTGAAACACGGAAGTGACTCTAGGTTCTTGAAGGCTATGTGGATGCCAGATGAGGGTAAACTCTGAAAGGTCCTACACCAAGCTGGACAGCTCGCAGGAGGATCATTTCTCTGTTGTCCAAGGACTGCATGACTACAATATCATAAAGTTGATGAAGGACAGCATCTTTTTTGTCCCCCTGTCCACGGCAATTTATGAAGACCTACTAAGCTTTAGGAGAGCAGAGATTTGTGTAAGGAGAGAAAGAACACACCATCACTGATAAAATTCCTGATTTTTAAAAAATTAATCATAGATATCATTATTCAAGTATCTAAATCAGATGATTTTTTTAATCAACGGTGACTGAAAGGTTGAGAAAATTTGGAGTTTCACATACTAATGGTCATCCTTTCAGCAAGATGTTAACAACTTGGGTGTGTCCAAATTTACCTAATTAGTATAAAATTATCATAGGATCAGACTTAGAGATTGAGTTCGACCCTTATATTTTTAAAATTGAGGCCCAGAAAGGTTGTTATTCACTTAAATGTCACCCACATCTTAGGCTGTTGAACTAGGATTCAAGTTCAAATCCTTGACCCCCAGATCCAGTAAGTATCCTTCCAAAGATGCACCCTGCTGACACTGGAATATTATTAAAATAATACTTAAAGAAGGAAGGAAGAATTTTTAAAGAGCCTACTTCATGCCAGGCACTGTACTAAGCACTTGTATATTATGTGACTTACTCCTCACAAGCACCTTGTAAAATTCCCATTTTACAGTTGAGGAAACTGAGGCAGATGAGGTTAAGTGACTTGCCTAAGGTCACATAGCAGCAAGTGTCTGAAACTAGATTAGAACTCAGGGCTTCCTAACTCCAGGCCCAGCACTCTATTCACTGTGCCATCTAGCTTGCTTTCATTAAGTATTATGGTCACAACCACTGACCTAAGCATAATGACAGTAAATATACATAGATTAAATGAGATAAATATTAATTTCCTCTGTATTTCATCTATAATAGTCCATAAATTCACTAATCGATAACAGCCATACTAGGTCACCTTTATAACTAAGAACTGTATATGCATGTGCACATACATACATGTGGGCGGGTTTGTATATGCATGTGCACATATGTTGGTATGAGGGCTGCAAGCATGCATGTGCACATACACAAACATGCAAGCACACATATGCATTGCTTTCCCTTCTTGCAATAACTAACTCAACCTGGCCAGCAGAGCCAGCAAAAAGTGCTTCCAGGATCAAATTCCCATGCGCTCCGACTAAAAAAATTGAAACCATCTCAAACAGATAATTTTAAATAAAAGTACTGAGGTTTTGCATTTAATTTATATTCCACAGACATAGGGTCTTATAACTGAGCTTTAACAATGTAAAAAATAAGCCACATTTAAAGGTTATTAACAAGCATGGCATTTCCATAAATCAAAATAAGTACTAAATATAATGTAGTATATACGTACACTGTTCCATTCATCTACTTCAAATGCAGAGTACTTGTATCAAAGAAATAATCTTGAAAAGAGAAGCTATATTAAAATGTTATGATTAAATAATGTCTGATAACAGGAAAGATAGATGCAAATCCTCATTAGTTGTTTAAGGAGGTCTGACAAACTAAGGCCTAGGCTATAGCAACATTCCATCACAGTACAGGGATGATTTGCTAACTATAGGTCTGGCTAGATTGGTTTACTCTTAATCAATCAATCAAAGACTGCTCCTGGAAATGACTGAGTCCACCATGGTTATAAGCCATGGCCACTGATTAATCATGACAAGGGGGGAGAGGGGAGCACAGGAAGGTGGCACAGTGAATACAGCACCAGCCCTGGAGTCAGGAGGACCTGAGTTCAAATCTGACCTCAGACACTTAACACAAAAAAAATAGCTGTGTGACCTTGGGCAAGTCACTTAACCCCAAATCTCCCCTCCAAAAACCAAAAAGAAAAAAAAAGACAACAACATAATGATAGATGGCCCATATATGGCACTTCAGAATTCACAAAAATACTATGTCCTCTGATATGTACCATAATCCTATGAGGTAGGTGGTATTAACTTTTATCATCCTGATTTTGCAGAAAAAGAAACCAGTTCAGAGATTAAATGACTCAGCCAAGGTATGTATTCTCATCTAGGGAACATTCCAGTAACAACGGACTGTCTCTCAAGCTTCGGGGAATGGGTGTCACCACATCATTACCTCACCCCAAATAATCTCACTGTCCAAATATAAAGTCCCAAGGCCCTGTGAATATCTAGACCCTGGCAATAACCTTCTGGACAGCAACACCTCTGCATAACCAGCTGCCACTGTTTCTATAACTAATATGACAGCTCCCATTCCATAGGAATATTCTAAGTATCAAATAAGTTAACACATGTAAAGCACTTTGCAAATCTTAAAGAGATATATAAATGTTAGTTATTAGGGAAAAGAAAAATGTTCACCCAACGCAGCTGCCATAAATCAGAATGCTTTTTCCTCTGTGATGATGGATCACAAAAGAGTCACCATCATCTATAAAGCAACCCTTTACATAAGTCAGAATTCAACTGCTCCCTAGACATCTGACTTTTCGTAGAGGCCTAGTGTTTTATAATCTTTTAATGACCTGTGGCCCTCGAGGGAACACCTCAGGTTTTCTTATTTCCTATCTCACCGAAAAACTCCAAAATGAACTTAACAGTCAGTGCTCACTCCAATATATTATGCTTATTTCTTAACAGAAAAAAACAGCATTACAGTGACATCTTTCATAATTTATCTGTGTTGCAACAATGTCAGTAGGTGTTTTTCTCCCATGTTCTTCATCTTTCTCTAAGGCAGTTTATTTTTCCTCCGTTAGTGTAGACCTATTATAATTCACTGGATTTGTTCCTAATTTCCCACACATCCTGCTAATTTATCAAGTTATTTAAATCAGTTGTATCAAACTCAAATAGAAACAGGGCTACTAAGGATCCCCGTGGGCTGCATATTGACTTAAATCACATATTATCTATGTTTTATTTGTATTTTACTTATTTTGCTAAATATTTTCCAATTACATTTTAATCTGGTATGAGCTGCGCTCAGGAGTGCTGTGGGCTGCATGTTGGTCAGTAGGCCACATATCTGAAATCTCGGGTTTAAATTTGGATCACTCTCCATCAAGCTGTAAGCTGTGCATTTCATACATCCTAAAAACTGAAGTGTGCGGGCTCTCTGTCCACTTTTCTATCCTGCTGCCAGCCCCATCTCCCAGAGCAGGGATGTGGAGAACCTGAGTTGCGAAGAGGAGTAATGTTCCTGTCGGCTCAGGCCTTCCATCTCCTGCTGTACCCGTCCTCCTAGGGATGAGGAAGAGAACAGCTGGTGGAAAACGAGGCTTCGTCCTCTTTCTGTGCAAGTTCAACTTCCATCTCCAGCTGTATCCTGATCTTGCCCAATCCCCACACTTTGGAAGGAGGAGGAGCTGTGAAGTGGAGCCCCCATCTGACCACCTGCCCCCCATCTCATATGGCACCTGTCCCCAGGTCTGATCTCCAGCCTAAGTTCAAGAATTCCAGACCCCGCTTATCCTATCATAAGTCTATTGGCTTTTTACCTTTCTCCCTGCCTTCCTTAAGGCACCATGACTTCTGATCCCTAGACCCCTTCATTCTCTCCCACAGCATCTTCCCTGTACTAATCACTCTCTTCTCTTTCCCCCTTCCTGACCCCATGGTAAATCCATTCAACTCCACACTGATCTCCTCTCAAAACCCTACCCTTGGGGCAGCTAGGTGGTACAGTGAATAGAGCACCAGCCCTGGAGGCAGGAGGACCTGAGTTCAAATCCAGCCTCAGACACCTAACACAAAAACTAGCCGTGTGGCCTTGGGCAAGTCGCTTAACCCCAACTGCCCTCCAAAACAAAACAAAAACAAAACCCTACCCTCCTCATCCCATTTCTGATTATACCCAGCCAACCTCAGCCTTGGATCACTTCCACCATTTGTCACTGAACAAAGGTAGAAAAAAAGAATCACTCAACTGTTCTGACTGGGCGGACTACAAATTTATGTTATATAATCTCAACTGGGCCTTTACTGCCACTAGGCAACCAAATCCTATCATAATTCACTTTCCCACTCTCTACCAGTGGCTCTTCCAAACCTTTTCATCCCTCCCAAAACACCCCACAGATTCTGCATTCTCTCAGCCAAGAACCTGGCCTCCTTTTTTACAGGGGAATAAAGGGGTCATTTTTCTCTAAGTTTCCTCTTCCTCCTCTCTGATGTCTTCTGTCACTATTTCCTACACCACTCCTGTCTCCTATGATGACATAGCCTTACTAAGGCCAACCTTGATCAAGCAATTCCATCCCATGCCATCTCCTCCACCAGACTGCGCCCTTTGTCATCCCCTTCTCTTCACTCATGTTAAATCTCTCCCTGTCTATTAGATCATTCCCTACTGCCTGCAAACACGTCATCTTAGAAAAAACCCCGACTTGATTGAGCTTTCCCCTCTACTATTGTCCTATATTTTCTTCTGCACTCTAGCTAAACTCATCGAAAAAGGCTGTCTACAGTAAGTGTCTCTGAAGAGGTACAGGCTATGGGAACCCCTTTGAACTCTCCTTGAATCCTTGAGGTACAGGCTCTGGGAACCCCCTTGAACTCTGACTGAATCTTCCCATTTGATGGGGCATTTGCATGAGGCCTGACTTTCACTATGGCTCTGCCCAAACCTTAATTACTAGCTTGGCCCTCCATTATCCAGCTAGGCCCCACCCTTGAACTGGCCTAGCCCACCATAGTCTGTCGTCTCCAGGTAGCCTCCAGCAACTTGATTCATTTACTGAAGTCTGACCTCATTGACTCCTCCTCAAGACTCTCCCCAAGCTCCTCCTCTAGACCACCCTAGATTCCTCCCACAACCTTTCTGTATATAAGACCCCACCTCAGAGCACCACAGGATTTCCTAGCACAGACTTATTCTGTGTTAGATCATTCTAGCCCACTTGCCCATCAAGGATACTGAGGCTTCTTAAGAGTCTACCCATTATGGCAAACTTTTAATAAACTTTGCTTTTCTCTGGCTTGAGTCAAATTCATTCGGCAGGACCAGGCGTGTTGGTATTTTGGGGTCTCATGCACCCCTACCCTATACCTCATCATTTTTACAATGAACCTCTTCTTAACCCTTTACAGTCTAGCTTTTATACTCTCAACATTCCACTGAAACTACCCTTTCCAAAGTGACTGATGATCTCTTAGCTGCCAAACGCAATGGCCTTTTTTCAATGCTCATTCTCCTCTACCCTTCTGCAGTCTTTGACACTGATGGCTTCTCTTTTCATTCTCTCTTCTCCTGGTTTTCAGAATATTACTCTCTCCCAGTTCTCCTCTTACCTCTCAGCACTTCTCTGTTTTCTTATTGGATCCTCTTTCAGATAAGCACCATATTAACTAGGCTTATCCCTTGGGCGATCCTGTCTTCTCCCTCTATACTATTTAAGTCACTTGGTGGTCTCATCAGTTCCCTCAGATTTCATTACCCATGTCTATGCTAATGACTCAAAGCTACCTATCCTGCCCTAAACTCTCTGCTGACCTCTAATCTCCAAATGCCTATCAGACATCTCAAACTGGATTTCCAATTGGTATCTTAAATTCAATATGTCCAAAACAGAACTCATGATCTTTCCCCCTAACATTTCTCTACTTCTACTTTCCCTATTAGTGCAGAGACCAGGCCAGTCTCTCAAACTAGGAGTTATCCTGGACTCCTCATTATCTCTCTCCTCACTGACCAATCTGTTTGTCAAGGACCGTAGATTTCATCTTTGTAACAACTCTCGGATATGTCCCCTCCTGTCTTCTGATACTGCCACCTTCAGCACCACCTCACACCTGGACTGGCTCAAGTCTCTCCCCACTCCAAACCACTTTCCATTCAGCTGTTAAAGTGGACAGTCCTTCATCACCACCTCACACCTGGAATGGCTCAAGTCTCTCCCCACTCCAAACCACTTTCCATTCAGCTGTTAAAGTGATTTTCTGAAAGTGCAGGTTTGATAATAGCACGTCCCCCATTCAATAAACTCCCGTGACTCTCCAAGATCAGATACTAAATGCTCTATTTGGCATTCAAAGACCTTCACTACCCAGAACCCTCCTATATTTCTAGTCTTCTTGGACCTTACTCTCCTACATGTACTCTTCAATCCGACAACACTGGTCTCCCAGATACTCTGTGAACAAGGCACTCCATCTCTCAGACCCCCTGCCTGTCTCCCACGCCCAGAACTTTTTTCATCCTCAACTCTACTACTGACTTGCCTGGCGGCTTCTTTTAAGTTCCAACTACAAGCCTATCTTTTACTGGAAGGCTTCTCCATTCTAGTGCCCACCTTCTCTTTTTATTTTGTATGTCTATCTCGCTTTGTATCTATTTGTTTGCACACTGTCTCCCCCCTTTAGATTATAAGCTCTCTGAGGACAGGAACTGTCTTTTGCCTCTTTCTGTGTCCCCAGCATTTAAACAAAGTGTCTGGTGAAAAGCAAATTACGGATTTCATTTGATATTCAGGTCCCTGATAAAAATGTTAAACAAGGGATAAACTATTGCTATGAACTGAAAAGAAAAAAAGATCTGCCACATCTAAAATGAAGGTGGGAACTCAAATTCCTCTTCCTTTTATTTATTTAGAGAAAATGGATTAGTGAGTAGTTAAGACGGTTTTTAAATCACATAATTCCATTTTATAAGCAGGGCAGTAATACAGCTTATGTAACCATCAATATGAGTAGTTTGCACATAATCAGCACTTAATAAATGTTTTATATATTCATCTATCCATCCATTCATTCATTCATTCATTTTACATGCAAACAAGGTAGTAGCCAGATTTTATTCCATGAGTTAGAACAGCTAAAACCTGAAGTGCATGGAAGGGAAGAAAGGCAAAGAGATCACAATGTTTAAAAGCAATAATGCTGATATCAGCAATTTATCTTTCCATAAAAAGTCAAGGTAACAAAGATTTAAGAATCAGAAACTATAAAAAACTGAAATCAGCTGGGGTGTTTTTGTTTTAATTCTCTTTTTAAAAACCTTTTCATCGCAATGATCTAACCCTTTCAATTTGTAGAAGAGAAGTGTAAGTCCCTCTTCTTAGCTGACACTGTTAATTCTGCCCGCATTTGCTGGCAATACCACGAGGGTAAAGGAGATACTATTTCCCCTGAGGAATAAACAGGATAGCCAGTAGAAAGATGGATCTCTACCAAGTTGATAAAAATATATATGCTGAGAATTCTTTACTTGTACATTTGAAAGCAATTTTAGAAATAAAGATTGGAGAGGGCTCTTTCCTCTATCCAATACATCCTTATTTCTCTAGTTATAAAAAAGAGACCATTTTATTATTACAATCTGAAACAGAATTACCTGCAATACAAAGAATTTTGCAGAAAAAAATATTCAATAAAACTCAAATAACCAGAATTTTTTTCAAAGAAATGGAAAAGGAAAATCAAGGTAATGCAGATTTATTCAGAACTACCAAGGTATGTATGTACTGGGGTCAATAAAATGTCAATGGTATCTCTTCCATAGGCCATCTACATCTGTAGTTGTGTACAATGAAAACTGATGTTCCAAGTGATGACCCTGAGAAAGGGGGAGAGCCTCAATAATCAAAGATTCAATTATGTCCCTGATCCTGTACTTAACTAAGGCGAGAGTATAGACAAAGACATTGTAGAAAGATGTTCATTGAGGCTGAAGCAAAAAGGGTTGTCACGTTAGCCAGAGAGTTAAATTAACCAGAACATCCTATGCCTTAAACATCCCCAAGTAATGCGGTTTTTTATACATTTCAAACTATGTAAAACAGTACAGAGAAGAGAAAGACTTGCATAGGCATACTAATATTTTTAATAATAAAACAAGAAATAATAGTGGGTGTAATTATCAAATATCTGTACCACAGCAAAGCACCTTTTAGTATATTGGTACTAGGTGAATGTCCCAATACTTGTCTCAAATTCTTTATTGAATTTTTAAAATGACTGAATTTGACTCATGGCCCATTTGAATTTGAAAAATAACGAGCCATATTATAACAAGGTTCTACTATATTAGGAGTATTAAAGTGAGTAGAACCAGACAGTTAGGCAATTGCTTATTATCCACATTTTCCATGAACACTGTATATTTCATGAATTTCTTTTCCTTTTTTTTTTTTTTTTGGTAGGCCCGTGACCATTTGACATTCAGCATCTTTGCTTCTAAGTGGGTAGCTGAATATTTAAGTGGGTGGATGAACTATCTGGAAGTTGTCATTCACTGTTGTTTCAACTTAATGTGCCCTGAAAAAAAAATATCTTCTTAGATAAGGACCATTTAAAAGCATATGATCTATGGTGGTTTTTTAACACTAGGAAACTTTCTACTGGCAAGTATAATTAGTATAATTCCCAAGAATAAAACTGTAAGAGTTGAACAAAAATAAACAAAAAAAAAGAAAGGTAAAATCTGTACGCAGAGGGATGTAAAGAACACTTAAACTCATTTTCTGTCCTTTTGACATCCCTGGTCCATTCCCTTTGTTTTATGATTATAACTTAAAGCCCAAGTATCTCAAGTACATTTCTGCTCCTCTTCCCCAAATTATGCCTTTATCCCTACCATCTTTCCTAGAAGCTCAACATCAGCCATTAGCCATTAGGTTTATAACTTTTATTCTTCTGAATCTCTGGAAACCACTGTCAAAAATTCACTGTTTCAGCTTATTTCCACATAATGCACCTCGAGTCAACCAGGGTTTACAGAAACTACAGATTAAACAGATAACAGTGTTGTTTATCTCTTTCTCAGCAGGATTTGAAGAGACGTTCAGAAGCGTGGTGAAGTAGAATGATGTGGTCATCAGAAAGCTGACCTTGGGGTGGCTAGGTGGCGCAGTGAGTAGAGCACCAACCCTGGAGTCAGGAGGACATGAGTTCAAATCTGGCCTCAGACACAACACAAAAACTAGCCCTGTGACTGTGGGCAAGTCACTTAACCCCAAATGCCCTCCAAAAGGCAAAAAACAAAAACAAAAAAAGAAAGCTGACCTTGAAATTAAGAAAACCTGAGTTCAAGTTCAATCTCAGACACATACTAGCTGTGGGATTCTGTTATTTAACTTTTCGGTGCTCTAGGTAATTTTCTAAGATTAAATAATGAAAAAGGAAGTACTAATCTATATTTGTAAAGGGAATTTCTTTATCTAGGAGGTCTCAACACAAATAAAATCATGGGTCCAGTACCCATCTCCTATCCAGAAGATTGATATTAAAAAGTTTCTTTTAAAAGAAAGACTTTCTCTACTTCAATGAAACATAGTATCTTTTTGTTTCTCTCTCCTTCCTTCTCTCTGTGTGTCCCTCTCTTTTTTTTTCTCCCTCTGTTTTGTTTGAAAGTAAAGGAAAGTCTACCTAAGAGGTTTCTCATCAGCTTCAGGCACACAGACTGCCTTGGATACAATTAATCCTGCACCTGTACCTGAGAAGCAGGTTTTAGGCTCTAAAGACATGGGCATTTTCCAAGTAATACCAAGTAATGGCACAGAAGAATTTCATTTTTTACTTACCCCCTCCCAGCACTTCACATAGTAGGTGCTTTATATGAATGATGTTGTATCATAGCCTTCATGAAGTATGTGAAACATTTTAAATAGCACAATAAAACATCAAAGAAAAATTCTCTTTTCTATATCTTGTCTTTGCAAGAAATTTAAATGCATAAATATAACCTAGTTTAGTGGAAAGAACTCAGAATACCATAAATTGGGTCTAATTCTTCCAGTCACAGGTCTGACACATGGTAAGCACTCAATAACTACTACTTGATTAATTGATCAAATCAATAAGCATTTATTAAGTTGCTGCTATGTGGCAGATGCTATTATAGAGACTCTTATCCCTCCCCAGGTCATCCTCACTCCAGCGTTCACCTGCTACCTAGCCTAGGTTGCAGATCTGTTCATACACTCACAAAATTCTGAATTTATCATCAAAACTGAGGACAAACACTTCCTAGTCCACAATTGCAACTGCCTTTAGTTGTAAGGTCATACCTACCTACATGACAAGGTGGGCAGGTTATAATACATTGACAGCAAAGCCAGATTAATCTGGTGAAGCCCATTAAGTCCCACAGCAAGGAGAGTTTTCTAGACAAGAGGACTGAAAATGTATAGTGATTTAATTAAAACGAGTGAGAAATAGGAAGGAGTCTTTGCTAACAGACACCTGTCAAAGGAAAGGGGAAAAAAAGCCTTTCCTTTTTGTTGAGCCTACTATGTGCCAGAAACTGTTATAAGTGGAACAGTAGGGGCAGATAGGTGGCACAGAGCACCAGCCCTGGAGTCAGGAGGACCTGAGTTCAAATTCGGCCTCAGACACTTAACACTTCCTAGCCATGTGACCTTGGGCAAGTCACAACCCTAATTGCCTTGCCTTTCCCCTCCAAAAAGCAAACAAAAAAAAAATTCGTATCTCATCTCACCCTAACAACACCCCTGGGAGACTATAATTATCCCCATTTTACAGATGAAGAAAAGGAGGCAGGCAGCAGTAAAGTAATTTGCCCAAGGTCACAAAGCTAGTAAGTGTCTGAGGCCAGATTCTCAGGTCTCCCTGACTCCTGGCCCAGTGTTCTGGGCGACAACACCACAACTCCACAACACCACAAGTCACTTCACATTACAGAATGACAAATGAAGTGACAGATGACGATTGGCATCCAATCTTGTTTTTTTTTTAACTCTATAAGGGATTTGCATATAGGACCTACCATCCTATCTTTTAACATTATGTGAAAGAGTAGGTATTTATTTAGTCTTATTTCAGTTTGATGGGGCCCAATATCTAATACCAGTGTTTTGCATACAGTAGGCACCTCATCATTTGTTGAATTGAACAGCACAGAGGACTGTAAAATGTAAAGGCCATGCTCCTAAAACAAACCTGACCAGCCTGGAGAACAGTTACCAGCACATTCTTGAGCCAATGAATTAAAAATAAGTCTGTCCCAACAAAATAATATATTTTCGTCACTGACTCTCTCTTTCTCTGTAACACTTCATTCTTTATAAATAAGAGAGACAAGGAAAGTTTACAAAAATTTTTGAACCCAAAAATGGCTACATATACTTACCTAGTGAACACATGGATATCATTCATTTAAAAACAGGTTATCTCCCTGTCTTTTAAAACATGCTAAACTTTTAAGTTTCAGCGTGAAATAAAGCTTCAAAATGGGTATTTTGTATTTATTTTCAATTTTTTAAAAAGAAGTATTTTTCAATGTTATTCTTTTTTGTTCTAATGTATAGTTTAATTCATATTAAGATGCCATGCATAAAATAGAGCTATTCAATACTTCAATAGACATATCTTTTTTTAAAAACAAAAAATCTGTGACTTCTTTAAAGGCTAGAATCACCTCACCTATCCGGCAATCTCAACTATCTATTCCTTAACCAACAGTGAAGAAAGCAAAAATGAAATCAAGGTGGAAAAAATAAATATAAAAAAAGTTGTACTGATAAGAAAGTCTCTTTGATCTTTATTCAAAGTCTACTTTCATTTATTTTACTGATAATTTCCACAGATTTAGTGACCAGTTTTTCCAGGAGATTAAAAGCAGCAAATCAGAAGAAGGAAAATTCTAGGTCCACCTGTGCTTACATATGGAAATGTGAGTCTTACACTCAAGAGATGGTGCTCAAGCATCAAGGTCATGATGGATTTAGGAGTCTTCCACATTAAGCAGGTAAGTGAAATAGTGAGAATGGATAAGAATAGAAAGGACGGAAATTTAGAGGGAAAAGATGACCATGCCCAGATCTTGTGAAATTCCTATATCAGAAGGGTTAAAGGAAGAAGGGGAGGCAGTAAGGAAAATGAGAAGGTACAGTAACAATTAGGTCAGATTGGTGTCAAGGAAACCAAGTGTCAAGAAGGAAATTTCAAATGCTACAGAGAAAACAATTAACTGATGCCACTTGGGCATACATCGGTATGTCGGTATTGAGTTTATTGGTAAATCTTTAACAACCAGCTCTGAAACAAAAAAATGTGCCCAGGATACACTTTTAAAATGTAATCTAATTAACATTTTTCTACATCATTTTCTTAAGTTTAGACAATTAACAAAATAATAACAACAGCTAACATTTATATAGCCCTTGCTATGAGGCAGACATTGTGCTAATCACTTTGCAATCATTATCTCATTTGATCCTCAAAAGAACCCTGAGAGGGAGGTGTTATCATTATCCCATTTACAGATGAGTAAACTGAGGCAAATAAAGGTTAAGTGATTTGCCCAGAGTCACACTACTAGTAAGTGTCTAAGGCCTGATTTGAACTCAGGACTTTCTGACTCCAGGTGCAGAGCTCTATGCACTGGGCCCCCCCTCTTCCTAACATTTTCTAATTTCCAAGATATAAATGATCATAATTGGAAATTTAAACAATCATCTCTTCAGGTCAGTAAAAGCTGGCTCCAGCACAGCCTTCCTTGCCTGTGAATCATCTAAGAAAGGATACATTTTGTTTATTCTCCATTTAAGAAGGTGAGGTCATTATTATATATTTTAAAAGAAAAATGAAGTATGAGAGAGAGGGGGGTATGATAGAGATCTACAGTTTAATGTTCAGACCTCTTTTTCTATTTTAGAATGCATATAGAAATGTTCGTTTTATTTATTAAGAATAAAAATTTTTCAAAGACAGTTTTTGTACACGGATTCCAGAAATAAGGAAAATAAAACTTCCATGATAACCTTTTTTGGGATGATGTTGGATAAGTGAAGAATTATCATGTAAAAATTATACTAGGCATATATAGTACCATTATTCTTAGATTTAAAGAAATACAAAAAGCATGATTTATTTTGACAGGCTGATTTATAATTATTTTTAAAAGCCATTCAACATTAATTCTTCAATGATGTGTCCAACTGTAATTGGTTACACTTACCAACATTTTCCAAAACTATTTGTTATCCTAACTGGATTAAGTAAACCCCTGTAGTGATAGACTACTAAATATTTCTTTAGCAATTCCTTTGTTTTATGGATAGTATAAAGACAAATTTCAATCCAGTCCAGGTAAAATTGCCAAGAAATATAAATTAAAGATAGGGGCAGCTAAGTGGTATACTAGACCCTGGGTATGTCACTTAACTCCTATTTGCCTCAGTTCCTCCTTTGTAAAAATGGGGACACAATGGAGAAGGAATTGGCAAACCACTCTAATATCTTTGCCAAGAAAACCCTATGAATGGGGTCTTGTAGAGTCGGACACAACTGAATGACTGAACAAATGTAGGGTTTTCCTACATTTAATTTACAATTGTCCTTTGAACCGTTAATTTAAACATTATTTTTTAACAAATTAAGAGAAAGATCACCTTAAATTTTCAGGTTTCGTTTCTCATAACATTTCCCATATGCATGTTTTCAATTTATATAGTTTTCAACATATTTTGGCTTGAATCAATTTTATTCATATCATGTAAACTTTAGGTTGGTCTGACTATATCAGTCTCTCACTCAAGAAGTTCAGTAGTTCACTACTGCCTTTAGGATAAAAGTACAAAGTGTGTGTGTGTGTGTGTGTGTGTGTGTGTGTGTGCGCGCGCGCGTGTGTGTGTGCGCATGTGTGTGTGCGTGTATAAAAATATATACACGTATATGTAGATGTGCCTTGTTTGACTATGAACATGTCAGTAGAATTTGTTTTTCTTATTTGTTTTTTTCCAACTTGAGCAAAGAGTAGTAAGGGGAATGGAGGTATGGATAAGCAAACCAAAAAAGGAGAAGAAAAAGAAAAAAGGGTCAATGAATCATGTTTAAATGCCTGGAAGGGATGAAAGGAAAGCCATAAAGAATCTCAGACAATCAGGACAGTTTTGAAAGTGACATGCTGAATTTATCATATATTTTTAAAAGTAGGCTAGTTCTGCTTACCTACAAAACTACAGAGATCTATAATTTTGTGTGTAATCTTTTTTCTTCCTGCTCTACCAAGTATATGGAAATTACCATTTTATTTGTTAAAAAAAAAAAAAAGAATAAAGCCTTTAATAATCTGTCTTTAACAATCTATCTTTCCAGAAACTGATCTCACATTCATCACATGATCTACCACCTTCCAGTCAAACTGGTCTAGGTGATTTCAGCTCAGTTCAGAATGCACTGACTTTTTACATCCACTTATTAGAATTCTTAGTTTCAACCAAGGCTCAGTCCAAGTGTCATCTACTACAAGAGACTTTCCAGACCCCCTCATGACCAAAATTGCTTTGTATAAATGTTGTATCAACTGGAGTATATGGTATTTCCCCTTAACAGAAGATAAACTCTTTGAAAGCAGACTGTCTTTTGTGGGGAGCTGTATACTTAGGGTCTAACACATACCCTGGACATAGTAAATACTGAATAAATGCTTGTTGAATGAATGAAAACTATATAATACAACTGGCAAAAACTCAGCCTTGAAAATCTGGCGACATCTTAATTTAGTGGTGGTGATAAAACAAGCCAACATGTGTAGAAAAGCTGTTCTGCTTAAAAATTATTTTAATGGACTTGTGTATTTTAAAAGAAAAATAACATGTCTCTCTACATAATAACCTTCCAAACACTCAATTTTCCAACCAAACTAGAGACTGGGTCCCCAAACTTACTACTCCATTTCTAACTTCTCAACCAAAATTGCTCTCTCTAAGGCCACCAAAGATCTCTTAATTGCCAAATAGAATAACATTTCTTCCATCTCATCCTCAACTTCCTTGCAGCATGTGACTATTTAACTATACATCTAATCCCCACCCATATTCCGGGTCTTCTCTCTAGGTTTTCATGACATTGATCTCCCTTGATCTTCTACATATGTTAGAGCTCCCTTCATCCATATCCTGCCCTAACTATTGTTGTTGAGCTGTTTCACTCCTGTCTGACTCTTCCTGACTCCATTTTGGGGTTCTTTTGGCAAAGATCCTGGAGTGCTTTAACATGGTCTTCTCTTTTTTCAGAGGAGGAAACTGAGGCAAATAAGGTTAAGTGACTTGCCCAGGGTTACACAGCTAGTAAGTGTCCGGGGCTGGATTTGAACTCATGAAGATGAGCCTTCCTAATTCTATCCACACCAGCTAGCTGTCCACCCTTAGGGCATCTACCTCTCTCTGCAGCATCATCAGCTACATGGCTTTATTGATCACTTCTATGTAATGGAGGGAGTGTGACAAGATAGAAAGACTTCTGGATTTTGGAATCAAAGGACCTGACTTAAAGCCCTAGCTCTGTCACTTATTCCCTTTGTGGACCTTGGACAAGTCACTTCACGCCTCTTTGTCTCAGTTTCCTAATCCATAAAATGAGGTATTTGGACTCTGTGGCCTGTAGGACAACCCTGTGGTTTTCAGATCTGTAGAGTCAACTCTAGTCTCTCTCCTAAACTCTGCCTATTTTCAACTTGATGTTCCAAAGATATTTAAAACTAAAAATTTCCAAAACGGAATTTACATATTTCTGTGGAGGGCACCATCACCCTTCCAGTTACCAAAGTTGTCTCAAATATCCACTGGATTACCAATAATAGGCATTTCTACTGCCATGTGATATCTCTTGCCTACATCCCCATTTGAGGCCCTCACCTTCTCTCATCTGAATAACTACAACAGTTTCACTTTTGTCTTTGTATCAGCACTCTCCACAATGCCCCGTTCCGACCCTCTCTCTTTTCCCTCTATACCACTTCAGTTAGTGATCTCATTGAGTTCTCTGGATTTAATTACTACCTGTATGCTGCTAATTCTCAGATCTACCTATCCTATGCTAACGACCTCCAATCTAGGATCTGAAAATGCTTTTCAGACACCTTGAATTGGATGGTTGGGATTCTTTTTGTATCCCCAGAATTTAATTCTTTACTTGGTATTGGTTGACTTCTTTCTCCAACAAACATTTGTTTAATTATGTTATCTGTCTAAACAAAGATCTAGGAGTACACAACTTGAAGGGGGCTATAAGCAGTCTAATAAGTAATCCTTGGCTTGAAGCATGGGATAGTTGAAAGAAAACTGGTTCATGAATCAGGAGACAATTCTACTAATAAATGGCTAGGTGGCCTTGGCACTCCAGTTTATTTACAAAATGGGGGATGGATAACCATTGAGGCCCCTTCTTATGCTATGATGTATGATTCTATTCTTGTCACAGAATTGAATTATCAATCTCATATTTAGAAAGCTGAAGGGAAAACACAGAATATATTTAATATAGGACTCCAAGAGTCTTAACGCTGTCTGTCTTAACCATATAAGTGAGCCTCACTATCCTACATAAATTTTAACTTAAATCATAATTTATATTGGCCTTATTAGTGGAAAAGTACAGCTGTGAAAATATTGTGGTTAGAATGAAAAATAAAAAATACAAAAATCAGCCGTAGAGGTGTGAGACAAAGCAAAATATATTTAACACTTTTTAAAGAAAAGAAAATATATCTATATATTAAAATCACAAACTTAAAAAATCCTTAAAGTATATAGTAAGAGCCCTTACTTTACTTCACTATATCTTTCTTTGCTTAAAACTCTTGAAACTATTAATCAAATATGATTTCATAGCTTATACTGAGGTTAGAATGAACAGAAACCTCAAAGATCTCACCCAAGAGTTATGTTATCAGATGACTTAAATACAAATGAAGTGGGGGTGGTGAAACTGAAGAAGGAGAGGGTGAAGAAAGGAGGAGAATATTTACATACCAATAATTCAAAATCTACAGCTAAAATAAAAGTTCACCACAGCTAATATTTAATGATTCATAAAGAGTGTTTAAAAAACATAGATCCAAGTGATGCCAGGAGGTTAAAACTGCAAAGAGAGACAAGACAAAATGAGAGAAAAAAATGAGAATGTTAAAGACAGCTCAATTTTTGGCTCCAGAAAAAAACATGTTTTGCCAGGAGTTCTTATCTTACATAGAAAACAATGAAAAATCTCATGTGGGCTGAAACCTATTTCCCCTATATTCTTAAGAATGTAGAATTTCAAAAGTGCCTCTCATCACCATCTGTGTACAAAGGACATGGAGGAGAGATAATCAGAGACAAGTTCCTGTAAAATCCCAGAAAGAGCAGTAAAAACCAGGATAGGAGGCCACAAAACAAACTCGGATGGTTCTTTCTGAGAACCTTCTGAAGGTTCTATAAAGCATCTGATGGCAAGGAACCACAAAAGGAAAAATATTGGTGTTTTAGTCATATAAAATTTCTGGGGAATGAAAACAGAGAAATTAATGTTTATCAGAAACCTTCACAGGCCAAAGATTACCAAGAAAGGAGAGAGAGAGACAGAGAGAGAGAGAGAGAGAGAGAGAG
>NW_027187361.1:634175-650972 GCF_028583685.1 Petaurus breviceps papuanus
GAGACAGAGAGAGAGAGAGAGAGAGTGTGTGTGTGTGTGTGTGTGTGTGTGTGTGTGTGTGTGTTGGGAGGCCAGGGTTGGAGTCGTTAAAGTGATCACAGTACACCCTGGGGAGGGCTGGGGTTTTTTTTTAGGTGCTTTCTCAGGAACCACAAATATGTTAATAGTGGAAATGTGTTCTCTGGCTCTACACTCAAGGAGTGTAATTTCACTTAAATGTTATATCATGGTTTGCTATAACATGCTATTCTGTCTAATAGGATGCAGAATAATGGAAGCCTTTGGGAAGCTATGTGTTTACAGTAATACATTTCTCCGAGAATAATTTTACCCAAATTTATAGCCACTTGGCAACCTAGCTTTTAATATTCTACTCAGCACTCCCTCCCCAATCCATTAAAAATTATTTCTGGGACGTTTTCATGACATTGGTAAAATCATTTCCCTTTCACCCGAACCTGCAACAAAGTATCAACAGCCCTGTTGAAACATCACTGTGCTGGGTGTGTGGAAAATGTTAGTCATAAGCTACCTGGAGAGAAGAAGTGTATTTATAAATGCTAAATGGCCCGGGAAACCACTTTTGAGCTCTCTCAGGCTCAGATCCTCATTTTCTCTTGCATGGTCATCCCTAGGCTAGCCCTCGAAAACAAGGCAGCCATTTTCTCTGAAGCTGTTCTACCCGGCACACCAGACAGAAAGGCTTGATAAGCCACAGTTCTCTTCCGTGCCTGCAGCAATCCGAGGGGAAAAACGACCAATCAACCACAAACAGGTAGCAACCACAGCCATTTTTGTACTAGCCTGATATGAGTCATAGCTCAACAACAGATGGGGACTGGGGGAGGGGATGGCCAGGGAGACCTGGATCCACAACCATGTACACTCAGCAATTACATGCTTTGCTTCTTTTTATGGCTTCCTTTATGATACTTAATGATAAAAATTTTCTTGAAATAGCTGAGTAACTTCTCCAATTTTCACTTCGTTCTGAATCAAAGTAGCATTTGGAATTATTATAGATACTTGCTTATACCGTCTGCAAATTGCATCCTAAATAGTTAAAACTAGTGTTCCTCAATGTGGCAAGTGTATTTTCTTTTTAAAAAGCTGTATTTAAAAGTCATAGACTGTTCTCTCTTCCTTAAAAAAATTTTTTTTTGGTAATTAGACTGTCTTCTGCAACATTCCAATTATGTCTGCATTTACACTTCCTTTATTTACAAAGAGACAGAACATTTTATGACAGGAAAATAAACTAAATTAAAGGTTATCCTTGACGCCCCCTAATATCCCACCCCTACCCCTAAATGTATGGACTGATAAACATGACTGAAGCATGGGGTGGGTTTGGCTGTAAAAGTGAAAGGTGATTTTATTGTTGTGATCATTATGTAATAAAGATATTTATATTTACAAGTCAAGAACTTTTTGTTGTCTTTATACTAAGGGCCTGTTTTCTCCTCTCTAAAATAATAACAGCTGGGGGGGAAGGGGTGCTAGGTGGCACAGTGAGTAAAGCACCAGCCCCAGAGTCAGGAGGACCCAAGTTCGGTTCAGGCCTCAGACACTTAACACCCACACACACACAAAAAAAAAACTAGCCGGGTAACCTTGGGCAAGTTACTTAACTCCAACTGCCTTCCAAAAGGCAAAAAAATAAGAACAATAAAATAAAATAATAATAGCTAACGTTTATATAGCCCTTATACTATGTGCCAGGCATATCACTGTACAATTATTACTTTGTTTGATTCTTACAACAACCCTGGGAGCTAAAAATATCTATTATCCCTTTTTTACAGATGAGGAAATTGAGTCCAACAGAGATTGTGTGACTTGCCCAGGGTCACAGAGCTAGTAAGTGAACTTGGGTCTTCTTCAGTCCAGGCCTGGCACTCTGTCTACTGTGCCACCTAGATAATAATACCTGTTGTGCTTATGTCACAGGGTTATTGTGAAGCCCAAATGTGCTGTACAGGCTGTCCCAAAGGTCTTAGTGCCATTTTAAGCTACTAAAACTCTTAAAAAAGGCCATTAAACCTTAAGCTATTAAAGCTTTGGGGGACTTTAGGGATGCCCTGTATAATGTCAGTTAATGTGGCTTTTAGATTACACACATGTCTCAAGAGTGAAAAATAATGCACCATTTTCATAAAATGCTTAAAAAATAAAACTACAATTTTACTAATCATGCCAGTCACATTAGAGAATTCTTACCATGCCACTTCCACCATAACCTCATATGTGGACATATACCTATAACACTGGTATCACAGAGATGTTTTCCCAATGCCCTTAGGTTCTACCACAAAGACACTTTCCTTTTTACCCCCAGTTAATGCAAATAAAATCAATACAGATCCTATCACCAACCTCAACAAATGAACCATGAAATCATTCCTCTAAGTCATACTTAGAGAAGATGGTAATGAATCACTTACTGTTAAATCTATCATTTTCCCTGGTGTTGGCACATGCATCTTCCAATAAAAGAATAAAATGGTAGACACTGGAGAAAGAAGTGGCTTAAGGAAAGAGAAATTGGGAAGTCAAGGCACCGTCTTTCAAGTGGCAGCTCAGAGAAGGAGTGTTGATAGGAAGCATGTAGTGAATGAATAAATGGATGAATAAAAAGGAATCTATTAAGTGCTTACCCTATCTGGATGCTATTCAGCTGGCTGAATCAAATAAGTAACTAGTTATCTTTGCTGGTTAAGAGCAGGGGGTTAAATGAAACCAAAGCTTATGTGTTAAATCTCAGACTGGATTTTCTCTCCACTCCCTGAGTTTCTTTAATTTTACCAAACTGGCAAATATTTAATAATGGTCACTCCCTGGCAGACCAGATAATAGCCAACTGTGAGCTGGACCTACTGAAATTCATTTCTACTGCATAGAAAAAATTAAAAGGGCACATCCTTTTAATAGTATATCAAAACTGAAATCTTCCCATGTGAAGGTATCACATGGCTAAGACCACAGATTTAGAGCCAGGGAGGGATCTCAAAGATTACTGAGTTCAATGCCTCAATTTTAGAGATGAAGAAATTGAGGCTGAAATGATTTGCCCAACAAAACACAAGTAGTGCACGTGTGTGTGTATTATATATACATATATATGCATATGCTTAATTTCACTGTTACTATCATCAACAAGGAAAGCAGGGGCCCATTACTAAACTAAATATGAGTACAATCCATAATTCTTAGCAAGTATTTATTGAGTTAAAGTACATCTGCCCCTCCTCTTCTTTCCTATTTTCTAGCTCTCACTAATTTCTAGGAAAAGTCTATAAGGGAAGACTGCTGTTGACAGATTTAGAATGATCCTAATGCATGGACACATAAAGAGAATAGGTAGGGTGTACCTGGGGGAACACCAGATAAAGCAATCAGTATTAAAATAGGAGAGGAAAGACAGAATTACCATATGATAACCAGACAGAAAAGGAAGGATTAAATAAATGCCTGCAGAAAGATAGAAATAATATGTCAGTAGTTAGGAGGAACAGAATTGAGGCAATCCCTCCCCACATCATAAAAATGTCAAATAAAATGATGTCAAATAAAAAATTTTTAATGCATACACATGCCATATGTGTGCATATAAATTTTTTAAAAAACAGCTTTCCTATATAGTCAATGTGTTTATATTCTAATATTCAAATTAACTTGTAATAGAAGCAAATGCTTTCCCCCAGGTGACTTGGTGACTATTCTATTCACTAAGAAACAGGTTAATTTCCAGTCTGCCCTCCCCAATCACCCCCAATTACATTTCAAAATAACAAGGTTTTAGTGGATAGAGTAATATAATAAATATAATAGTAATAGCCTGAAATTAGCTGGGGGAAAATGAGAACAGCAGCAGCCATGAGATAATAGCTCCATTATAAATTTTCATTCATTCCTTCTAACAGCTGACATTTATATAGGGCTTGAAGGTTTACAAAGTACTTTACATACATTACACCGTTTGATCCTTACAACAGCTCTGTAAGGTGGGTATTCCAGATGAGAAAACTGAGGTTCAGAGAAGCAGTTAGTGTGTGTCAGAGGCGAGATGCAAAGCACAGCCTCCCCTAAATCCAAGCTGAGCACTGTAACAGACTACTCCCCTTCTTCTAAAGAAAAATTTGTGTTGATTCAATTCAATTCAACAATCACTCTTACATGCTAGGCACTATGCGAGGTGCTGGGCACACAAAGACTAAAATGAAAAACATTGATTTATTTGCCAGGTCAATTTATTTTGCACAATGCACCTCAGAAGATTAAAAGGGACTCTACAGTTTAAAAATTCTAAAGAGCTGCCAGATTAGCAAACATCTCCAATTCAAAAGCATACTGCAATGCAAAGCTGGGACAAGGCCTTTATGTGCCCTAGGCAAGGTCTGAAATCTGCCCACTAGAGACCCTGATTTCTCATCTAATATACGATACCTGATTTATAAAAAGAAACAAAAACAAAACAAAGCAACGACAACCCAAAACCTATAAGCCATGGATAGAATTATTTGGCATCAGAGAAGGCCATTTATACAGTCTTCTTAAAAATTGTCTCCACGTCCTTACAATACATCCTATCTGCCCCCCCTCCAAAAAGATGTTCTGTTCTCAGTAGCTGCCTACTCTAATGCTGGTACTTGCTACGGTTGTAATTATTTTTTAGTTCCCATTAGTGTTGTGTTCCTTGCACAATCCTGTAGTAGGGTGTTCAAGTGTTTTAAGGGCGGGGAGAAATTCTAAGGGATTCATACTTAAAAGCTGCCAGCATGAAGAAAAACAGAAAAACCAAAGTACAGTTATCATCAGAGGTTTAACTGCATCAGCACAGTGGGACCACAAAATCTAATGGAAGGGACTAAAAGTGGAGAGAAGAACAGGGTACTTAGCAGAAATGTCTAAGGATTATAAGGTTGAGAACATGCTGGCAGCTTCCCAATGATCCAACTGATATTCCCAATCAAGATCTAATTTTGGGTGATTTGTATTCCAGTCACAAATAAAAGTTCATCCAGGGCATCTCTTCTATTTCAGAGTCCTGTTGTCAACACACACACACACACACACACACACACACACACACACACACAGAGATAACTAAGTTTCTCAGTAATGAACATCCCTTCAAAATACAAAATTAAAATGGACCAATATAGAAAACACTATAACATGACTTGATGTTATAAAAATTCTAAACCAGTCCCCCCAATATTCAAGACTACTGGAATAGCCTCCCAGCTGGTCTCACTACCTACAGTCTCTATGTCCCAATACACTCTGCATACTGCTACTGATTTATAATTTTAAAAATACTTTTTTGATTACAGTACTCAACTGCCCAAAAATATGTAATAGTCATCTACGGATTTCATTGTAAAATTTGAACTCCTCAGCTTGGCATTTACAGTCCTATATAACTTAGCTTTTTGGTATTTACATTCTAGTGTTCAACACATGAATCTCTGCTCTGGTCAAATTATTCATTTTCTGTCCTCTAAATATACCTCGTGCTCTCCTTCCTCCACGTATTTATCTGTAGTACTCCCCCCACATGTAATTCAACATTCACTGATTCTTTAAACATTAAGCACTTACCATATACTGGACACTGTGCCTATCTGTCTGAATTCTACTTACCCTTCAAAGTATAGCTCAAATCTATTTCTCCATGAAGTCTTTCCTGATCAGCCTGACTTGAATTGATTTGTTAGGCCTCAAAATTCCTAGAGCACTAATTCTCACCATCATTTTATCACAGTATGCTACTGAGCTTTGTTAATATGGATGTTTATGGTTTCGGTGAGATTGAGACCAGGGGTGAGATTAAGGGGTGCTATAACTTCCAAGCATTTGGGATGGTCCCTAGATCAAGGGCTCCCAATTTTTTGTGTGTGCCATGGACCCTCCTTTTGGCAGTCTAGTGAACCTTATGGACCCCTTCTCAGAATGTTTTTAAAGGCATAAAATAAATCAGGATTACAAAGGAAACCAAATTTACTGAAATAATTATCAAACTATCTTTCAAAAAACAAATTCGTGAACACTAGGTAAAGAACTGTTGCTGAAGAAAAAGAACTAGACTAAATCACAAGACATGTAATTCTACTCAAATGACATACAAACGATTCTCTGTCTCAATTTCTTCTTTTGAAAAGTATTAACAATTCAGCTTAAAAGGAAGCTGGATTCCAATAGTTTTTAAGTTGCTTGGCCAATGTTAGCACTATACTTTGAAAGTTAAAGGGCATATCTGGACTTTTTACTAACATTCAATATAATAACTTTTTCACCAATGTTTTTTTTTTGGTAGATCACTTTGTGTGTTCAGTGGGAACAGTCTTGTGTCAAAACAAAATATAAATAAAATTTTAAAATAAATTTGGTTACACAATAACATTGATTGAATTGTTTGAGCTCTCATTTTAATCAATAATTTCAAGAAGAGAAGGAGTTCTCAGGAAAATACAAAGGGACAGGGTGTACCTCAATGAGATATATACTGAATGAAAAGGGGTTTGGGAGTTGAAGAGCTAGTTAGAAATAGGGAGCATATATCACCTATTTTTTAAAGTGAAGAGAACACCAAACATAGGGAATAAAGAAAGTTCAGGACAAACCCTCCTTTATAATAATCAAAGACATCTGCTTCTGAAGGAGGCATTGAAGGAAGAAAGATAACAGCCAGTTAAGCTTGAGGTCACTTAAGGTATTTAGAAGCATAGGATATTTAACTTGCTCATAACATTTTTCTACATGAAGCTTTTTGTTCTTGGTCCTTTAGGAAATACTGCAAAAATGTTTCCATATACGTAAGTATGAAGCACCACTTTTCACAAAGATAACAGAAACAATAATTATAGTCACACAGTGTACAAATGGTAGCATTAGACAGTGAGAATGAAAGAGTAGCAGGCACCAACCCTTCCAACTTGTGTTCATCATCAGGAGTTGGGTCCCTAGATGGCGGCTGCACCTTGGGTTCTAGGTAGAACCCTGTAGTGTCTATCTCTAAAATTATAGTTCATGAGCCCCCATCTGAATATTTCCCTTTAACATTCAGCCAGTACTCACCATGACTCTAAATAAAAGCATTTACTAAAAGGTCACAGTAAAAAGAGTACAGTAGGTACAAAACATCTTTCCCCAGGTAAACCCAGGATGCACTTTCAAATATACACACCATACAGGTAAAGAATGGACACAAACCTAATGAGGTATGCATATTCCTTTCCCAAGTGCCAAACTAATTCAAAACTCCTAAACTGTAAGACTTGGAAATCTTTTTTTCTCCCTGTGCAGTCATCTCTGTAGCTCAACTGTTGATGAAAAGGTCTAGTTCTCTCAAGGTCATACATAGCTCCCAGTGTACAGACCCCTCTGTTCTCTAATGCTAGAAGTCTCACTGACAGAAGTCATCTCCTCCGTTGGGCGATTGCCTTTCTGTACCCATTTCATTCTGGAGTGCACGTTACTTCTACCTGTTAGAAGCAGTGTCTGTCTCCTCTGGAACAAGTAACTTTGCTTCAAAGTGACACAGCTGATGAAGGAGAAGGGGAAGACAAATAGGGAAATCCCCCCACCCCACCCAGAAACGCCCCTTTCAGGAACTAGCTGCTTCTTCCACTACAGACTAAAAATGACTCTCCAACTGCTGAATGACTTGCTTTTTTATACAGGTCCAAGAATCGTGACTGATTGTCTCAGCCAACCACTAGATGTGCTGCCAGCTGGCTTATCCAATGGCCAAGTCCCTTGAATCCTCTCGAGTCATTTAAGGAATTTCTTCACACCTTGTTAGAGGAAACTCCTTAACACCTCCTTTACCCAAGAAAGAAATGGCATGTCATGAAAAACTTCACAAATAGAAGAAATCAATGAAAATGAATTATCATAGCAAAATACTTGAATGCCCCCTTCCCAAAAGATGCCACCAAAATCTTGTGGCTATCACCTTTTATTCTTAAAGGATCAAATGAACTAGACCACCAAAGGAGAAATTCACAGAAACTTTTCCAACCTTAATATAGTGCCAGTATTCTAAGTTTTTCTTTTCCAAGGGGTGTAAAAGCTCCAAGTGTTTCATATAAAATACTTAAACAAATATTAAATGGAAATGGATTCTTACATGAGAAGTCTGATGTAAAGAAAAACTTCTCCCAGTTTTTAAGTGAAAAAGGCTGCTTCAGAAGGCAGAAAATTTCCTCTTACTAGGTCTTCAAGAAAAGGTTAGATGAGCCACTCATTAAGGAAACTGTAGAGGGGAATCTTTATTCAAGGTGAGGTGGCCTTTGAGGACCCTTCCAAATGAGATTCTGCAATTTTGTAAAGTTCTGTGCCAGTCCTTTCTGAATTCATAAACTTTCAATAAATGGTGATTCTGGCAGGGAGCAGGGCAGATACTCGGAGTATAATGGAAAATCTGATTGATGAGTATAATGACGATCTGAAATTGAAGACTCCACTAAAACTGAGCTTTCCCTAATAACTTTTCCCCCAAAACTCTGCAATTTCAGTTACATTTCCCGCCCCCATCTTTATATTCTTGGGGAGGGGGGGGGAGTGGTGGAGAGAACTGAGAGGAGGGTAAAAGATCCAGACCTGTGATTCACTTGGTGCAGGGAACTCCCAGTGAGGAAACTCTCTACATCAGTGCAGATTCACATTTTTGTTTTTTTTTTTTCCCTAAAAATGTTTATTTGGGGGGATTTCTCCTTTTTTTCTGCAATATTCAGCAGTTGTGCACATTTAAATTGACAAAGGTATTTCAAAAGCTTTCTTTAAAAAATGTCTATTTTCAGATGAAGAAATTAAAGTTATCTATAGGCGTATGAAAAAATGCTCTAAATCACTATTGGAGAAATGCAAATCAAAACAACTCTGAAGTACCATATCACATCTATCAGCTTGGCTAATATGACAAAACAGGAAAGTGACAAATGTCGGAGATATGGGAAAACTGGAACGCTAATGCATTGTTGGTGGAGTTGTGACTGATCCAACCATTCTGGAAAGCAATTTGGAACTATACCCAAAGGGCTACCAAACTTTGCATACCTTTTGACCTAGCATTATCACTTCTAGGTCTGCGTCCCAAAGAGATCATAAACCTGGGAAAAGGACCCACATGTCTAAATAATAATAATAACTACTAAATATATAAATACTAATATATAATAAAAACTAAATATATAAATACTAATAATAACTACTAAAATATTTATAGTAGTTATTTTTGTTATGGCCAAGAACTGGAAATTGAGGGGATGCTTATCAACTGGGGAATGACTGAACAAGTTGTGGCATAAGAATGTAATGGAATACTATTGTTCCATAAGAAAAGATGAGCAGGCAGACTTCATAAAAATCTGGACTTAGACATGAACTGATGCTAAGTGAAGTGAGCAGAACCAGGAGAACATTGTATACATTGTACAGTGACTAACTTTGATAGACTTAGCTCTTCTCAGTAATACAATGATCTAAGACAATTCCAAAAGACTCCTGATGGAAAATGCTACCCACGTCCAGATGAAGAACTATAGAGCCTGAATGCAGACTGAAGCATACTATTTGCTCTCTTTTCTGTTGTTCCTTCTTTCCCAGTTCCTCCCATTGGTTCTAATTCCTCTTTTCAACATGACTAATGTAAAAATATATATGTATATGTAGAGCCTATATCTGATTGCACGCCATCTTGAGAAAGGGGGAACGGAGGGAAGGAAAGAAAATGTATAACTCAAAACCTTATGGAAGTGAATGTTGAAAACTAAATTTTTTTTTTAATGTCTAACATCCTGGCTCTGCTACATAATGGTCATCCATGTAACCTTGGAAAATTTACTTAATCACTCTAACCATCAGTTTCCTCATCTGTAACTAGATTTGAAGGGAAAAAAAAAAAAGATTGAAAAGCCCTTCTAGCACAAAATTCTAAGAAAACCTGAGGATGACAAATCTGGCATCATCTGAAATATAGATGGCATAAGATCAGCAAAGAAGAAAAACATCAACCTTAATGGTTAGAAGACCTGGACTCAAGTCCAGACTCTTATCACTTACTAGTCCTATTACCCTGGGCAATGTCTTTTGAGTCTTAGTGTCCTCATGTGAAATGAAGAATTATATTTCTATTTTCTATACTTCACAAAGTTGTTCAACATTCTATAAACCTCAAAATGGAATAAAAACATGAACTACTATTAGTAAGTAGGGCATGGTCTTTTTGTCTTTAGCTTGACTCATTCTCTTCTTCCGGTGTATTTGGCCATATGGAAAAAGTAGGGGCAACATGTCCAAATGTCCATCAGGCTTTCCTTGTCAGAGGGGAAAGAAGGAGGAGAAGCTCAGAACCTAGATCTATGGTTTATAGCAAATTCTCCACTCACTGGCATGCTCATTTTGTTTTAACTGGTGGAAAAATCTTACTAAAATTGGACTTATGTCGATTCTCCTTGGTACTAAGACCCCTCCACAGGATTTAGTCTGAGAAGCCTGACATTTACTACCACATCCTATGTGTAGTACTTTATATATTTCAAAAAGGACTTTCACATACATGATTTTAAAATAGACCAATACAAGACCATCATCTCTAGTTCACAACTATTTTTACAGACCTATGGAGATTAAAGGACTTGCCAAAATAAGTCAGTTTGAGTCAGAGGTCGGGCAGAAGATTTAGGACCTGTCAGATGTCCTCCTAACCCTGTTACCGTCAGCTTTCTATCCATACCCACTAAGTCATGCTTCCTTTTAATATGTAAGTTTATATTTTATACATATAATTATACACACACACACAAATGAGGACACACAAACTATTTATGGTATCTTTCTGATGACAGGACTGCTGGGATTCTCCTGGCTTCTGTGCTACAATTCAAAGGATGTAATAGACCTAGACAGACTTCCTGGCATCCTTCCATCCTAAGATTTCCTACAATTATTATACTGATGAATCAAATCTAATTTTAACAAGCACAGCTTCTGTTGTCAGCAACCATTGTTCAAGGACTCAAAGAAAAAAACTTAACAATGCATCTTTATGACTTTTGATATCCCTGTTTCTGCAAACTCGTAGTTCATGAGAATATGTGAAGTTAGAAGAAAAAGACAAGGGGAAAAACATTTTCTATCATGGAGCAAAGATAATGTTTATTGCTAAGGTAACATGATATATAACATGACCTGAATAAAGTATTTTCAAATATTCATCACCCTTTAAAAAGAAGTGAAATGAAAGCATAATTTGACATTTCATGTGTTGTTTTAGAGACAAAAATCCCTCAAAGCCATCAATGACAAACAGGTAGTGTTAACAGCTATAATTTTAATTCAGCATATTTTAAATGGTTTTCCTCCTGCCTTGAGATTTTCATGAGTATTTACATTGCAAATCCTTTATTGTGGCTTCTCATAAGCAAACTGCATATGCCTTTTACTTTCTATCAAAGTTTCTACCTATTAGGGAAAAACATAGGTCATCCATTCAGCAAACTATTTATTTAGAAGCGAATATGAAGAAAGCATTGAACCATTAAATACATTTTTGCAAGAATATTTTTTAAAAGGAACAGACCTCACTGTAATTGAGCAGTTTATAACGTAACTAGAGATAATATGCATACTTAAACAACTAAGTAATAATTCTGTAAACATATGAATGAAAGTAAAACAAAAGACAATGAAACAGTGATTAGTTGTAATCCTCAATTAATGAATTTCTTTCTTTTTCCTTAACTGCTATCTCCTAGCATTGCATTTTTTCAGGGTCTCAACAAAAACTGTGCAGCAAAGACCTCAGGAACTCAGCCCAGGGGAACAAGTGGATCATGGATAGACCAATGGAAGAGATCTTCTAAGATCTCATACCCAACCAGGCCCAGAGGTCCTTTTCCACAGAACCTCAAGGTTGTGAAGGACCCCAGAGACTATTAAACCAAACAATATCTCCCTAAGAATCCCCTCCCATGTACCAATTTGGGATCATCAGGTCTTTGCTTAAGGACCTCCAGTGAGGGAAGAACCCATTCTGCCTAAGATAGCTTATTCTACCTTTGGAGAGCTCCGATTGTTTATGATGTTTTTTCTTACAACAAGCCTAAATTTGACTTCTTTGCAACTTATAATGATGGCTTCTAGTTCCGTACTCCAGGGCCAAGCAGATCATGACTAGTCTCTCTCACAGGAAAGTCATCCAAATATATGTAGATAACTGTCATGTCCCCTGCCTTAGTCTGGAAGGCTAAACACAGTCATGTGCCTTTAAAGCTCCTATGCCATGATCCCGAGGTGCTTAACGTTCTGAGCACACTCTAGCAGCCAGAATCTTGCTTGTCAACACCCATCCTAAAATGTGGTACCCAGAAATGAAAACAATACACCTGAGTAGAATTAACATTTCCCTAAACCCGCACACTATGCCTTCTTAATGCTGACTAATGTGACATTAGGGTTGCCGGACATCACTGACTCATATTAAGTCTGAAATTCACTAAACGTCCTAAGAACTTTTAAAAACAAACAGCTTTCTAGTCACTGATCTCTCAAAAAACTCTGTTTCTGAAAATTCAATCTTAATAACTACTTGGGCTACCCAAGGGGAATCTTTGATCCCATCCTGGACCATGCCCCTCGATGAATCCCTATGGCCATCTTAAATGTACTTTTGAAATAAAGAGACAGATTATAAGAAAACAAGCTGATATCACTAAGTGATAATTAAAAATAAATAATATAATAAATTATATTATTTATTATATTATATAATTATATATATATAATTTATATAATTATAAAATAAATTCTATAAAAAATAAATAAAGGATAATTATCAGGGCACTTGAGGTCAATACAAAGAGAGGCCAATCTCTCTTAGATACCTTCTACAAACACTTTAAGCACCAAACAAAAATTCAGTTATGCGTTCCTCTGGCCATTTATTCAGCACGCTGACTAAGACTGTGCAAGGCACAGGGTTACTCTACCATCAATCAATCAATAATAATTTATTAAGAACTTGTGTGCCAAGCACTGGGCAACAATATAGAAACATATAAGAAAATACAACATATGCACGCACAAAATAAATGCAATAAATGCTTGTTTGTCCAAAAAGGTCATACATCCGAGAGGTGGTCTCAGAGTTGAGCTTTGAAGGAAACTAGGAATCCTAACAGAAGAAGGTGAGGAAGGGGTGCATGACAAGTTCTGGGAACTGCCCAAAGTTCAGGACAAAGAATTGCCAGACCAATGGGGTATAGTGTGTGAACGAATAACTGATGAGTCAAGTGTAGGTACCACTGGAAGCAAAAGATTATTCGAAGTAGACAAAGATTATAATTCAAATTTTTTGGTCTGCTGCCTAATTTGCAACAGACTCATCTTAAGTTCTTAGGTGTTATGATGTACAGTATTCAGGATTCTTGGGTGAAAAATATATGAGAGGAAATAGAGGGAAAATCCCTAACACAGACAAATACAATTTATGGCATACTATGGCAGCAATTTTTAAAATGTTCAACTAAATTTAATTAAGTTTTTTAAAGGATTTTATTCATCAAAGGTAGCTTTGCTTACTTTGCCAAATTTAGCATTATTTTAAAGTAATATGAGGTATCCCGTTAAATACACGTTTAACCTAAATTATATTTTAAATTACATTACTAAAAGCTTTCATACACATATTTATTTAGATGAATGGCAGCTGTCAATATATCTGAGATCAAAATCTTTGTCATCTTTTCCCACAGTAACTCTTCCAAATTTTTTTTTATACTCTTGCAACTCCCAATTAGATCCCAAAACCCCACAAGAATTAAAAAGGACCCAGCTTTCTACTTTTCTGAGCTCCCTCGACTCCCCACCCTTCCACGCCTCAAAACTGCCCTTTCTAACAAACGGTTATGCTTCCCTCTGGGTCACAGGAGTATGGCTCTCTGTACCCCAAATTCTGTTCCCTTCTTTAGCTTTCTGGATCTTTCTGTAATAGTTACCCTCTCTCTCTCACTATATCTTTAAAATCTCCTGCTGTATCTCTTCTCATTTTTCCTATAAACATGGCCAGGTTTCTCCAATTAAAAAAAAAAAAAGCCTTCCCTTAACCTTTCTACTCTCTTCTAGTCATCATTTCTCGTTTTGCCTTCACTGTTCAACTTTCTGAGAACACAGGCCTACATTTAATCCCTCAACTTTCTTACCATACATTCTCCTCAGCGACTTAAAATCTGGTTCTAGACCCACACACAAATCTGGTTCCACCTTCCTTTTCTTACTTTGAATTGTTATTACCTGTTCAGGAGCACTTGTCTATAGGTGCATATTTAGTGTTTTTCAAAGGCTAAAAATGTCATGTTTTCCTTACACTGACAAGATACTTGGTTACAAGTGGAAATTGTTGGAGGAATGAGCAAATTGCCACCTACCAACCACCATAATTGTAGACCCCAATTTTAATTTGGGGTTTGATTCCAACAACACAATTCTAATACCATATATCATGCTTCAGATGATCAAAACATTAGTTTGTACTTCTGAAGAAATAATTACGTATTTAATTAATGCATTAATTAAAATAATTATTTATTGAAAAGGTTGACTTGCTTCATTATTTTAATAATGGAACATATAGACCATGGTAAAGTAGCATATGGATCTTATCCTAGAAAAGATGAGGAAATCTCTTAAAACACTTTATTTAGCATAGGCCTGGCCTACTTCTGCTATGATTACACCTAGAACTAGGAAACAAATGAAATAAGGGATGTGTCCTTGAGGCAACATCCTTCACTAGAATTCTAGGCTGCAGAGAGTTGAAAACCAGAGCTGGGATTTGACTGTAGAGATCGTCCTTAATTTGTTATACATCTGGCAGGGTTCTTTCCCATTTTACTGGGGCACCTCAATCTTTCTATCCATGTTCTCCAATTCCTCACTGTTCCTAGAGCTATGGACTAAGCAGGAGGCAGGTAGGCCTACTGACCGTGGACAAATGAAAAGTTATTCCAGAATATTATTTAGTGTAACAGCAAGATGGAAAACATTTTGCAGTTTGTAAGGTTTTGACAGATCTAGAGCAAGGTCTGATGTTCTGCAACCTTTTAATTCAACGTGGCTGATGTGAAATAATAAAATAGAATGCCCATGAAAAAGACAACACGAGAATGTGACTGGAATATATTGAGTAACTTTGCAGCATGCAAGGTTAATTGGACTCTCTCTGCAACTGGTCTTCTGGGACTGTAAAAATAGTTTACTGATGATCATGATGTTATGCAGAGTGTGAGAAGGGTGTTTTTTTTTTTCCCACTAAACTGAACTGAATTCAATTTCCAAAGAACCTAATGTGACTATCTCAGAGTTTTACTATACCCTCTAGTTTTCAACAGAGGAATAAAGAATCAGATATATCATTAATATCTGGAATTTAAAATCAGAGACTGTTTATCAGCATTCATCATTAAGAAAGAAATTGATTGGCACAAACTTCAATGCAAAAGTAATGTAATAAAGTCCTGATTACTGGCTAGGGATCTATTCTGGAAAAGTACCTCCAACAAAGAAATGCTTAAATAGTGTTTGCCTCACTGGGTCCTGCTCCTAATGGCCTCCTTCATTTACACAGAATACAGGACACATGTGGGGAGGAGAGAGGGAGAGGGAGAGGGAGAGGGAGAAGGTGAAAGAAAGGGAGAGAATATCTCTTCTCCCTACTTCCCCCTTTTCTGCCCCAGGAGATTTAGAAGGAAACAGCACTGTATTCCCCTTTTCTCTCCTCTCCTCCCAAAAGAAAAGAAGCAGGAATTTGGGACACACTAGGTTATACTGAAAAGCCTAATATTGACAAGAAAGACTAGGCTGTATTGAAGAAAACGACAGTTTGCAGCCTTTCCAAACTACTCCCAATAATTTAACTAGCTTGCTAAGGGGCAAAACAACAGACACATAGCATATTCCCTCTTCTTCACCCCTGCAAATCCATAAAAAACAAAACAAAACAAAACCAGAAGAATGACCAAGAGGACTTTAGCACCCTAAGCTAAGAATGTCTACAACAGCAAACCCAGGATCCACAAACGTGAAGGGTATCGGGCATTACTTAAACGAAAACGATATCCATATTTTAGCAATTTACTACACTATAATTTCCTTCCTCACTCTTTCAAAGAAGAAACAAGGCATGCTTTCAAATCCTTACTTGGCTAGCTTGCTGGGATCTGGATATCCAATCTAATTATTTTGGTTCCAATTTCCAACCCTATCAGGGGTGCAATGGTGCAAAAAATAAAAACGCCAGTCTCCTAAATGTGGTCATATCTAAAAGCTAAAAGCTCTTCATTTGCTGAGCCATCACTGTGTGGCCTGAAGCTCCTGTCATAACACAATTTATGTTCAGTGCTCTGAATGGGACTTGAGAGGGTTTCCCAACGTACCACTGCTGAACATTTATATAACATATTTCAGATATGTTACAGCTAGTTGCATCATCTTGTGCTATTGGCATCAGTAATAACAAGACACATCAAACAGTCTGCTAAAAAGGGACTTTTACTCCCCCTCCCCCTTCCCCATGCTTTTATATTTAATTGGTCAAAAAGTGTAATCCACATATTCGAAAATATTTAGGGAATACAGTAAGGAGCCTGGAACCATAAGTAATAAAATGCCCATTATTCTTTACACCAGTGATCCCTACATTAAATACTGACTAAATTCCTCTGGGGCTTTGGGTTTTGCTGTGAGGGGGGATGTTTTTGTGAATGATTTCAATTTAACTCCCTTTTGAATAAC
>NW_027187361.1:650982-693137 GCF_028583685.1 Petaurus breviceps papuanus
TCAATTATACTGCGCCAGAAGCTCTCAGATCCCTCTCTGCCAAACGTCTTCACTGCATCCTACCACAGACAATCCATTTGTATTCTGGCACAGTAGGGTGCTTGTTTTGTGGAAGCATGGTACAGTTCGACTTGGGTACTATCAATAGAACACTATATCAGCTCTCTGTCTCTCCATGATCCTTTTTTCCTGCTCCAGCCCTGGTTATTAGGATTTTCAATTTAAGTGACCAAACGGTATGTATTACTAATTGCCCGCCTGAAATCTAGTATACATATTGACTCCTCCTGGAAAAAAAAAATGCATTAGTGGCTAATTACAGTACCCCCCCCCTTTTTTTTTTTTACTGTTCTGGTTACCATTTAAAAGGATTTAATCACTGCATTTCAAGGGAAGCTTAAGCTTCCCTTTGAGACTATCCAACTAATTGCTTCTGTTTTGCCACTTATTGCAAGAGGTGGTTTGCAAAAAGGATCACTCAAAATGCTTTCTAAATATCAGTGATAAATAAACAAGTTGGACAAACCAAGTATCGGTCCTCTCTTTCCTTATCCAGACCTTCCTCACCTTTAGTGAAAAGGTGATGTTAACATGGGTTTTTTTTTTCAAATTTTACTTATTAAGAAAATAATAATGAGTTTAAGCAGAGCAGCTCCCCCCTTTTTTTTAACAACAGCAACAAAGTTTTTCTAGGATAACAGTGGTGGACAGGAAGCAGAAAATTTGGGGAAAAGGAGGAGAGGGACAAATACCCTGCAAGACAGGACACAACTCTACACTGGGTGTTTGGAACCCTAGTAAATCCTGTCACTAACCAGCTCTGTGACCTTGGACAAATTCCTTAACCACATAGAGCCTCAGTTTCCTCACCTGTAAAATGTTATGATTTGATTAGATGCTTTGGAAGATCCTTTCCAATTCTCACTTTTTAGGTTGCTCTAATTCTAAGACTATTAATTAGCCTGACAGTCTCTAGGAATCGATGGGAAAAAAATGACCTCCGAGGTCAAAAGGAGAAATGATTCTTTCCAAATAGTTCCTAATTTTCAATTATTTTTCCTGAAGTCTCACAAAGAAGCTTTGAATGTGTATTTTATATGAATGCACATTTGCATGCATTATATTGTTCCAAATATTGGTCACTCCCCTAAAATGAGCTAATATTTACAGATATATACTCAAAAAAATAACACTTATTATATATGCTATACTAAGGTTTTTTATGAGCTAGACTTGGGAGAAAGTATAGCTTATATTCAGACCAATACAGGGTGTGTATATAATATACCTACCTATCCTTTCTCTAACCATTTCTGCAATGCATATAAACTGAATACATATTAATACATAATTGAAATAACATTATGTAAAGAAGTGTATTGTGCCCATAAAAAGTCCCATTAAAAACAGATCTATCTCAAAATGAAGTTAAAAACAGGCATATCAATTTACTATATTACATAGCTTTGCTTAAATTGGGGGGGGGGGGGGAAGGTATTATGATCCAAGGGATTTTTTGGAAATCTGTTGGAAAATTACTGATGTGTTTAAACTAAACATAACAATAAAAACCAAGTATATTTGAAACTGACTACATAAATCTAGGCAAATTTAGCAAATAGAAAAATAGCAGTTATTAAAGACTAGAACTTTAACACCTTGGCACACAGAGCAATTATTTCATTGTAAGGGCTACAAACAGCACAAAGTGATTCAGTTGCAAAAGTTTAAAAAAGAGAGATACAAATACTTTATAATCAACTAGTAGAAAAAAAGTATGAATTTGCAACTGTGAAAATATTTTACAAAAATTAAGTCTTCGTGGGAAAGTAGGAGTATCCATTGTTTTCAATTACTAGTCTCAGCAAGACATAAAGATCAGTCTATGGAACTGGGTTAAGATGTTATGCTAATTTTGTATCTAATATTATGCTAATATTGTATCTTCCTTCCCATTTGCCTGAAACCAGTCTAGCACCACTGGATTTCTCAAGCAAATTGATATAAATCTCTTTCAGCTGACTGTATTCATAGGCCAGAGCTGTAATCTATTCATAAAAACAGGCCACATGGATACATACATTTTGAGTATACATCCAAATGTTCCTAATAACAATCAAAAATACACTATCTAAACAGAAAGCAGCACAATACACACTGGACTACTCAGAAAGGTGCTTAATATTTTCATTAATATAATTTACCATTTAAACACACATATTATATAACCTTCCTATTTTCTCAACAACTAATAAACTCATTAAAAGCTTGTTCGCCGTTTTGAACAAAGGTCAATTCAATTAAGGTTCAAGACTTATTTTTTCAAAACCATATTTTTAAACTTTTTCAGAAACATCTATCGATAATATGCTCATGTATGCTAAATGACATTTTGTTAGATTACAGCCACCCCAAAAAGATATTTCAAGTCAACCAATATATATTTATTGAGCACAGACCAGGGAAGCTTGATGTGGCCTCTTAGAGAGTATTATCTGCTGTGCTCTATATGTCTCATAAAGGCGAGAGCCTCATAAACACTGCCTAGCGTGACAGAGAGGTGTGCTGTAATGATAGCTGAGGGAATAGATAGCACCTTAAGGTCTGCAAAGCACTTTTTATAATGTTACTTGATTTGATCCTCACGAAACCCCTGGGCAGGATATGTCATTATTATTGCCATTTTACAGATAAGGAAACAGAGAGAGACAGATTAAGTAATTCATCTAGTCACATGGCTAATAAAGTGTCAAAGGCAGGATTTGAACTCGGGTCTTCTTGACTCTGTGTCCAATAATATCTCTTTCCACCTAGCTGTCAGTAATAGAATAATAAATGGATCATAAATAATGAGATATCTTCATTATTTAGATGGTAGATTTTTTTATTAGACTATGTAAAAATAAATATTCATGATTTATACTCTGCCTGTGGCTTAAGTAGGGAATAGTCAACATTTAATTCCTTAGAGTTGTATTAAAATATTCATTCAATTGAGCATATGGTCAGAAAGTGTTTTTTGTTTTGCTGACAGAGCATTTGTAATACAGTTTTATTTGTGATAGTATATTCCTTTAGAAATAATCAGTTATAAGAATTAAAGTCAAATATTCTACATCATGCTTGAACGTGTAGCTGGAAGTCACACCGTCGTGACCAACTTGATCGGTATCTCACCTCAGACCGCAGTACAGAAGAACCTAGAACCAGTGAACACTGAAAAAAGGCAAGTAGCCTTGCCTCCAGACCCCAGTCATCACTGAGGGGAGTATCACTGCTTTTCTGCTTGTATCCTTAACACCACAGCACAATATTGTGCACATAGTATATATTATTTTCATTCATTCATTCAAAAAATGCTTATTGACTGATGGCTGATCTTTGGTAATAAAATTAGCTAAAAAGTTAATTTTCTATACAGGTCAATATTCTTAGAATGCGCCAGTAAAGATGCAGGTTTCCAAGATAGGAAAGTACAAGTGATTTACCAGAACAGCACCTCAGTTCCATCTCCACATGATAGCTCCTCCTCAAAATACACATATTTTATATCGTAAATATTAAACACAATGCGGTACTGAAGCATTTGCTATAGACGTCCCCTGATGTACAGTCTCCCTTGTCAGTATGGCCAGAATGCACACTTAGAAAGAAGATGCCATTTTTCTAAACGTATTTCCCCCTCTACTCCAACCCCCTTCCTTAGTGTCACTTTTGGAATCTTCAAGAATGAATGAGGGGAGTTGGGCATTTTCAACAATTCAAAAAGGATCAATGTAGTATCCATTTTCAAAACTCCTCTATGATCCTTACTAAGGCATGGCATTCCCTGCCAGTTTTGTGAAACTTGGCTTGGTCCCACTGTTGTAAAGTTATAATGACCTAATTTATTCATGGCTTTGAATAAATTCTGCATGTAGGCTGTCATTCCTACAATACCTGTCAAGAACCCCACTGGGAATGTGAATCATGGGATGAAGGACTTAAAAGGTAAAAGAATCCTATAGGTTATCTAGTTTAACTGCCACATTATACGGAAGAGGAAATCGAGTGTCAAAAATGTGAAATTACTTACCCAAGGTCACATAGGTGGTAAATGACAGAGCCAGGATTCAAAATGACTCCAAAGCCAGTATCTTATTTCACTTCTAAAAAAAGATGGTCTTGAAAAAGACCTGTTTCCAAGTAACATATCAGATATTGTAGGTGTGACTCCAGTCAAGGCACTTAACCTTTTATTTCTTGAGCCAACTACTGAGGTTATTAATTTTCAGAGAAGGTGCTACTGTGAACCTGGGCGCTCCCTTTAACCAACAAAATCATCAGTCTGGTCCCTGTTGCTATCCCACCTCCCTTATAGGGTTGTTGTGAGGACCAAAGGAGACAATACATACAATATACTTGGCAAACTGTTAAGAACTAGGTAGACATCAACTCTTATTTACTGTTGGCCAATTTTACTGAATACTGACAAGATGAATACCTCCCTAAAGATGCTTTTAGAAAAGACAGTATCATATAAAAACACACATTAGGAAGATAAATTGCATGGTCAATCACGACATTTCAGTCTTTCCCATCCATATTCCAGGAGTCTATAATGTTCACAATTATTATTTTTGCTGTTGTTACACAAGTAACTAGGACTAAATTCTAGTGTTTCTAAAACTCATAAACCGACATTCCACATTAATTCTCTGACAAAGGCAAAGGGCTGCAGTTTTGTTCAGTTGCAATGTTGTATGCAAATGAAAATCTGAATGAGCAGTAGAAGGACCACATTCATTCCTAAAATTCTGGTGCTTTAATGCAAAATGTAAGAGAAAGAAAAAATCAAACACTGCATGGTCAGATGGAACACACACAATTAAAAAAAATTATTGCACCTACTATGTGCCAGGAACCATCTGTACACAAATATTATCTCACTTTATTTTCACAACCCTGAGAGGCAGCTGATAGAAGAGACTTGCCCAGAAAAACAAAGCTAGTCACTGACGAAGGTCACATTTGAACTCAGGTCTTTCTGACTCTATCTATTGTACCACTAACTGCCTCTGCAAACACACATACATATACACTTATGTAGACATACATGTACACAATACATATATCCATCCATATATGTGTATACATACACACATTCAAGCTGACAACCTTCTTGCAATGAGACTTTGACATCAAGATCAGTACCTAGGTAGAAGACACAATCATTTCCAAGGTCTATATTGACACTATCTCCTGATTGGCAGAATTTATATAGCCTTTAAGAGCGTTAAGCCTTAAAAAGCCTTTAAGCTGGGTCACTACCCAGCAATGATGTGGCATCAAAATAAAACTTTTCAAAATTATTAAAGGTCAATAAAAAAAGACTTTGTCTTTCATCATCACCAAAACTGCTGGAGAATGGAGAAGACAAAGAAAAAGGGTGAAAAAAAACCTTGTATTTTAAGTAAAAATGAAACAAATTTAAAGAAATCATCACAGTACTATAAATTAATCAGTGACACCAGGGAAAAATTAAAAGCACTCTACTTTGTTCATCATAAAAAAATGCTAGATTTTTTTTACATGAAGAGTAACACATGACTTTAGGCAAGTGTTTTGAAAGAATACATTAGAATGCATATGTACATTTTTAAAAATAACCTCACAGTCTTTACAGATCACTTCAAAGGAAAAGTAAATTACTATGTAGATGTGGAAATCATAATTAGCTTCAAATTGTTTTGATTAACTTATTTCTCCTTGATGTATTTAATACCTAAAGTAGCTAACTTATTAAGACTTATTTGGCTTGAAAGATTTAATGTTTAAATATCCTTTGTATCCTAACAAAGAAAATGTTAAGCTAATGGTTGCATTATAAAGAGATAATCAAAGAAATATCACTTTATGCCTAAGTGTCAAATAAATCTATTTTTCATTCATTTGCTTTTGTTCTATAAAAGAATATCAATAAACACAGTATTACTTTAGAATGAAACACTGAAATATCATACTAGCTTAGCTCAGGTCTGAATGGAGAATGGCAATTTTATGGAAGAGGGCTAAGATACACATATTAAATTTGAGAAAATTATAAGAATCTTTTCACAATAAAAATATACCTCATCACACTAAGTAAGATTTGGCAGTGGAATGTATCAGAGAGGTAGCTTAAGGAGCCTAGAGATTCAGGTTCAAGTACCATCTTTGACACATACTGTCTGGGTAATGCTGGACAAAATGCTGGACAAAATCATTTAACCTCTGGGTGCTCTGGTCAACAAGGACCATTAAGTTGCAGGAAACGTACCAACTTTCTACTTGGTAAATGGAGTTTACTCACTTGTATTCCCCATACTAATGAAATCACATGTCTAGTCCCTATCACTAATACTGAATTGTTTTGTTATGTTTTGGGGTGTTTGTTTTTTTAAGTCTATGTGGTATAGTGTATACTATGTAGTATAATATAGAAAATTCTCCTAGGATTTTCACACCTTCTGTTTAGTCCTTAACTAAATCAGAAAACCTGGGTTCTAGCTCTCATTCTACCAGTAACTTGGTTCTATGACTTAACTTTCACCTGTAAAATGCAGATTATAATACACACCTAACCTACTTCAAGACCATTATGATTCAAACCATATGAAATATTAAAAAGTGCTCAGAAAAATATCATTCTATAAACATAAGCTAGTAATATAATTTTGGAAAATTTTCCCCCAAAATCTAAAAAGCAGGAGAAAATGGCCACTCAGAGACGATTTTATTTATTTCTTAAGCAGCATAATAAGGATAAAGATTTTCCTTGTTACTGCTGGTTTTATATTTTTCACTGGGTAGGAGAATAGAAGGTGGGGGAGGGTGAAGGAGGAAGGTTCTTATAGAAATTTATAGTGAATCCTAAAGGCTGTTCTAAACTCTTCATTTACAGGGATAGTGAAGGGATATTTTACGTGTTTTGGGCAGGGCAGTATGCACAGATCAGGTATGGAAATACTTCTCCATGTAACATGTATCTCTTCCTACGTTGCATAGTTTTTAAGGAATCTGATCATTTTACAAAGAAGCCTTTTCTCAAAACTCTACATGATAGCTGATATGATTCAACCTTTCTATCTCACAGTCTTCAAGGAAAAAGCAGCCAGGAGTACTTGGGATTCCTCCAAGAACCAAAACTCACAATGCTGTCATCACCAGGCACAAACAAAAAGGCTTCCACAGAAAAAATGTTAAGACAAAATTCAGGTAGAGGAAAGAAACGGAGAAAGAGAAGACTTCAGCCTTTAGTACACAAGGCCTCGTGAGGAGAGACCCATAGAAACCAGAGACTATTTACTGGAGAAGTTGTCATTAAGAAAGGGACTAAAATGAGGTCATCATGCTGTCAATGTTTACCAGAGTACCTAGATGATTTTCATGTGAGTTCACAACTTGCATACATATGGACCCCACAACCAGGGAAGCCAGGCACCCACATGAAGGCACCACATGTCTCCAGTAAGGTACACATTGGTCCTCTCTCATTGTCTCCTCTGAGATACAGCAACAATGTGTGTCTAGCCTCCCAGAGAGTGGAATGATGCCAAGAAGACCATCAGGGATGGCATCTGTAGCCAGATGACTGAACCATAAATGTAGGTATTCCGACTGTCCTGGTTGCTAGAGTTCCATAAAGTGTGGTGACAGTAGGCCAGAGGATTTGGAAGGGATTGAGGGAAAGCATTACCACCCCTTCAGTGTCCCAGATTTGTACAAGGATTGTCAAGGCTGGCTAAATTTTCATACCTATTAGAAATATATTTATAAATTTATGCTATCAATTTTATAAATGTATTTTATATTATACATTTATACACAATATCTATGAACATAGCATTTAATAGTATATATTTTAAATATATTACATATTCAAAAACAACACTTAAATAATATATTTATTATATTCATATTATTGTGCTATATAACACTTATATAATGTATTTATTATATATTTGTATTACTGTGTTGTATATTATGTAAATATATTTAAAATACAATATATTTGTAATATATTATAAATTTTATATTATATTGCATATCTTATATATAAATATACTTACATATCACATATTTTATGAATTTATAAAATATATACCCTAATATATTTCCACCTAGAAGCTCTCTGGCCTGGGCCATTCCCAGACACCTCAAATGAATACAAGCTTTTACTTCTTTGTACAAACTCCCTTAGAACCCTAATCTCTACTACACAGGTCTGCTTCTTATTTACATTTCTACTCAAGGGCATAACTTAAGATACAATAATGATAATTCATTTACAGAGTCAGCTTGGTGTGTAATGGATATCTAGTCTGCTCAGTCAGGAAGCCCTGGTTCAAGAACCATTTCAGACATAGGGTGTGACCCTGGGCAAATCAATTAACTTCTTAACGCCCCAAACAAATCTCTATGACTACCAGTTGCAGAGTAGGTAATGAAATCACAGGTCCATTTTTTTTTTTAAGCCATTTGTTTTTATATAGTGCTTGTATGATTTGTAAAGTACTTTACTTACAACAATTCTAAGTATTATCATTCCCATTTTACAAATAGAAAAAGTGAGGGGACAAAGAGGTCATGACCAGGGATTACAGTATAAGGATTTGACCCCTAGATCTCCGCAAGCTAAATCCAGCATTCTCTGTACCCGAATCTTGGGCAAAGTGAGAAGATCAAACCCAAAAGGAAAACACCAAAAATCTAAGCATCCCCTCATTTTCCTTGCATTTTGGCAGGGAAACAATGAATGGGCTGGATTAGCAAAATTCTTTTATCAATCAATCAAGTATTTATTTATCTATTAAGTGGGCTAGAGTTAGAAGCAGAATAAATGAAATAATCCATACTTGAAAGTTTATATTCTAAGGGGGAGACAAATCTTTATAAAAATATGTACAACATAAAAATAAAATTAATAAATATAAATGTATAAATTACTTAAAATAATATTTCTATAAAGTTATTCTGCAGAGTATCTGCAAAATAAACCCATGAAACTGTACCTCTTTAAAACCTTATCATTCCTCTCCTCAGACCAAACCCAAAATATAACGTTTATACTCAATTTCTATAAAGGTCCAGCCTAAAAGGGATTGATTTCAGTCTAATTCTCACTGGTCTTAAGAATAGGTTTATGTTGTGGGATTCCAATCCTAACCAGATGAGAATCTTAGAATTCTTTCTAAAGAAGACCATCTGCTAGATTAAGAGTAAACCAAAAATACACTGTTTACGTTTCAGCTATCACTGTCTGGTGTTCATTTGGCAACGTTTATATTTCACTTTTTAGTCCGGAAATTTTATACCAATTCATCTTACTAAATATTTCTTTCTTAGTATGTATTTATTTTCTCGGAAACCTGCTAATTATTGGTAAATGACTAATTAATGGTAAATATATTTAAACTATGAAATTTTGTGAAGTCACACTGAGTGGGTTGGCCAAGGGTCATCAGCACTTCCATCTATGGCAAAGATGTCAGTAAAGTTGGCATGCCAGTCAAGTTGTTATTCTTTCTCATACATAAATGGTTTTATAAATGCATGACAGGGACTTTAAAACCTTTTAAAGAGGACTTTAATCCTGCTCTTTTTTTTTAATTCCCGTTAATAATAACATAGCAAGCAGACTAAGCCTGCCACGAAAGCCATGTAACGGAATTATCAGATCCCTGGACCTTCCAATATGTCTTTAGTCTCCTCTCTCATTGTCCTCCATAGCAATGCCAAATTAATCTTTTTTATACCCAGATTTAGTAGCATTGCACCATTGTTTCAATGGCCCACTACAATGGATGAACTTTTTTTTCCTGTTATTCAAAATCCATTTGTATTATGCATAACCCTGCCTTTCCAAAATCATCTCCCACCCAAATACTTCCAGCACTAACACAATGAACTATACTTTCTTTGTTCCCTGATATACCTATTACTTTTTTACCTTTGTACCTTTAATATGCCCTTCCCTATTTCTGAAATAGCCCTTCTTTTCCCAATCCTAACCCTGTCTGCTGAAAAACCCTATTTAACCTTTCAGAACTAGATCAATACCATCTTGATCCCCTTCATTCATAAACACTCTTTCTCTCCTTGGTTCTTTCATTACATTCTGTTTATACCTACTCTACATAATTAGGAGACCCTAACTGAATAAAGGAAATATATATATTTCTATATTTATTTTATCTCCCTATTAGACAGTTCCAGTTCCCACCATAATAACTATGCCTTGGTTATCCTCCAAAACCTAAGTGTTTCTACACACAATAAATGCTCAATGCTTACTGGATTGAATTACTATTCTAAATTACCAAGAAATGTAGTTTTTATAGAAATATTAAAACAAGGGAGATTAAAAGACTTAAGTAAAACTTTATTGAACGTTCTCATCACACAAAAATCATGTATGTATCATGAAGAATGGTATGATCATACAGCTGTAGCTGGTTTGCCCAGTAAATGGATGATCTCTTGGGAGAAGACACACAGAAGTCAAACTTTTAGGGCTGAGAGATTTCATCAAATCCAAAACGCTCTATGTTACAAATTAGGTTAAGTGAAGTTAACAGGCCAGTCCAAAGGCACAAAGCTAATAAATGACAGGGGCACTAAAACCCAGATCTTGTGCTCATGGACATTAAGACTACTTTCTGAGAAACACAAGTGGTCAAAAGTGGAAAGGACAAAGAACTGGGAAGAATGCATCTAAAAGCCAGCCTGAGAAGGAGGGAAGTTCCTCAAGAAGCAGATGTTTGTGGCAGCCAACTGCATGATATAAAAGGAAAACCCTGAAGGCCCACGTGTGGGTACAAAGTGATTAAATTAAGCATACAGTGAAATAGCTTTCTATGCCTGAAATAATCTCTCTTTCTCCTCTCTATGTGTGTCTGTGTCTGTCTGTCTCTCTCACATACACATTCTTTGTCTGTCTCTGTCCTTATAAAACTGGGATCAATCTCATTTATCTTTCTTAGAGAAAGAGCTTTAAGTTTAAGTTACATTAATATTGCCAAATACACAGAAGGGCATCTTGCGTGGAATATTTTAGGTATCATCCCTCAAAATTCAGAACAAATGCCACCTGCATTCCTAAGGCCTTTCCTGTATCCTCCTCATTCGGCTGAAAATAAGCCTTCCTTCTTTCTGAAGACCTTGGAGGAATTTTGTTACTACCTGTAGTCTACTTGCTTGTTCTGTTTTCTATTTGTTTCCTAGTACAAAGTAATCTCTGTGAAGACAAAAACTTTTGCATTAATCTTTGTATTTCCCCAACATTCAGCATAATACTTTCTTCCCATAGTCAGTAAGAATATGCTGAAATCGGGGGCGGCTAGGTGGTGCAGTGAGTAAAGCACCGGCCCCAGAGTCAGGAGGACCCAAGTTCAGTTCCAGCCTCAGACACTTGACAGCCACACACAAAAAAAGCCGTGTAACCTTGGGCAAGTTACTTAACCCCAATTGCCCTCCAAAAAGCAAAAAAAAAAAAAAAATATGCTGAAATTAATTGAGCTGTACCAAATTATAACTGAGTATGAGAAAACATCAATTGCTGAAACATGACAAACAGAGAGGAACATCAGTAAGATCTTTCATCCAACTCAGGCCTGTATATAAAGCCAGGCAGAAGGTAGTAAGAGCGGAAGAAGCCTCTTCCTCAGTAAGACAGCATGAGCTCAAGTGAATGGGCAGTAAGTCGACAGTCTTATTGAGACGGAGGAAGGCACGGGGACAATAGAAGCCAGCAGCAGAACCTGGCCTGCAGGAAATTTCAGAGGAGAATGAAACGCAAGAAAAGAGAAACTCCCCAGCTACTACAAGCAAAGTATTAGGGCAAATAAATAAGTAAACAAATATATGTGCATGTATGTATGTGTATGTATACACACACATATATTGGTCACAAGAAGTTCAAGAGTACCTGAAAAATACAGATAAAATTATAAACGAAATATCTGAAAGAACCGGAAGGGGAAAAAACAGCTTATACTAGTAAGAAGAAAACTTTACTCAAAAAGAAACAGACCCTCAGGAAACTGGAACAGACCAAACAAAACTCAAAACTTCTTTGAAATAAGAAAAACTAAAACAAAACCAAAATATAGAAAAACCAGAAAACAAAGAAAAATGTAACATATCTACTATCAAAAACAATTAAGCTGAAAAACAGGTGAAAGAGATCATTAACTTCCTAAAAAATACTGTCCTCCTCACCCAAAAAAAGCCTGGATATCATATTTCAAGAAAGAATAAATGAAAACCGATGTATTCTAATGTAGTTCAGATTTAAGGGAAATAAAGAACAAAGAGAAAACAAAAAGAATCTACCCGTCACTTCCTGAAAGAAATCCCTAAATTACAATTCCAAGGGTGTCATAGCCAACATACAGAGCTGCCATGTCAAAGAAAAATACTACAAGAAGCCAGAAATAATTCAAGTACCAAAGGACTACAGTCAGAATCACATAAGACTTGGCAACAACTTTTGAAAAAAAGAGAAAATCTAGGAATATAGTGTTCCCAAGGCAAGAAAGACAGATTTAGAACCAAGAATAACTTACCCTAAAAGACTGGGTTTAATCTTTCCTGGAAAAAAAAAATGAACTTTTAATGGAAGACAGGCCTTTCAAGCACAATTCAACACTCTGAATTGCAACGACAGGAATCAAGAAAAGCTAAGATAGAAAAATCTATTTTAGCAATGGGAAGGAGGTTAAAAATGATGGAGTAATGCAATTCTAATAGGAACACAAGAGAGAACTATTTAAAATCCTACTTTCTTCAAGAGTTACCTAGAGAATTAAATAAGACTGAGCCTGGTGGGTATTTCTGTCCTGATTTGACGATTATAAAAGAGTGAGGAAAAGAAAGAAAAATTACATGAAAAAAATGGGAAAGGAAGGTGTGCAACTTAACACCTTTTTCTTATAATTATGATTTACCAAAAATAGGGGGGGAAATAATTAATTGGGGGGGAGGGGAGAGAGACTTTATAACAGGTTTCTCAGACAGCCAAGGTATCTAGAGAATTGATTCAAATATATAAGAATAAGAGCCATTCTCCTATAGATAAATGGTCACAAGATATAAATAGGCAATTCTTAAGGACGGAAAGCAAGCTAATCAACAATGTTATCAGGGGGAAATGCCCTAAATCACTTAAGAGAAATGCAAATTAAAACAACTCTGAAGTTCTACCTCATATGCATCAGATTGGTAAAAATGACAAAAATGACAATAATTGGAGGGGCTTTGGGAAGACCAGCATGTTAATGCACCATTGGTAGGGTTGTGGACTCTTTTACTCCATTCTGGAAAGCAATCTGGAAGTATACCCAAAGAGTAACTAAACTGCATATGCTTTAGCTATATTACAATTCTAGACCTATTCGTCAGAGAGATTAAAGAAAGGTAAAAAGGACTTAGACTTCAAAAAAAAAAAAACAACCTTTATTTATAGTAGGACTTCTTATTGTAGCAAAAAATGGAAACTAAGTAGATGTCCATTAATTGGGGAATGGCTGAACAAATTATGGTATATGAAGGTAATGAAATATTACACATCAGAAATGTCAAAGGGATGGATTCTGAGAAACCTCGAAGACTTGTGTTAAGTGACAGAGTGAGGTGAGCAGAGTCAAAAGAACAATTTATATCATGACTACAGCATTGCCAAGAAAAAGAACTTTGAAATACTTAAGAGCTTTGTTCAATGCAATGACCAGCCGTGACTCCAGAGAACCAATGATGAAGCACATTTCCCACTTCTTAAGAGAACAGTGTTGCATTAAAGATACAGAATGAAACACCTTTTTGGACATAGTCATTATCTAAATCTCTTTTTTTCTGATTATATCACAAGTTTTTTGTTATTGATGTTTTTTGGAGCCCATAGCGAGGGGCCAAGTAATGGTGATACCTTCCCTCCTCCATAATGGGGGGGGGGGGAAACCCATCAATGAAGCATCTAAAGAGATAGATATAGAATACATAGATATCAGAAGAGGGTCAGACAGCAACACAAGTAATCATGACAGTTTGGGAACTAATGTGAATTTATTTTTTAAAAATCAAGCTGTATGTACTGAAATTCTCAATTTCATATATGATGTGCTTTCTTTATTCCTCTTAGTATATGGAAATGATCTTTTTCTTCTTAGTGTTTATCAAGTACACAAAGATAACTAAAAACTTAAATGTATTCAAATAAGTTCATTAACTGGAATAGATAGTACTAAAAAAAGTATAAAACAATCCAATTATGATAACTAAATTCCTTGATTCCCAATACCATACAGTTATAGAATGATTCTCTACTAAACAATTCTCTACTAGCCAACAGTTTAAGTAAAAGCATTTCCTAGGAATGATATTTTAATTCAAAGTTATATCCCAATGTGGTCAAAATATGGATGGTGAAAACTTTTAAAAAGTACAAAATACAGAAATAATGGCAATAATAGCAACTTCTCCCTATTGTATATATATATATGTCCCCAAAACTTTCTCCTTTTCCAAGCCTGGGACTGATAAATTCATGCAATGTATGGGTGCAGGTAGGGACCACTTCCACACTTATTCCTCCAAGCCTTTAGCGGGGAAGATAAGGGCAACTAGGTAGTCACTGAACTGGATTAGAGGAAGTTAGGAAGGACAGTGGATAGACACTGGGCCTGAGGTGTGGAAGACCCCAGTTCTAATCTGCCCTTAGGTACTTTCTAGCTCTGCAACCCTGGGCAAGTCACTTCACCTGTAAAACAAAAATGAGAATAGCACCTACCTTTGTAAGGTGTTTTAAGGATCAATAGCCTGTAATGGAAATGGAAATTTAAAGATCTTCCCTGCCCCTAGGCTAAAGTGCACCTGGAGCCTGGGGTGGGAGGCTTGTTTTTCAGTAGATACTTTTTGATTGGCCACTGGGTCCAAAAGGCTGTTACATTCTCTGAGCCAGGAGAAAGCTATATAAGCCCTGATGTGTAGCTTTGTTTTGGGGCTCACTTTGAGAAGTGTTCTGTGATTTGATATGGATTCTGGGAAGCCGTTGTCCAGACACCCCCCTTTGAAAAACCCAGATGTTGAAACCCAGATGTTGATTGGGTATGGATGTAATGGTTGGACAGTTTGGAAAGCTGTCTACTTGATCTGTTTCTCTGACTTGATAATTCTGTCTATGTATTCTGAAGTTCAGGGTGCTGACCTTTTCCCCCTGAACTAGGTAAATGATACATGTTTGACTGATTAAAGTAAGCTTGTTAACCCATTTTGAGTTGCTTTCCTTTATCAAAGCAGATTCAAGAACCTGTGTGAGCAGACACCCTGGGGATGCTGGGGTGCTTGCTGCTATATAGCCTAACACATAGTAGGCTCTTTATAAATGCTTCCTTCCTTCCTTCCTTAGTCTCATCACACCCCCACAGTGTTCTACTTTCTTTATCCCTTGCCTGACTGTCTTTGGTTTTGCTGTTTACAAGCTCTGTTATCACCAAAACTTAGCCTCAAGGAAGAGAAGGCAGCAAGCAGAAGCATCCATCTAACTGGTACTTTCTCTGCATGATCTGGCCCCCAGGTGCTAGTATCATCTAACAGGCTGTAAACTACAGAAAATGAGCAAAACACGTTGCGGGGTGGCAGGGGGGAAAAGAGAGTTACTTTCCTCTTGGGGGACATACTTTTCATTCAACTGTAGTTGCCCCAGTCAGGTACAGCTACCATTTTCTGATTAGTTGGACTTAACACTTCCCACCAATCAAGAAATGGAAGAGTTCCCCAAAGGGACAGACAGGCTGTTAAGCTTGCCACCATCTAGAACCATTACATGTCAATGTTTCAAACAATTTACCTTCAGTTTTTTTTAATAATGTTTTAAAGCAATGGTTCACAAAGTGTGGTTCCCAAGACCCTTTCGGGGGGTCTGAGAGGTCAAGACTATAGTAAATAGTATAGTAATACTAATTTTGTTATTTGCCTATGTAAATCTTCTTCTCTTTTCCAACCACATTATCTGTGTGAGACTGGGTTTTCTTTATATATACTCTAATCAAAAGAACATCATACCAGAAGGACTGCAGAACCAGATATAAAAATCCAGCTATTGTCTAATAAGTCAGACATTAAAGATATTTTCAGAAATATATAAAGCAATGTTACTCTTCTATTTTTATTTGTTTTGGAAAATATAGTTATTTTTCATTAAAATGTTATTGTTTTTATAATGTAACATTTATTCTTTTAAATGACAATATTTTTAGATTTTACCAGTTTTAATTTTATCAACAGATATAACCCACATAAACAAAAAGTTCTTTGGAGTCTTTAAGAATGTAAAAGAAAGGTCCTGAGACCGAAACATTTGAGAGCTGCTATATTAGTACCAAGTGAGATGAAATTTGTAAATCACTTAGTGTAATGCCGGGCACACAGTAGGAGCTTAACAAATGCTTGTCTCCTTCCCTTCCCTTATTAAAGATTCTACAGCAAAAATAATGTTGGTTGGACAACCTGATGTGATATATGCCTATAGAGTTCTTAACCTTTTTTATGTCTTATATCCCCCATCCTTTGGTAAAAGTCTGGTAAAAATCTATCAACTCTCAGAATAAAGGTTTTATGTAATTGATGAAAAATGCTAAATTTCACTTTCTTTGGTGAAAAGATATAATTTTTTTTTCTCATCCAAGAGAAGATCCCCTGAAACCTATCCTTGGACCCAAGATTAAGAACTCCTGTCATAGAGTATAAGCATACCAAAAATTTGGGGCATGCTAAATATTATGTTTTGACTTAATGAAATGACAAAAAGGTCAGATCTGTCATTAAAGAAAGCAAACAAACACACCTTTAACTTGAAGTCACTGCTTTACTATAAACCCACAAAAAGATCACTGAGAACTGTCTCAACATGTAATGAAAAAAAGATAAGAGAAATAGTAAAATAAGTAAATCATGGCTATGCCACATGCCGGTTATAGTGGGATGTTAAAGTGAAAAGACCTTGGTGTTTTACTGTAAAGCTCACTATGAGTCAGCCGGGGTGATGCGATAGCCAAAAAAAGCTGCTTTGATCTTAGCCAACATTACTAGGTGTGGAGAGGCCAGAGCAAGCTGGATGACAATCCCACCACAGTCTTTCTTGGGGAGGGGCTGTATCTAGACTATCATGTCTAGTTTGGGGGTCTGCATTTTAGAAAGGATAGCAATAAAGTCACGAACTTCCAGAGGTTCGTCAAACCGTAAGATCACAGATTCATAACTGGAAAAGATCTTCAGACATTATTGACCCAACTCCCACAGATGGGCAAGATACGGACCAGAGTTACAGAACTATTGAGGGAGTGTGTGTGTGTGTGTGTGTGTGTGTGTGTGTGTGGTGTGTGTTACTGGACGGAGGGGAAAGGTCTGCACCTATGTCTTCCTGACTACAAGTTGAGGATTTTACCTGCTACTGCCTTCGTATCCACTTAGTAAAATGTTATTATACTATGGGTTCACAATGAGGAACAAACTGACAGAAATGGTCATCATATCATCTGGTTTTAATTTTTTTTTAAGTAGGGGAGAGTAGAAGGGGGAATATTCATTGAGAACTGAGAGCAATTTTGTTTAAAGAGTAAGTCATCAGGAGAGTTAGGAAACCCAGATTTTTGCAATATAATGACAGTTAAAGGAACTGAGAATATTTATCAAGGAGAAGAAAAGACTTTGTGGGGGAGGTCTTCAAATATTTGAAAGGCTGTCATGTAAAAGAGGGATCAGATTTGTTTTTCTTGGTCTAGGATCTCAGACCAATGGATTGAAATTACAGGAAAATTGATTTTGGCTCAGCATAAGGAGAAACTCCCTAACAAGTGAAGCTATCCAAAAATGGAACAGGCTGCTTCAGGGAGTAGTGATTTCTCAATCAGTGGAGGCTTTTGTGCAGAGGCTGGACAACCAGGAATTACAGAATCTCAAAGCTATAAAAGATTTCAGAGGTCAACCTAACGAAAACAAACAGGAATTCCCTCTATGAGATTACTGACAAGTGGACATCAAGCCCATGCCTGAATTCCTTCAATGAATGGTAAACCATTACCCATTCCCCATTCCACTTTTGGGAAGCTCTAATTTTAGAAAGTCTCTCCTTATACCAAGTCAAAACCTAGTTCTGCCCCTCTGAGGTTCAGGAGAACAAACTGAATCTCTCTTCTGGATAGAAGCCCTTCAAACAGGGTTAAACACCACTATTTGATGGCCCGCACGAAGCCTTCTCTCTTTTCTAGACTATAGAGCTCCAATTCCTTCAACCAATTCTTTTGGTGTGATCTCTAACCATCCTAGTTACCCACCTCTGTGGACTCTAATTTCTCAATGACCCTCCTAAACTGTGGTCTGATTAGAGAGAGTACAACATGACTATCTCCTCCCTCGCTGTGGACAATAAACATTAAAAATATTTTACTGTTGCCTTGTGCTATATAACTATAATGTCCTCATAGAACTCCCTCCTACTACAAAGAACAGCTGGTTCTTGAGCCTGCGGACATGCTGGCCATGTCTGACAACGTACAGCTCACTCTTCACCCAAGTCCGCTGTATCTCTGCTAAGAGAGAAAAGTCTGCTTTATTATCACTTTTCTGGCATCTGAATCAGTTCTGAACTGAACTGTTCTAAATTCTAATGTCTTTAAGTTTTGTAAAAGTGACTGGAATAGTCCACAGTGTTTCTGTATCACAATTTGTATGATTTTCTAAGTGACAGGCGCAAACTCTGTTTGCAATGTTTTGTTTTCGATGCCACAAAATGTGAGGCTTTGAATATTCTGGCATACACAGCAACCTCTCCCTCTGTCTCCAGCCTCCTTAGGGTAAGTGCTTAGTAATGGTTTAGGGTTGGGTCAAAGCGTAGGAAATGAATCCAGACTCTTCATTGAAAGGACAAATACTGAAAGTGAAGCTTAAATACTTTGGCGAAGACAGTACTCACCGGAAAAGACCCTGATGCTGGGAAGGATTGAAGGCAAAAGGAAAGGGGGACAGCAGAGGATGAGGGGGATAAACAGAGACATGGAAGTTACAAACATGAACCTGGATAACCTTCTAGAGAAGGTGGAGGAGTGAAGGGCCTGGCATGCTATGATCCCTGGAGTCTGAATGACTGAATAAGAACCACGTGTAGGAACGGAGAGGTCCCTTTTCTAGCTCAGTTCCAAATTCTTGTACAGAATAGTTTAGCCAATCCACAACTACAACAATAGTTTATCATGAACACTAGACTTCAAAGGAGCTAACAGCCCCCAACAGAGCAGATCACAACGTAGACATACTTCCGCATTTTAGATGATCCTTCATGCTCTCCCAGAAATCCTCCAGAGAAGATCTCTCCAATGTGAGGATGGCCTTCTCCTTGGTCTTTTAACATTCTCGAGATATGATTGTAGTTCTCTGTATATTTACAGCACTGTCATTTTCTTTATACGACCCATCCGTTTCCTTTTCCAACCAAAAATATTTCCTGATTTCGATTTTTGGGCTATTCCTTGGGCACAAGTCAACACTGGCAATAAGTTGCAATCAACTCATACCACATCAGGTATCATTCTACACCAAATGTTCATCCTTAGGAGAATATAGTGTTCTATGACTCAGAGTCACGTATCATCACAAGTAGTATTGGATACCATGCTTTTAACAATGCAGCCCAAGAATACATAGCATTTTTGGCTGCTACATCACACTGTTGATTCATACTGAGCCTGAAGGCGTTTAAAACTCTCAGATCTTTTTCCCCCCAAAATGAATTGTTGTCTAATCACACCTCCCCCATCCTTTGCTTGAATAACTTAAGTTTTTTAACCCAAATGCACTTGTCAAGAATATCATAAATGGAATTTTGTGTATTGGCTCCAGGTTTGACAAGGTAGCCCTTTCCAACGCTTAGAATTCTTTGAATCTAGTCCCCAAAGTCTTCTTTTTAATGTCAAGAAAATAAAGCCATTGGTCAAAACAAGAGTGCTTCATCTTTCATTAGCAGTTGAATAAAGTAAGTGTTAAAATGACTGTGCCTCTTTAAAAAAGTCACTAGAGTTTCCCAGAGCACAGGTGATTCTTTACTGAGACACACAGGGCAGGAAAATGTCTGAGTACCTGATGGATTCCTAGGTATTACTTTAATCACCTGAAAGCTGAAAAGACCTCAAGAGATTTCTTATCCTATTGAAGAGCGCCTCGTTAACTTGAACCTACTTCTACTCTGTCATAAAACTGGAATCCTTGGAAGCATAAGCATTCCTCTTGAGAAAAACATTGTAAGTTTGTCTTCAACTCTTTGATTTTTTGATCAATACCATTATTTGGAAGTTGTTAGTTCTCACATAGAATTTGGTTGTTTTATCTGTTTGGCCCAAGGGAAATGCCTCCTCCAAACAGGTCAGCTTAAGCAACTCACTACAACAGAAGCAGCATCAGAATTGCATCTAAACCATCTTCTCAAGATCTCCTAGGGCCATCCTTTAGTCAACCATGGAAGGCTCTTCCACTCACCTTTGGAAAGGATGATATGGCTAAGGGATACTACCTGATCTTAATCAGGCTGGGTTTGGCCTGTACTTTTTGGTGCTGCATAAGAATGCTGATATAAATGGAAAATTTTGCTTTTTCCTCAATTCACTTTTTAACAACTGGTCTTTTGCAGTAGGAGTGTTTAGTATGACACGAGTAAACTCCTTCCCTAAACACCGAAGCCAACATGGATAGAAAACAACTGCAATCAGTGCTTCTATCTAATTGTCTAGATTAGAACTTGGCAATCATACTTCATATTTATCAATAATCCCATTCAACTGAATGACAAGTGTTAAAAACAGCAATTCCTAAATGAACACATATGTGTGTTTATATATACTTTATATATATAGATATATAAAATTATATTGATGGGATAAAATATGCTTACTCTGGCAACCTCTATATAGGACTGATCCAGTCAATCTTTTAATTTTTACTCCAATTTTGTCCTAAGTACCTATATAAAACTTATAAATAAATTTTACATTCCATCTTAATAAGGACTCTCCAAAACAGTAAGATCTCAGAACAAAGATTCAGCCTTCTTTTATTTGTATGTTTTTATTTCTTCTAAAGCAAGTATTGCACATGTCCCAGTTCACTCCTTTCTTTGAAAGTTTACCCTCTATTGCCAGAGACAGCAGCGAGGTAGTACAAGTGTATACAGAATAACAAGATGCATCTTCTTGAGTTCAAATCTGACCTCAGACACTTTTTAAGCTATGCTGTGTGATCCAGGGTGAGTCACTTAACCCTTTTTGCCTCAGTTTCCTCATCTGTAAAATGAAATAGCAAACCACTCCAGATCTTTGCCAAGAAAACCCCAAATGGGGTCACAAAAAGTCAGATACTACTAAAAAACAACTGAACTGCTACTAGATTCCTCTTTTGGCTAGAGTATAGGTCACCCCTCCAACCTATCCTATATAGCTCAATTCATAAGCATGCATGAAACATGGGCTAGAATTCCTTGAAAGGAAAAAAAGGGGCCAATGAAAATGCCTGCTCATAGTCTATTCACTACATTAACATAAGAAGATCAAACACTTCCACTGAAGAAGGTTTAGAATCCATATCTCATCCCTTTCAAAACTAGATGTGTCACCCCCCCAGCCATCAACTCCTCTACTGTCAAAGGTACCACTATTCTCAGACATCCAGGCTTAGAAAACATCTTTGACCGCTCCTTTTCCCCAGTTCGTCCAGAGCCTTTACTCACTGAGTCCTGCTAATTCCTTTCCTAGTTTTTGTCACATATGTCCTGTCACTTCCATTCTCCCTGTCATGATCCTAGTCCCTAGTGCCTGAATTATTTTAAGTCCAACTGTTCTCTGCTCCTAGAGTCTGCCTTCCAAACATCCTACAAACCACTGCCAAATTAACTTTCCTAAAATACTATTTTTGTGTCACTCTTCAATTCACTAACTTAAAAATGTTCACTGACAATAAAATAAAATATAAACTCCCACGACATTCAATGCCTCTATTAATCTGTCCTCAATCTACTTATCCCACCTTATTTCTTGTACTTTTCCAATACTTATTCATTAACCTTCTACTCTAGCGAGAGTTCTCCTTCCTGGACTAAAAAGAAACTCATTACTAGCTCTCTATGGGTACTGTCAATTCACCATTCCCAGAATCCTTCTCTTTTCTTCCACTCCAAAAAAGGCTAAACATCCTTAATAACTGACTCAATGAGTCCTATTTCTTCAGTGTCATCTGTACCTATAACTTTTATTGTCTTCTATCGACACTGAAGTCTTCCTTTCCTGAAATACTTTATGTCTATGTCATTAATCTGATACTGAATCAAACTATTTGATAATTTATTTATTTAGCTTTTTGTTTTTGTTTTTATAGGACCAACTTGATTGTAAGCTCTTGATTATAAAGACTAAATCATATATTTCTTTGTGTTACCTATGGTTCCCTAGGTTATGCTCACAATAGGTGATCAATGAATTGTGGCTATCCATTGATTCCATTTCTGGAAAGCCTGAGTGTTTTTGAGATGATGTCCTTGGATTCAGGAAAAGACCAGAATATATATCAACCTATATGACAAATGAGAGGCAAGATTCTATTGCTAGTCCTCAGGAGAAAACCTCTGCAATTTTTGTTTCTTGCTTTCCTAAAGTTAATTTAAGCAGGGTTCCAGACTCTAAAAATATTTAACATAATATTTCTAACCTGAAAAATTCCACCCTGCCCACCAAACCCAAGAAAAAGTTCAAGTGTGATTCAAAGACAAGTAAAAATCAAAATAAAGTTATTATGAGCCATCTGAACACAGAGAAATATCTATCATTGATATGGGGAAAGCTCATTTTTAAAAAGCAGTTCAAATGAAATACACATGTTATTTTCCAACTACCGCCTTTCTTCTTTTTTTATACTGGTATTTAAAAGCCCATAAAAGGAGTTTATTATGAAGAACTAATGGAGATATATACTATATGATACTTTTGTTTGTTTTCAATCAGCAGACTCATCCAAGAAATTTTGAGTAATCTTCATAGTTTCCAGTACATAAAGTCAATACAGCTAATATTTATTTTTAAAGGACCAAAAATCTGCAAGCACTAACAGGATATTAATTAGGTAAAAAGAATTCCGTTTTCTATATCATTTCACTTACTCAGAAGCAAATGAAGGCAAGTTCCCAATTTTCTCTGGATTTTGCTTTTAGGCCAGTTTTCTATCTTCAATTACCTGCCAATAGAAAGAAGAAAAACAAAGTTTTAGTACAATGGCTTAAAACAAATTCACAACTACCCCACAATCAGAAAAATTCTGAATTTCATTTTTATGAAGAATCTAGATTCACTGTAAAACTCTTAGCCTATCAAGTAGAACCACCACCATATCTTGTTCTTAAAAATGCAGGCCCCCTTTTAAAATATATAATGACAATATAGCAGAACTTTTTGTGGTAGCAAAAGTACATATCCATTAATTGGGGAAATACTAAACAAGCTGTAGTCAGAACACATAATAAAATATTGTTGTGCTTTAAGAAACAATGGACAGGATCAATAGAATGAAGCAAGGAAACACATATCACACATATCAACTAGAACCAGGAAAACAATAGACACGATTGTAGCAGGTAAATGAACAACAAAACAATTAAAACTGAATAATGAACAAGCCTGGCTCCACATGAGAGATCAGGGAAGATTCTGCCTCCCTCATCCCCTACACACACTTGGCAGAAGTAGGAGACAATGAGCATGGAACACTGAAAATACTGTGTGATTTTTCTGATATGTTGTTTAGTTTAAGATAACTTTTTTCTATTCTTTATTATGACATAATTTTCAGGGGGGGTGTGGGATACAGTGGGAAGATATTCCAAAGGTCTGGAAGTGAACAAGAAGGAATCCAGTCACACAGAGCTGACCCAAGAACCAGAATCCCCAGTAAAACCAAGCAAAAGAAGAACGAGATGGTAAGACTGTGATGGGGGGAAGAAAGATGGTATTTCAGAGAGTATCTCTACAGGAATCTCAGAGCACATGATCTGGGCTGACACCGACATTCAGAGGCAGTCCTCTGCAAGAACTGAAGGGGAGCCCAAGAAAGGTCTGCTGTTTTTGTTTGTTTTCAATCAGCCAAACTCATCCATGAAATTTTGAGTTTCCAGCACATAAAGCCAATACAGTTAATATTTACTTTTTTTTTTGTTTGTTTTTTTGGAGGGCAATCGGGGTTAAGTGACTTGCCCAAGGTCACATGGCTAGTATTTTTGTGTTAAGTGTCTGAGGCCGGATTTGATCTCAGGTCCTCCTGACTCCAGGGCTGGTGCTCTATCCACTGCACCACCTAGCTGCCCCTAATATTTACTTTTAAAGGACCAAAAATCTGCAGGCACTGATAGAATATTATTAATTAGGTAAAAAGAATTACATTTTATATATCCTTTCATTTACTCAGGAGTAAATGAAGGCAAGTTCCCAATTTTCTCTGGATTTTTTCTATCCCTCTATCCATAGAGACAATAGTATAATCTGATTTTCTGTTGCCCAAATGTTTCTAGTAATCTGACTTTTACCTCAGCCACAAAAAGGCCAGAAATTGATTAGAGATAGATACAAATGTAAATTTAAGGAAGATAGCTCAATTTCTGCCTAAATGTTAGGAACTGTATTAACTGGGGGGTTTGCAGCAATTGTCACTGAACTAGTAACTTTTTGGAGCCCAGGGGGAAGAACAGTGTTGGTACTTGCTATAATTTCATTCTCCTCCATAACTAACATATACATAAATAAAATGCAATGTGTATGTATATATATGTATATATGTACACACATAGGTAATAATAAATGCCCTATCTTTAGAAAACAATACAGCTATTCCTCAATGAATAGCATTTGCATATGGTTAAATATTATATATATATATATATATATATATGAAGTTGTGAGGTATAAACTAAGATTATAAAATTTAGTTAGAGAAAAATATCCCCAAGGTAAGCAGAATGAGAACTTTCAGTGAGCAAAAGAGGATTTGCCTGGTATTTTATGAAGAATTATATTTAGTAAAGCAGTGCTGTACATATCTAGAATCATAATCCCTGCCATCGTTGAGAATTCCATACAGAACTATCACAAAAACAAATTTGAAACATATTTTCGAAATCCTCTACAATGTGGCAGGAAAGTCTCATTTGCTTTTAGGGCTCTGCCCAATTCATTAAAAAACATTAATTTTGCCATCTCAGCCCCGCATCTGACCAGATTAAGCACTAAGACTGGTAACTGATGCTTGAAGGAGCAGATATTAAAGTTTCCCATCATATGCTCTTCCTGGTTTCAATTTCACCACCATCATCTCTACCCACCCCTCACGCCCCCAGGGAGCTCATCACCATGGAGACTGCCTTCATCATTGGTACTCACATTTCATCAGTAACCTCAGTTGCCTCTAACAGGGCTAGAGTGTGGAACGAAAAACTCCTCCCAAAGCCTTCCTTTATCGAGCCCAGCCAACTCGTCCTTTCCCACCAGCTGCTCTACCTGGTTTTGACTTCACCATCATCATTTCCCTGAGTTATCCCTTCCTTTTGAGGTGGGGGGGGGGGGGGAGGAAGTGTCTTCCCATTTAGTTTATAAACTCCTACCAAAAAGGGACTTTTTATGTGTGTTCTCAGGTGCTAACATGGACCTTTGGTGGTAGATAGAATACAGTATCCTGAACCCCTGAAATATATAGTGCTTCTGAGAAGAGGCAAAAGAGAACACAGTACAACATATCAGAATAATCTATTTTTTAAAAAAAGCAAATCTCTATGCGTACATTATATGGTACACTATACACACACACACACATACATATACACTACACTTAATATATGGCCTTACACTAATTGTTTTCATTGCTGTAAGGGCTCATTTACTACATTTTTAAAGAAGGAAGTCAACTAGCTCCCTTTAAGGTAATGAATATCGAAGGACACAGCTCTCACTTAGAAAAAGATCAATAGGCAGAATTCTTTATAGACCCTTTCTACTGCTGCTGCTTTAGCTCACTCAGTCATCTACTATCATTTAATCTCCTCCACTCTCTTTCCCCATTCTCACCCCTTTTAGAGCTAGATAATGAATAAGCATGAATTTGTATTACGTTTGTAACTTTTACAATGTAAAGCCAGAACCATAAAATTAAAGCAATCCAAAATAATAGGAATGACAAGCCACTAATGCCAACTACTTTTGCATTTCAATGATATATTAGTTATAAATAATATTTATTCTTGGCAGAACCTCAAGGTTTGCAAATGCATACATTTCTTGCCAATAATACTTGCAAAATAAATGTATACACACTATTGTTGACATGCACACTGTTTTAGTGATCATTTCTTTTGTGCAACTAATGAATCCATCATGTTCTCTGTATCAGATACTCAGTGGCATAAAATTATGAATAATCTCTTTACCAAAACTAAGAGGCTATACAAATTCCATGAGGAAATAAAGTGAATTTTACAGATCAGAGTTCCTATTTAAAGAACATTTGCTACATGCAAATTTAGTATGTCAGACTCATAAAATGACAAAATAATAGTATGAGTCAATCAATTCCATGACATAATTAACTTATTTAGCTAGACTTAAGTCTCACTGAGGGAATCCTAGCTATTACAGATAGAATTTTAACAAGTTATCATATCTTGTAAGAATTCAGATTAATAACATGATCATTCTTAACTCAGAGAGCTGGCGATGGTACGTATCTCCATCTTTTCTGGAATGAAATGTTGAAATACAGGGGCAGAATAAGGCATGTGGTATCAGACATGGTCAAACTGCCTTTACTTATTAGTACTTTTTTATTATAACGTATGAGTCCCCTATGGTTAAGGAAGAAGGTGATATCAGAAAATGACTATGATGTTAAAAAAAAAATCAATAATAAAACTTTTCTTCCTTTCCTTCTTTTTTAAACAATCAACTGAGGATGAGAGAGGAAGTTATATCATCACAGAACTAGATAGAAGGGGGAAAAAATGGTGTGTGGACCATGGGGGAAAAAATGTGTGTGGACCATGTAGCAAAAAATGGTAGATAGTTGGCATACTGCGAGGTCCCTTTAGTACAAATAATTAATCCCCTGAAGTAGTCGCATTATTCATATTCACACTTATTCAAAATTATAATTATGTAGAATATGGTAAGTGGTTCCAGCCCAATGGAAATGTGCAGTGCAAATTTTCAGGGGATTCCTTGCTTGAACTAAGCAGGACCTGGACTTATTCTATTGGTATCCATAAGATGTCAAGACAAACAGAAAAAAGTTTCCCAGCATATGGGACAGATCCCACTGCTCTTCCCCCTTGAGGATTTACCAGGAGACATGGACAAGAGTTGTACAAATTGATAGGACATAGATGGATTGCAATCTTCATCACTGGAGGAAGGACCACCCACAAAGAGATCACAGATCCACTGAGGTATGATTTCCAAATGACTATTTATCCTTCTAAACTGTTTTATAATTAAGCTTCAATACTGCTTCATAGTTCTAAATAAGGTTTATGTAATCTTTATTAAGGAAAATATCTTAAGGATTAAAGACAATGAATGCATCAAATAGAGTGGGATTAGTAATTTTTTCTCACATATACAGCTAATTTTTAAGTGAAAAGTTATTAAATAAATTTGCACAGCTGTAAAGCCTAATATTTCACAAGAGCATAAATAATTCTTATGCTATGGTACTAATTAGTTTTCCAGTTTATAGATGACTAAATGCATCACAGGGTATTTGAAAAGAACCCTAAACAATCTGTTTTGAATCTTGAAAAGTCCCACCTCTCCACAATTTGCACTGCGCATTAAACAAGATTTTAAATATAATTACAAAATGCATTATTTATCTTCAAATTCATGCTCAAAATTCCCAAATACCATATGTTTATATAGTGTTCATATTTCAGTTTCTTTTGCAGGGACACATGCAAAAAAATGTCCTACTTACCCCCACATCTAGAAAGGTCAACTGCGTGGCTTTCAATTTCATTGACTATTTGATGAACACATTTTAAAACAAATGTAAATAAATTCAAGATATCTCTATGATTCAGATTAAATAGGATAAAATTTAGCAAAGTATTAGTATAGAATCTAGCACACAGTAGGAGTTTAATAAATGTGTAGTTCCTTTTCCCCTTCTTCATTAGACTACCAAATTCATATATTTACATATTTTAAGATTATGATAAATCAGAACAAGAACTAATGAGGCTAACAAATAAAAAACAATTAGCAAGTACCAATACCAAAGAAATTAGGATCCTGGAAATATTCCCAAAGCTAACTTCAAGAATTAGTCAACAAACAGACGCTATTTGCATTTTATGTTTTCATTTCACAGGTATATTTCACCCCAGGGAACGCAGTGCTTACAAGTCAATCAAGGCAGAAAGTATTAACAAAGTTGATTAAACAATCAACTTTGGAAAAATGAGTAAAAAGGGAAAGAAACTTTACTAATGTGCTTATTGTTTTTCACGGTTGTAGACTCAGAGTTCCTTTTTTGTGGGTCACAAATATCTTAGTCAGTCTTAGGAGACCTATGGAGTTTTTTTCAAAATAATGTTTTGTTTTAATTTTTTTAATTTCATAATTGAAAGAAATTATAAATTTGAGTTAAAGATTTGTGAGAATAGGGATTTTTTTTCCATGAAAAAACTAAACTCAAAGGACTATTAAACTGTGCATACCCTCTGACCCAGTAATACTACTGTATTGTACCACAAAGAGATCAAAGTAAAAGATCTGTAAGTAAAAAAAATATTTATAGCAGCTCTTTTCGTGAGGCAAAAGATTGGAAATTAAGGGTATACTTATTAACTAGAGGATGGATGAACAAGTTGTGGTATATGACTGTGATGGAATACTATTGTACTAATAAATGATGAGCAGGATGGTTTCAGAAAATCTTTTGAAGACTTCCATGAATTGATAGAAAGTGAAATTAGCAGAACTAAGAGAACACTGTATACAGTAAGAGCAAGATATACTATGTACGTATATATAATTATATTTTTATATGTTATATATATATAATATGTACTATGATCAACTGTGAATGACAGCTATTCTCAGCAACACAATGATCCAATACAATTCTGAAGTTATGATAAATATATATTAACTCCTTATGGTTGGGCCCATGGATTAATGTACAAATTCACTGTCAAACTATAAGGTTTTAGAACTAGGGAGAAAATTTATTTGGCAGAAGAGAAGGTTAAGAATTCAAAAGAAATAATGATAAAACTAAGAAGAAAGAAGGTCTAGTAAAATAGCAATCATAAAAACTAATACTAGTTAATAAATCTTCAAGGTTGATCAATGGAAGACTGGTTTCACAAGACTCAGAAGTAATCAAACATGGTAATACAGTATTCTATAAACTCAAAGATCTCTTCCCTCCAAGTCTTAGAGTAAGGACTAACTACCTATTCAACAAAAACTGTTGGAAAAACTGAAAAGCAGTCTGGTAGAAATTAGGTTTAGACCAACATATCACACAACATCAATAGATGAACATTTATTAAGGGCCTACCACTTGTTAGGCACTGTGTTAAGCTTTGCAGATACAAAAGCAAAAGACAGTCCCTGTCAACAAAACAAGGGGAGGGGGCGGCCAGGTAGCACAGCAAATAAGAGCACCGGCTCCAGTGTTGGGACGACCTGGAGATCAAATCCCGGGCTCAGACACTCAGCACCACACCCAGAAATAACTGGCCTTGTAACCTTGAGCAAGTTACTTAACCCCGATTGCTTAAAAAAAAAAAAAAACAAGGGGAGAGACAACATGCAAACATACACATATATACAAAGCAAGTTATACACAGGATAAATAGGAAATAACAGAAGAAAGGCATTAGAAATAAGAGGGGATTGGGGAGGCTTCTGGGAAAAATTGGTTGGGCAATTAGGAAGGAAATACCTTTTACACTTATGGATAGGGGCCAAGAGTTCTTGACCAAACAAGGGAGAGAAAAGATCATAAGGGATAAAAGGGAACTTTTCATGATTTACTATTATATAAAAATGAAAAGGGTTTTTGCTTTTTTGGTAGAAACAGGATGAATGCAGTAATTATTAGAGGAGGAAAAAAAATCATGTAAATTTCTGTGATTAAACTCTGATAGCCAAAATATATATGAGAGAGAGAGAGAAACAGACAAGAGTCATATCACAGATAGATAAATGGTCAAAAGAGATGAACAAACAGTTCTCATAAGAAAAGCTATAAGCTATATGAAAAAATTTGTTCAAAATCACTACCAACAAATTAAAACTACTCAGAGGTTACACCTCATATTCATCAGGTTGGCAAAGATGATAAAAAAGGAAAATGACAAGTTGTTGGAAGGGATATGGGGGAAAGAGGGACTAAATGGACTGGACTCTTAGTGTGGTTATAGAGTGGTCCATTCATTTTAGAAAGCAATTTAGAACTATTACTAAAAAAATCATTAAAATTATACATATTTCCAAAAAAAGATCAAAACTGAGAAAGACCCATATTTGTAAAAATGTTTATAGCAGGCCTTTCTGTGTTGTCAAAATACCAGAAACAGAGTGGGGGGGGGGGGGGGGGGGGGACAGGAGTCCTTCAACTGGGTAATACATAACAAATTATGATAGTGCCCCTCATCTTCCATCCTCTGGCACAGACGCTCATTACTGAATTCACAATTCTAAAATATTTCAAAGTTGGTTTTTTTTTTTACAATGCTAACAATCCCTACATAAATTGTTCAGGTCTGTTTTCTTAACTCTACATCAGTTCATACAGGTTTCCTCTAAAACTTAAGACTAAAACTTTTCACAAGGTCTAAGAAGAAGCTATGTTTTGAATTAAGGTTATGACCTCTAAATACCTTCCAATTCTGGGATTTTATACAATGATGTCACTCCAAATTTTGTACCAGAATACCTAGAAATGTTTAAAATACTGAACAGTAACAGAATAACTGGAACGATCTCTAACAAATCCAAACTATTTGAGCAAAGTAAATTTCTGACATAAGGACTTGGCTCCACTTCTAAATTAATTCGACTAATTAAATTAATTAATTAAATTACTCCAAAGGGCATTTTTTTTTCCATTTACATAGATGGCTTTGACTTTTATCTGTTCCATATAACTAAGAGTTAAAAGGTTCTATCAGATGGGACCCAGTAATTAAATATACACTCAGACTCGTTTATTATAGCTCTGAATCATGTGAATTACTTTTTTTTTTTTAACAGGTAAAGGGAGTTAAACCAGGAGCTCTCTGCACTCAAGTTCCAGGGAGAAGTCCTTGGCACCAATCCCATGCTCAATCCCACCAAAAGTCAAAGCTAGTGGACCACATCATTTATACCCCCACCTCCCTAAGAACCTTCTGTCAACATATTCAAAATCCAGTTTCCTGGGGCCTACTTGGGCATGAAAGCAGACTCACTATCTGTTTCATCAAGAACACAGTAGCATAAAAAAACATTCCTACCTTCTTCCTTACTTTCAAATGTATTCCTGGTTTTTTTTAGTTAATAGCCTGGGAAAGGTTATTTTATGCCTATTTTTTCCTATTCTGTCTTCAATATACCTGTGCATAGAAAAGAAGTAAAAGACATGAGTAATCACAAAGTCCAACATGGGAAAGCTTTTTACATAGAAAAGAGAAAACCTATTCATATGAAAATTTGGCAGAAATCATCAAAGTGCTTGTGTGCTTATGCACAACCCCTCTCTGTTCTATTCTCTGTCCCATCACCAATGAGGAGCTTGTATAGTCCAATATAAGCACATGCATGCACATGTTTATATGAGTGTATGTATGCATGTATGTTACAGCCAGCATTCCATCATTCTGGGGACAGCAGACAGGGTTAACATCAATAAATGAAAGAAAAAATTAATTCCAAGGATTGATTCCCATTTTAACCATTTTTCAGAGTTAGCAAAGAACAGCCATAGTCTATATAAAAGGGACTCAATAGAGTTTTACCTTCTAGTTTCATGTAACTTTTGATAGCAGTGCTATGGGAATAGTTGTATCTTACAGAGAAGTAAGGTGACTGAATAATCCCTAAAACTGAATTAGATCCTAAAAAATTGGAAGTCAGCTCTATTGAGTTTCTCCCCTTCTAGGAGGTACTTGTATAGCATGCCAGAAAAAAGTACAGTTTCATGGGGCAGCGAATAGAGCACCTGCCCTGGAGTCAGGAGGACCTGAGTTCAAATCCGAACTCATACACTTAACACAAAACTAGCTGTGTGACCTTGGGCAAGTCACTTAACCCCAACTGCCCTGCTTCCCCCCTCCAAAAAAAAGTATGGTTTCATAGGGACAACCTGGGTACAAATAATTTATTTCAAGGTGGAGTGAGTAAAATCACCCTCTACACAAAGAAACTTGACTGTGAAATTTACATTTTAAGAAGCTACAATTAGGTTTTGCAGCTATTTGTAAAACAAAGCATTGTAAAATTGAAAATGAAAATTGGATGAACGGGAGGTATACATATAAAGCAGTGCATACAATTTATAATTCTTTGAACTTCTAAAGTTTATTTTTCCTAGTCAGAAGACTCACAGACAAAATACTAAGCTCACTGTACATTTCTGCAAACCTTTTAGCTCCATTTTCCTTCTGCTGTATAAATTAATCAATTTCCCAATAGATTAGACATGGTCTTTCTTCTCACCCCTCTACCCCACCTTCTTTATTGCAAAAATCAACCTCAAAAACAACCACATACTTGAACGAACAAAGGTTTGCGGACTTTCATCTAGGCGATGAATGAGTTAGAATTATTTGGATTAAGAAGGTGAGGAGAGTCTGAAAGCTTTGATAGCAAAAATCAGTAGTTTCAGCAAAGTCATCACGACTAACTTCTCACTGAGGGGCCTATGACTTACGAGGGGTATGAATTATCGGTTAAGTGAGGTTTCTTCATTTATAAAATGGGTATGATACCAGTAAAACGTCCACCACAATGAATGTGAAGTGCTTTACAAGCTTGACAATTTTGTAAAAGCTGGTGGTCATTTGCTTTCACCGTTACTATTGTTGTCACTTAGATTTTCACCTGGGAAGAACACAATTGAAAAGGTAGTAAGTAATCAGATCACAAATACAGCAAGGTTAAGTCTAAGGAGTTTAAAAATGGGGGTGAGTACAGATAGGTGGGGCAATCCAATCTATGAGATTTTATTCTGAAGAAAAGATGAACTGGGAAGTAGGTGATACAAGAGGAATGATCCCCCATTTCAGACATGAACGTATTTAAATTGAGAGAAGTTAATTAGGCAATTAGCTTGTGGTCACACAGGTGGGTGACCCAGAATTTAAGCCTCCAAATACAACGCTCTTTCTACCCTGGCAGGCTGTCCCACAGTAGGCACTCAGTAGTATTTCCAGAATGACAACTAAAACCATGACCACACACAGGTATACTGTGTTAAGTAAGGAGGCGTGGGAGAGAAAAGTGTCTGTGTCTGCAGCTGTGGCTTCACCTCTATCCCTCTCTACAACTGCATCTTCTCCACATACCATTCCCTTGGCTCCGTTCCCCTAAGAAGTTTTTTCCTCAAAGAACACAATCTGATTTCATCATGGGAAATAATGAAAAAGGAGATTCAATATGTGAAATTTAATTTTAAGGACAATTTTGTATAGAACATACTTATTCTATTGAGGATTAACACCAACATTACTTGAAAAGTATAGAGCTTTTACTACCTTGAAAAGATAGAGGAAACAAATACCTTTTTTTTCTGTAAAGGCTAAGTTTCCCTTATGTTGCAGCACATTTCATAATATTTTAATAACAATCACCTACATTTGCATGGTCTTTTCTGCTTTTCAAAGCTCCTTTACATCTATTATCTCATTTTGATTCAAAGCTTTTTGGCAATGTGTATAGAACACATTCAAGACTACTGGAATATGGTATTAAAAGGGATGGACTACTCATCTCTTCTTATTTGTGTGCAGAATGAAGTTTGGGTGTTTTCTAAGAGCCATTAAGACCTAGACCAAGGGTTCTTATCCTGGGATCCACCAGTATTTTTTTTCTAAATATTCTGATAACTATGTCAGTATTGGCTTCCTTAACGTTTTGTTTTTTACACATTTTATTTCATGCCTTTAAAAATATTCTTCTGATAAAGAGTTCATAGGTTTCACCAGACTGTCAAAGTGATTACAGAAAAGGTTAAGAACAGCCCTACTTTAGACTTTACAGAAGGAGAAACGTCAATGATTTTAAAGAACCCAGACATTAGGATTTTTTTTTTTTGCTGGGAATACCCCCTCAAAAAGGAATTAGCAGTCAAAGGTCTGTACAATCCTGCTGATTTGAGGGCAATTAACAGGGCCCAAAGGAGATAAAAATCCCCAAAGAGGTTTCGATCTCACTACAAAGATTTCAGCAAATAGGCCAGGTCAAAGGTCACAGAATAACCAAACCCAAGGGCTAGCATGGAGAGCAGGGCAGTAACAAAATCAAAGTGGGAGGATACAGAGTCATTAACACTGGAGAGAACATACTACTAAGTCTTCCTATATGGCCTCAGTTTCCTCTCCTGTACAGAAAACACAGACAGAAATCATAACCAGCTGCTTTTTTATGCCATTTAACTTGCAAAATTTAGAATCATATTTATATTCCTCATGTGATTCTATAGGGAGCAGATATATTTTTAAAAGGTACTATAAACACACCATAGAATTCTGAAGATCCTATTCCAAGAGGTAATACGTGGCATCCTAGCAAAAATCCTGAATTTGGAGTCCGACCTCATATTTCTGTGACCCTGGGCAAGTCACTTAAATTCCTTGAATAAAAAATGAGGAATCACTAGATGATGCCTTGGATTTGTTTCAGCTCCAATGCTATGACCCGACCACCCACCCACCAAGCTGGGTGCTTTTTTTCACCATGTTCTCTTGAAATCAGGAAAATTGATTAATCAGGAGAACATGGAAAAAAATTACTTCTTGTTTAAATTAATTACATCCTGTCAGATTTTTAAAACTTCCATGTGACTTTTTTCCATCCACTTGAATTAAGAATTTATACCATTTCATACTCACGATAGTAAAGAAATAACATTTTAATAATAAAAATGGCCATATCCATATTGGTGGTCTTCAGTGATACTGTTAAGTATATACAGTATATACTCTGTCCACTAGGTCAGCTAAGCAGTATACCTGAAGCCGTGTGAACTTTAGCTAATTAATAGTAAGATACAAAAAAAGAAAAAAAAACCCACCATCTTTATATATAATCTGAAAGTCAAACATTATGGAAATTGTGTTCATGATACTTAAGATTCTCCGATATTTTCAATAAATCCAGAAAAAAAAATAAAAACGTTAAATTGGGGAGTAAAGAGACTTGGATATCAACCATGTCACACATCACCCTCTAATTCCCAGCTTTCCAACTCTCCTTCCTCAACAAACTTCAGTGGCTCACTATTGCCTCTAGGATAAAATACAAATTCCTTTGTTTGGTACGGAAAGCCATTCATAATCGAGTCTCCAACCCGTCTTTCTAGATTCATTTCATAATAATATATTCCCCTTCTGCATTCCAGCCCAACTGACCTACTTGCTGTACAGAGTTCCATATTCCACCTCCATGTCTTTGCACAGACTGCCTCTAGTGACTGGAATTATCTCCCTACTTTTCTCTACTTATAATCCCTACCTCCTCTCAAAGTTCAGTTCAGGTGCCACCAGGTACCTGGTTCCCACTTCCCTAGAATTTAGTATTCTCCCCACCCTCAAAATTAATTGGAATTTACTTTATATATATTTTTGTACTTATATACGTACATGTTCTACAACCCCACTAGAATGTAAACTCCTTGGATACGGGGGCTATTTTATTTTTATAAACAATTTGGAAGGAGGCTGCTTATGTGGCATAATGGATAGAGAACTGGGCTTGGAATCAGGAAGTCTCATTTTCATGAGTTCAAACCCAGCCTCAGATACTTACTAGCTGTGTGACCCTGGGCAAGTCACTTAACCCATTTGCTTTACTTGTGTGTAAAATGAGTAGTAGAAGTGAGAGAAACCACTCCAGTATCTTTGCCAAGAAAACCCCATATGGGGTCACAAAAAGTAGGATATGACTAAACAAACCCACTAAACAACTAAACAATTCGGAAGATCCTTCCAGGGAAGCCATTTACAACCCACCCATGTGTCCCTATCCTTTGCAACTCTTGTCCATGTTTTTCCCAAAAGTCTGAAACAGGAGATCCATCCAATGAGCTGGAGGCCTTCTTTGATTTCTCCTGATATCTGGAGGATGCCAGTGAAGCAATGTGGCCATCCACCCTCCATCTCCATCTTTTGCCCCCATGACTATCACATCTTTTCTTCATTTCATACAATTCCTGGATTACAGCCTCCAGTCCTGTTTTTCAAAATTCCTCACCACTTATATGTCGCAGCCTACTCCCTCCCCATCTCCTTCGCCCCCCACGCACCTGTCCACCGCTCCCCTGTCTGACATCACACCTGAGTATTAATATGAGACCTCGCTTCAGACCTCACATAGACAGCAAGGTCATGCTGGGGCATGGTGAATCCTAGAACATCAAAGACAAGAGGAGAGCAAAGCCACGGTCCAGGGGCCAAGGATTCAAAATTGTCAGGATAAGGCAAGAGATCAAAAATCTAGGTCACCACAGGAGATGAAGGCAATTACCGGATTATCAAAAGCACAACATCTGAGATTTCGGGAATCACAACCAGGACCACGGAGTAAGCAAGTGCTAAGAGGTCAGCAATCTTGGGGGCAGCTGAAAAAGTTTATAGGGGCTTGAGTTGGGCAGCCAGGTCCTGTAGGGGTCCTGAAATAAAACCCTAAGCAATGAGCCTGATCCAGAGGCAAAACTTGTTTGCGCTAAAAAGTTACTTTTAGAGCTTCCCTGAAGGGCAGGAACACGGATGGGCAGGAATCAGAAGCCTATGCACCAATCAATTTACATGTAAGCTTTTCCCCACCATAGTAGAAGGTAAGCTCAGTGGTCACCTAATTCAACCCCTTCGTTTTACAGAAGCAGCAAGTGAGGCCCAGGAAAGTTAAGTGATTCAGATCACACACACCAGATTTTGGCCTGAACGTGACACTGGGGGTCATCTTGCACAAAAGCCTCATTTCACTGACTGGGAGAGGTTAAGGTTTTTCTTCTGTGCTTTCTGTTTTTGTATTCCCTCGTGCCCTGGCACAATGCTTGGTCTATTAAAGGCACTAAAATGCTTGAATGTTAAGTGATCAGTAGGCATTTAGGTATGAGCACGTAGCTAAGTGACAGAATGGACAGAGCACCATGGCTTGTGTCAGAAGACCTGAATTCAAATCTGACCTCGGACATTTACTCACTGTGTGATCTTTGCCTCAGTTTCCTCATCTGCAAAATGAGCTGGAGAGGCAAACCACTCTATTATCTTTACCAAAAAAAACCCAAATAGGGTCACAAAGAGCTGAACACAACCAAAAACAACACGGCATCTTAGTGGTCAAGCTAGACTCGGAGTTCCTAAGACCCAAGTTCAAATCCTGCCTCATACACTTAGCTATGTAACCACAGGAAAGTCACTTAACTTCTCCCAGACTCAATTTCCCCACCTGTAAAATGGGATAGTACTATTACCTGCCTAACCTATATATCCTCACCAAGAAAACGCCAAACGAGGTCATGAAGAGTCAGAGAGGACTGAAACCACTCAACAACGCCTAATGACATGTTTGTTGTGATGACCAAATGAGACAGCACACGTAAAGCGTTCTACAAATTTTAAAGTAAGTGCACAAGGTCACATAGTTAACAATACAGACTACACTGCTGTCTAGTTTTAAAGTCTTACCTTAGAACATGAGCTTCTACAGGGCAAGAGGGTAAGGGAAGTAGGGGGTGGAAGGTGTCAGATCATAGGATTCGAACACAGATCTTTTACCTCCAAGATTAGTACTGGCTAGTCCTTAAAATCAGGTTACTAAGAGCTTCCAGACTGCAGGTGGATTTTGAAAAGGAAAGGAATAAATCACAGAGGGGAAATTAACAAAATTCTTCAAAACATGAATGAAAGTAGTCAATTACTCCCTCCACTATTCTACCCAATCTGGAAAAAAAAGAACATAATTTGTGGTACTATTACAGTTCATACTTGCTAATACTTCAGCTGTAAAGTCAAAGAAATTACTTCAGGAATAAAATACTCAGCTAGAAAGATTAAAAAAAAGCTATATAACAAACAAGGAACATCCATCTAGTACATACCATATAATCTACACAAAGATGCTTGTGCATTACCCTTGTCATTACTAAGACAGAGATACAGCATAACTAATAAAATTCCCCCAAAAAAAGGAAAGGACAATATCCTTAAAGACTTCTTGAAGTATCAACCCTATCATTTTAAAGGAATGTGGGTTCCTCCCCAAGCTGATTCTGTCCTAAACACACAGGGAATGTAATAATATTCAGGAACAAGAGAGAAGCGTTTATAGCTAACATTTCTGACTATTTTCTTTTCTCATTCCAAGGGTTGTACTAGTTTCCTTAATCTTGTCCAATACTCTTAAAAATATACACATTATTGGATTTTTAGTTCAACATCCAGGTCTCTGGATTTTCTGTTTACAGTAAAACATCACCTCGGGCCTCAGGGTACCAAGTCTTGATAATCACTGACAGTTAACTTCACCCAGTGAGCTTTCTCCAGCTCTCCCAAGGGAAAGAGGTAAAAGCCAGAACAGCGAAGTTGATGGCCAGGGCTTTTTGACTGGGCCTTTCACTCTGTTTTGATCTGTTCTCATCCCCCTAGCTAGAATAGCACCACCATACCACAAGCCTTCGCTCTCACTCTAAGCTGATACTCCCCTGTGGTGTGTTTTTTCCCCACTATTCCTAAAAGATGCACTTTGACAGAGAACAGCTGTGAAAATGCAGCCAAAAACAAATCACAATTGGGATGTGTTAAGTCAGTTTGAGGATAATAGCTTTCTGCACTTGGAGAAATGATTGGGAGGGTATTTTCCCTGTTGGATATCACAACAGTTTTTTCTAATGCATTACCATGTTGAGGGGGTGGGAATGAGATACAGCAATTATTTGTATATTTGTCCTATCTTAAGTAAATTTTAATCCCCATCTTCAAGGATTATGCTTTATCCTGCTTTGCACTTAGCAAACATTTTAAAATCTCCAGGTACCATGCTGCCTCATCTCCAGCCATCAACCCCATTTTCCTCCCAGTGGAACCTAGGATTCATCCTTTGCAGCTAACATTGACTCTGATGTATGAGCTTTGCTTTTTCTTATAGTTGTATTCTTTGTATTAGCAAAGAAGTGGAAACAAAATCTGTGCCAATCAATCAGGGAACTGTCTCAATATTGGGATGAATAGGGATAGGGGCTGGACTGAAGATTCCACTGATAAAAAAGAGCCCTCTACCAAAGCACTTCCAAACTTTCTCTCCACCTTAGAAGTCTTAGAAGGCACTTAGGAATAATTTTTCGTGTGTGTGTGTACACACCTAATTATGTCTAATGGTAGCCATATGAAGGGGGGAGGAAAGGAAAAAAAAGAAAATGTACATGATAACTGTTGTATATTTAAAAGGAATAGCAAGCTGTACATTGTGGATTTGTGGTTTTATGTGCAATCATCTTTTTTGCTATACTCCCTTATGGAAATGCTTGTTTTATTCCATAAATTTAAAAAAATTAATAAAAATATTTTTTAAAAAAGAAAGTTGCCAAAAGACAAAAAAATAAAAACAGGGGGCAGCTAGGTGGTGCAGTGTATAGCGCACCAGCCCTGGAGTCAGGAGGACCTGAGTTCAAATTTGGTCTCAGACACTTAACACTTACTAGCTGTGTGACCTTGGGCAAGTCACTTAGCCCCAATTGCCCCATCTTTCCCCCCCTCCAAAAAAAAAGTTGCCTAGGAAACTGACAAATAATTTGCCCAGGGTCACAAAGATTGGACGCAAACCCAGGTCTTTCTAGCTCCAAAGCCATCTCTCTATTTTAGTCCTACTTCCCAACTCAGGGGGTTACAATGTACAGCCTCAGAGAAATGCATGCCGGGGCAGACGAGAGCCCTAACCAAAACTTCAGAGTAGACCAAGTTCATTCTCTACTCACCCAATTTCTCTCCTCTCTTCAGCTCCTATACTGCCCAACATTTTTGGTCCCAACACCCCATCCTGAAGTTCCTGATGTACCAAAATTTTCCTTTCTTTTTTCTAAGCTAATCTTGAAGCCAAAACTTAGAACTTTGTTAAGAACTAGTTAATTAAGAAAAAATTCTCCTGTTCAATGCAACACTTATTAAACCTTATGCAGAGTACTGAAAAGAGGGGCCAACTTCTTGGGTCTTTCTGCCTACTCCTACAGGGAATCAAGCATCAAAAAGTGGAGTCCCACATCATCCACCCTCTTTCTTCAATTTGCAAATGGCTCAGGACCATTGTGGGGCTCAGTAAAAACAAGAGTCATGATGGCAAAGAGTATTTTCTAGGAGAATGAAATATTTTCCATCTTTCCATAAGCACTCTGGATCGAGAACTATTCAAGTTTCTAAAATAGTCTATGATACTATGCAATCAGGCATTCTTATTTATCCCGTAGGGCAGCTGGTATAGAATTAAGAGGGCTGGATATGGAGTTCAAGGTCATGAATTCCAGTCCTGACTCACTAAGGAAGCGTAGAATATGGACATCAATTAATCACTTCTTTGCTCCTCAAATTTCCTCATCAGAAAAATGAGGGGATTGAATTCTTTTCAACTGAGAGTCCTAGGATCCCATAAATCACAACACGGGGAATAAGGATATGTAAGGTTATATGAGCTACAATGGTTTGCAACTGTCCAATGCACTTGGGTAGGTCTGTCATTACAGGCATTTGCTTGTGTCTTCTTATTAGGCGTTGTTTCACCAAGGCAAGAGCAGCAGTGTCTTATCTGCTTCATATTATCCTCAAGAGATACTTAATAGATGGTAATTGAATGAATGAATCACATTACCACTGTTTTTCATGCAACAGTTCCTTAAAATAATTTTGAAACTAGGCTGTTGTAAAAAAAATCAAAAGGATGTAGTCAAAGAAAATTATCAGAACACAAATTTTCTTAAACCCACAAAATTATTCACAAAGCCAGCACATGTGCTGTGTAATAGCAATCGACAACTTAAGACCAGAATGCATGATGGGCACACATCATGCAACATGTCGTCATGGTGAGTTTTACTTGCTCAAAACTTGATTTTGCATTTCATTTTCCCTTATCTCCACACCTTTATGTTTTGAATTTCTTCTCCCTCCCCACTTCCCCTTGCACAGATTGTTTCAATCTTTATCATCCTCCAAGGAAAAGCATAATTCCTACTTTCTCATGACCTCTCCCCAGCAGGGAATGATTTCTCCCTTTTTACAAGCATTTGTTAATTCATTTCATCATACTCTATCTTCTATTTTGGTTATTTGTTCAACTACCTTAGGGATAAGGATTAGACCCTGTGATTTTATTGGAATAGAGAACTAAAGAGGTAAGGAAAAAGTAGGTCCCTGCCTTCTCTACAACTAACAGTCTAAGAGAGTTGCCTAGAAAATTAAACAACTTGTCCCAGCATCACACAATCGGAGAAATAAAAGGATAAATGACCTGCACCATCGTCACACAGCAAGTATGTCAGAGGTCCGGCTTCGAGACCAGATCTCTAACCACTAAACCACACTGTTTTACCTGCCTAATCTCTTGTAGCAGCAAGCACCCTGGCGTCCCTAGGGTGGCTGCTCACACAGGTTCTTGGATCTGCTTTGATAAAGGAAAGCAACTCAAAATGGGTTAACAAGCTTACTTTAATCAGTCAGATGTATATCATTTACCTAGTTCAGGGGAAAAAGATCAGCACCCCGAACTTCAGAACATACAGACAGAATTATCAAGACAGAAACAGATCAAATAGACAGTTTCCAAACTGTCCAACCATTACATCCATACCCAGTCAATATCTGGGTTTTTCAAAGC
>NW_027187361.1:693237-785236 GCF_028583685.1 Petaurus breviceps papuanus
CCTCACATCAGGGCTTATATAGCCTTCTCCTGGCTCAGAGAATGTAAACAACCTTATTGACCCACTGGCCAATCAAAAAGTATTTACTGAAAAATAAGCCTCCCACCCCCATGTTTCAGGTGCACTTTAGCCTAGGGGCAGGGAAGATCTTCCAAATTTGCATTCCCATTACATCTCTTATTAGAAATTCAAATAAAAACTCACCATGTACCTCTCTCTAGCACCCTGAAATATTTTCTTTTTTTTTTTGAAGCAATCAGGGTTAAGTAACTTGCTTAAGGTTACACGGCCAGTTATTTCTGGGTGGGTGCTAAGTGTCTGAGCCCGGATTCGATCCCAGGTCATCCCGACACTGTGGCCAGTGCTCTTACTCGCTGAGCCACCTGAAATATTTTCTAAAAGTATGTGTATGTGGTATGTGGTATGTGTACGTTTACGTGTATGCGGTATGTGTATGTGGACGTGGACGTGTATGTTGAGGAAGCAGTACAAATATTATTATCCTCACTCTACAGATGAGGAAACTGAGGGTCAAAAATGTGAAATGACATAATATCACAAAGCTAGGTAAGAGAGCCAGGATTCACACTCAGGTCCAGCATGAATCTTTCCACTATCCTGGGCTGCCTCCCAAGAATGCTGAAGGTAAGGGCTGGTTCTTATTTTATTTTTGCATTGTTCTCTATGCCTAACAGAATACTTACTTCGGTGCCCAGAATAGCATTTTTCACAAAAGAGATACTAAATAAATACTTTGCTGAATTTTAATTCAACAAACATTTATTAAACACACACTGTATTCAGAAAACTATTAAAATAGAGGGAAGGGAATAAGCATTTACACAGGCCGACTATATACCAAGCACTGTGCTAAACATTTTACAAATATTATCTCATTTGATTTTCACAATAACCCTGCAAGATAAGTGTTGTCATTATCCCCATTTTACAGCTGAGGAAACTGAGGCAAAGTGACTTGCCAAGGGTTACACATCTAATAATACTTCAACATGGGTTCTAATTCTGACCCACTTCTGTTAAAACATAGGAGATATAAAGATTATATAATCAATACAAGCATTTATTAAGCACCTTTTATGTGCCTTACACTAGGTATAAATAGTTCCTGCCTTTAAAGAGACATGAATATATTTTTTTAATTAGCATAGCATCACTCATTTTAAAATCCTCAGAAATTTTCCACAAAAAGGAATCATCTGCCAAATAGGCAGTTTATGGACATAAAAAATGAAAACCACTCCTTTTACAAGAATCCTAACAAAGCCTTCATCAGGCAATCTTAAGACCTTCTATGGGACTGAATTAACCTCAGAGTCCATGTTTTGCTAGGCTGACCCAGATTTTTGTAGGTTATATAAATACTACATTTAAATTTCTGTTTTTCTTTATTCAACTTGTAGACAGAATAAAAAGAGTGCCTGGAAATGGCAGTAGGCATTCAAGCTTTATCCCCTCCTTTCAACAGTGACCGAAAAAAAATGTTCATGCTTTCCTCTAGATGTGACCCATTGTTCCTACAAATGCTGGTTCAAAGCCCAACACAAAATAACAGTTTTGCTCCATGACTACACACATAGAACATTTCTGGGGTCTCAGTTATTTCGATAGGCAACTTTAGAATGAGAAGTTAAGGGGTGGGGCAGCTAGGTGGCACAGTGAATAGAGCACAGGCCCTGGAGTCAGGAGGACCTGAGTTCAAATCTGGCCTCAGACACAACACAAAAAAGACTAGCCATGCGACCTTGGACAAGTCATTTAACCCCAACTGCCTTCCAAAAAAAGCAAAAAAACAACCAAAAAAAAATTAAGGGACACTGAGAAACAGTATCCATATAACAGGGTGAGCATAAAGTCTCTTTTCAGTGAAATTAAGAATATGTTCTATGTTATGGTGCTATTCCAAACCTGGAGTGAGGAAAGACAATTTAAATCCAGCCTTCAGACACTTACTAGTTGTGTGACCCTGGGCAAGTCACTTATCCATGTTCGCCTCAGTTTTCTCATCTGTAAAATGAACTGGAGAAGGAAATGGCAAATTGATCTAGTACCTTTGTCAAGAAAACCCCAAATGGGGTCACAAAGAGTTGGACATGAAGTGACTGAAACGACATAACAACCATGCACTTTGAGAACATGGTTTGATACGTTATCATGTTTGTCTTGATCATTTTCTTTCCTACAGAAGAGGGTAATCCTTGATAGCAGCTTTTTAGGTTCCCCACATTTGCCGGGTCAAGAAGTTCCTCCCTCACAATGGCTCCAACAGACTCCTCAAGTCTGGCCTTGGAAGGGGTCATGACTGAGGGATGCCTGTGTAATCTATTGCCCATTTAAGGAATCATTAAAATGATCTCAAACTCAGAAATGTCACCAATTAATATGCTCTGATTTCTGCCCATTCTCTATACTCCAATCTAGGTTTCAATCTGAGTTGAAAACCAACTATGACAACCAACCTAAGGCAACCATTCCACTAACGCCTCTCATCACTCCCTTTGCCCTCTCCTTGGTGCTTCACAATTATACCTAGTATTGTCATTGTCTATGCATTTGTCATTCCCCTTCTCCAATGTCAGCTCCTTGAGGATCAAGTAACTAAATTACAATGAAATACACACAGTAGGCGCTTAATAAATGCTGGCTGTTTTTGTTCCCCCCATTCCCCATGAAAGATGAAAAAATTCATATGACTACTAAATTGAAGACCTGCTTTCAAATGCAAAGTCATCAGTCCTTCCTCTATCAATCTGCTCAACATTCATTTTTCTTTAAAGGATTTTTTGTTAGTCTAAAATTTTTATAAAAGATCATACACCTTTAGTGAATACATTCCCCTTTTGCTATTTTTAATGTCTTAAATTTTGATCCGGCATACTCATTTGACTTACTTCCACTACTACTACTACTGATAATAACAACATAATGATAATAAATAGCTCCATTTGATGCAACACTTTAAGGTTTGCAAACTTTTTTTTTTCAACCATCTGAACTGATCATTCATTCCCATGATGACAGGTGCCCCCAGTTTCATTTTTCTGGCACTTTTACAATTCTCATGTGTAGATAAAAACAGGATTGCCCAAATGTTGTTACAGACTTATGATTACCATCCCGACCTAAAACTGAACACACTAAAACCTATCAGGTGATCAGGCTATCCTTCAGGTATAATTTAAGATTGTGTGTGGTAGATGGATGAATTCATTTAGGTTGTTTATAACATGCACTGTTCAGACCTCTGTAAACATTCAGGAATTCTTATTTAACTGTGGCTTCTCTCTCAACTATAATACTGTTTCTCTCTTAAATTTAGATCATTAATTTTTTCAGTGCACATGCAATAAAGTGTGGATGTGAAAAAAATTGTTATAATATCATCATCTTCAACTTAGGTGAAATATTGTATAGTGAAACTAAATATCTTTAATCTATATAGAACCATATTCTAAACATCAAGAGAAAAAAATGTTTTGGCCTACACACTCCTACTTCCTGTTTCATTTTATTCCCCAGGGTTATCCTACAGGATTATGCTTCTACCATTATGGTAGGACTCAACTGTTCTAATAGTAAAATGGGATTTTCCTGAGGTAGACTGGTAAAAGGTCAAATAGGCAGGAAAGAATTTATATTTATATTATATAATATTATAATGTATTATATTAATATTATACAATATATATTATATAACATATTATATATTTAGATTGTATTTATTATATATTGTTATATATAAGATATTTCTTAAGACCTACTATGTGCCAGTCACTGTGGTAAGTGGTAGGGATGCAAGGAAAGGCAGAAGACAGTTCCCAAGCAGCTAAGAGTCTATGCAAACAACTATTCTGCCCTCTCTCCAGAGCTCCGGCCCACATCTCAAACTAAGCATGTCCAAAACTTGGATATCTGTTCTAGAATCTACCTTGTTAGCACATTATTTATGTAATACCACCATTCATACAGTTCTCCCATAAAAAAAACCTATATAATATCATGTTTTTCCTTCTTCCTCAACTTTCACAGGCAACCAGCTACTATATCTGATTATTTCCGCCTCTGCAATATTGTTAGTAATACTGTTAACATTATTATTAGTAATTATCCCCCTTTCTCTATTATCACAATCACCTTTCTATTATAGACCCTTCATTGCCACTTAGCTGAAGAACTTGAATAACTTCCTAATAAGACTAACAACAGCCACACCATCCTTTGCACAGCTATCAGCTCTTTCCTGTCCATACACCAGATGTCATTCCTCTGCTCAAAATTCTTCCATGGCTCCTTACTGCCAACCAAGTGAAATTCAAAGTCCTTTTCATTGGTGTTCAGAGTGTTTCCACAATATACAGCTGATACTCTGAATTCGGTTCATACTACTGCTTTCCATGAGCACTAAAGGAGTCATATCCAAGATCTGAAAATGTCCCACATTTTTCTGTCCCCTTCTTGAGTCATTCCCTATTCTTGACATGCCCTCTCACTCTTCCCCAGCCCGGTGAAATCCTTTAAACCCCCAACTAAAATACAATTTCTTCCAGGAAGCCTTCCCTGATTGCCCCCATTACATTATGACCTTCCCCTCCTCAGAAATCTAACAGCATTTTTCTGTACTTTTCCACTTCAATGTTATTTGGTACTTTGTTTTGTTAAGTATGTACTCTACCCTCCTACAAAATGGAAACCCCCATGAGAGCAGAGGTGTCTCAGATTTTCTGTATACAGTAGGTGCTTAATTATGCTTCTCAAATTGAACCTGTAATTCAAGTGATCTGATCTGTTATTTTGGCCCTGTGGTCTACTATTTGGGGACTGGGTTATTTTTCTTTATTATGAGTATGTCATGACTTCCTTTTCAAAGTAAAATGAATATAAAGGAAGATTTACATAGCTAATAATAATCATGAGAGATTGCAGCTGCCAATGGTACTATGATGTATAATTTATATTAGTCACTAGAAAAAAGGAAATTGAATTTCTCCATGATTAAAGGGTAGAAAAATGGGACCTGTGAAGAAGCAGCATGGGAGTGGAAAACATGCTGGGTTTGTACTCAAAGAGACTGGGGTTGAACTCACTACACATGTGATCTTAGGCAAATTACTTAACCTTTCCCAGCCCCAGTTTACCCATCTGTCACATAATGGGGCTGGACTAGGTTACCTATACGGTCCTTTCCAGTTCTAAAGCTATGAACCTCAGATTAGTAAATCTTAAGGAAAAAGAAGACTATAGGATATATTCTACAAAATATACCAACTAGCTATTCCTTATCACTAATAGGAAAAAAAAAAAAGAAATGTGTTCAGAGTGAAGGACTGAGATGTCTTATGGGAAGAGTGAGTATACACTGGAACAAAGAAAGGTCACAGAATATCTGATTTCTGAAGATCGACAAAACAAAACAGTGATGAAATAAGGTGGATATATACAGAGGAAGGTGGTATGATGTAATGAGAGAGCTGTGGAAAGAAATGAACTTAAGAATCAAAAGCCCTGGGTTTGAGTGTCACTTCAGCTATTAATTAGTCTGGGTGATTTCCTCATCTGTAACCTGATGTCTGAGGTTACTTTCAGCCTTAAACTGATAATCTATGATTATGTTGGCCTCTCAGAATCCCTTCCAACTCCCACAATCTAGTCGGCCTTGTAAAATAATCTGGCACGTGGACAGCCATCAAATAAATAGCTGTCACTATTTATGTCATCATTCACATTCATTTAGTGTCATCAAACACTGAATGGAGGGTAAGTTCTATAAAGGATCTAGTGAGTTTTTTCCTTTTGTTTTCTCTTGGTCTCATAAAATAATTCACTTCCTGACATTATTCCTTAGTAGCAAACAGGCCAATTCCTCTTGCCCACAGCTGAGAATTAAGAGGAGAAATTGGAGAGTAAGTGAAGGACCAGGACCAGGCAACAGGTAATATTTTTCTTCCCCTCAAATTTTTCTCCTTCTTTGTTGGGAGAGGAAGCCTAAACTTCGACCAACAATCATGCTGGGCAGTCTGGGAGACACAAAATCCCAATTATGTAAATCCCCATCGTCCTATTAACTTATATTTTTTATATGTGCTTCATAACTTAATTAAGTTAACAATGATCTCTTACCACCAGATCTAATGACCTATTCTGAATCCTCATTGCGCTTGACCTATCTTCACCTCGGACCCTGTTAATCACCCTTTTCTGGATACGCTCTCATCTCTCCTGACATTGCATCTTCATCCATGCCAAGTCCACTAACTTAGTATGACCCAAGGTTCTACCCTGGGCCTGCGTGTCTACTTCCTGTACAATATCTCATCACACCCTGGGGGATTCAATCATCATATCTCTGTAAATGATTCCCATATGCATCAATATATCCAGCCATAGTCTCTCTCCTGAGCTATAGTTTTGAATTATTAACTATCTTTTGAGTATCAAAAACTGGACATGCTGCAGTCATCTCAAATTCAACATTCTCCAACAGAACTCATCTTTCTCCCCAAATCCACATTCCTCCTTCCACTTTCCCCATTAGAGTTGGGCACAATTTCCCCCAGAACCCAGGTCTATCTCAGGGTTAATTCCTGTCTGACTCACTCTGCCATCATACCTTATAATGTCTCTCATATAAGTCCCATTTCTTTGTGTCACACTGCTGCCACCCCAAGAGAGATCCTCTTACTTCAACTACTGCAATAGCTTTCTAACTGGTCTCCTAGCCTCAAGATTCTCCTTACTCTAATACATCTATCACTCTATCCCAAAGTAGAATGAATTGGTTTGGCAGGTAAGTTTTTAGGATTATTGATTTAGGGCTGGAAGGGACCTTACAGGTCACCAAATATCCCCTTGTTTTACAGATAAACTGAGGCAGAGACAACAAGCAACTTGCCTAGGGTCATACAGCTGATAAGTGTCTAGAGAAGAATTTTAATTCACTTGCATAAGTGATTTCCCTAAAGCCTAGGTCTGACCATTTCAACTCCATCCCCACTCCCTCATTCTCAGTAAATGCTTCTGGCTCCCCATTACCTCCAAGATCACATATAAACTGCAGTCTGGTATCTTCCCAACCAGGGAACTACCTTTCTAGTCTTTTTAACATTTGTTCCATGTATTCTATGGGTAACTAGGTGGTACAGTAGATAGAGAGCCAGGTCTTGAATCAGGAAGACCTGAGTTCAAATCTAGGCTTAGACACTTACTACCTGTGTGACTTTGGCCAAGTCACTTAACCCTGTTTGCCTCTTCTGTAAAATGGAGCTGGAAAAGGAAACTTGGCAAACCGCTCCAATATCTTTGCCAAGAAACCCCAAATGGGGTCACGGAGAGTCAAACATGACTGGAACAACTAAACAACACGTTCAACTTGACAGGATTCCTTGTTGTCTCTCTAAATAACACCTCATCTCTACTGTCTCTACCCTTTCTCCCTTACCCCCCTCGCCTCTTCCTCTTAGTTTCTCCAACTTCCTTCAATATTCAACTAAAATCTCATCTTCTGCAGGTGGTTTCCAAATATCCCACTCAGATCACCTTACATCAACTTTCTACACAACACCTACTTATTCACACGTGGCCTTGCCCATTACAATGTAAGCTCCTTGAGGGCAATGGCTATCTGCCTCACTAGCCTGAACTGGTATCCTCAGCATTAGCACAGGCAGGGCCTGGTATGCAGTAAGCATTTAATAAATGCTCCTGATGGATATCTCAAAATGGAATGGGCTGGGTTGGCAAGTAAATGCATAGGAATATCGATTCAGGGCTGGAAGGGCCCTTAGAGGTCAGCAAACAGCATCCTGTTTTACAGATGAGGAAACTGGCCAAAGAGAGGTCAAGCCACTTGCCCACGGTTACACAGCTCTTTTCAGAGCCCAGGGAGAGATTTTAATTCAGATCTTCTAACCTAGCTTTTCTCTCTCACTAGAAGTCCTCAAAGAAAGGCAAGATAAAAACAAAACAAAACAAAAAAATTATCAAAAGAAAAAGAAAACAACAACCTATGTTTCAAGTATGTTCTAGACAGAACTCATTCAACGTACAGGTTGCACTAAATAACACGAGGACTTACTAGACTGTAAGCTCCTTGGGGGGCAGGGACAGTCTTGTGCCTCTTTTTGTAGCCCCAAACACTTATCACAGTGCCTGCCAGGCAGGCGCTTGATAAATAATGACAGACTGACTGCCTGAGAAATAATTTATGCTAAGTCAAGACCTAATTTCTAATCTTAGTCCTACTACCTACCCCCCCATCACTGCTGTGACGCCGGGCAAGTCATCCACCCACCCTTCTGGGATCACTTCTTCATTGGCAAAATAAGGGGAGCTGGACTAAATGACCTCTGAGTCCCTCCCAAATGAGCACTCAGACCCTTCTTTTTGCCTCCAGGGACCAAACTGGCAGTTCCATCAACCACAGAAAAAGAGGCTGCACAAAGTATCTTCTACATAGTGGATATTAAATATCATCGAGTGGATACACTAATTAAGCAACCATTAACATAAAAGCAAATTCTAGGAACCATTTTCTGTTCTTATGTGATCAGCTGAGAAAAATTTAAATTCTCATGTTCCATTAATTATACTTTAAATCCCATAAAACTTAAAAAAATATATATCCTCAGGGCGGCCAGGTAGCACAGCGAGTAAGAGCACCGGCTCCAGTGTCGGGATGACCTGGGATCGAATCCGGGCTCAGACACTCAGCACCACACCCAGAAATAACTGGCCGTGTAACCTTGAGCAAGTTACTTAATCCCGATTGCTTTAAAAAAAAAATCCTCAAAAGAATATAAGCTTAGATATTGGATTTGGTTTTATCTCTTCCCCTTCTCTCTCTCTCCTCTCTCCTCTCTCTCTCTCTCTTTCTCTCTCTTCTCTCTCTCTCCTCTCTCCTCTCTCTCTCTCACACACACACACACACACACACACACACACGCCAGGTACCTGCCTTGTAACCTGCAGGAGTTTAATAAAAACTGTTCCACTGAATTACATGGTTATATATCATTTTACATTCAAATGCTCCTTTTGATCCCCTCCCCCTAAAGGAGAACATAAACTCCTTGAAAGTAGGGTCTAACTTTGCATTGATTTCCCCAGCTAGCAGTACCTCATACACAGTAATAACTCAATAAATGTTCATCCTATTGAATTTTATTATAGGAGAATTTCCATTCTCTAGCTCTTTCCTCTCCTTCATTGAGTAGAACACTCCTCTCTGCTCCTTGTTACTGAAGACATCATACAAAAAACATACCCTAGAGCTTCACTTCTAATAACGAAATATAAAAAAGGTGAAAAATTGAAAGGGGAAAACAGATGAGGAAGTCAAAATTAAATGCTCTGCTGTCAATGTGATTAAAATAAGAATGCACATGTTTTATGCTTGTTAAAAGATAATAAAGAACCTTTGAGAAGTTATCAGTAATATTCCCAGTGCTCATTTTCCAGTGATGGGTTTTTCTAATAACATCTAGTTATGGGTTTTTCCAAGACACTGTTGAACCATGTCAATCTTCCCTTCCACTGTAATCTGTAGTCTGCGAACAATTGAGCAGAGGAAAAAACACACATAAGCTTCTAAATTTAAGGGGCACTGTTTTAGTAATTCATGGTCTTTGTTCAAATCGTAAAATCAAAATATTTTACCACCTGACAGTTCTACTTTGGTGTAGGATAAACAGAATTGTGCTAATGAGTCCACAATTTTATACTTCAATCCCTATGCATTGGGATTAGTTTGTCAAAGAAATACACATACCACACACACGCACACGCACACACATACACACACCCCAATGTTATATCATCACAAATTATATCCCTGATCCTAGGCAAGAAATCACAAATGTGTTCCATTGCTAAGGAAGTATAGAAAGAACATGGATGGTTCTGTAAAAATCAGATTCAAAATGCCACTAAATCCATGATCGCTCCTATGTAGACATTCCTTCCATTGCTACAGATTATTCATCCATCCATGCCTGCGATGATTCTCACCGGTATTTATTAAGGACCTACTACATACAAACCGCTGTGCTAAGCACTGGACATTCAAAGAAAGACAGTGAAATCCAGTCCCTCCTCTCAAGGAAATCAGCCTCATGGGACTACCCATTCTACCTCACTCACTGCCCATGGTTCTACCTCTTGTACTCTCCTGACTTTACAAGGATGCCAACTGAGCCCATGTTTGATCCACCTCCTTCTCAGTATGTGATGAGCTCGGCTTTTTCTGAAGACATGCATCTCTCTTTGATGCGCTGAGGTCCGCTCATGCCCACTTCATGCTTCTCTGTCGCCCTCTGGGTGAGGCTCAACTTCCATTCTCTGTCAAAATTCCACTACTCATACAAGGCCTGCACATCACCAGAGGAGTCTTTCCTTTGGGGGAAAGGTCCATTTAAAAGAATCTTTGCAGTTTTTGACAGTCAGTTTATGATCGATTTGAAGTGTCTGTCCTAGACATTTACAGATAGGCAAACTCTATGGGTTGTTTAGCCAACTGCTTATTATAATCACAATCAGGACAAGAAGTTCATCCAGTGGTATTTGCTGTGTGTTTCCCCAAGTCTTCTGTAGTTGTTTTTCTGTTGTGTCTGACTTTTCATGATCCCATTTGGGGTTTTCTTGACAAAGATACTGGAGCCTTTTGCCATTTCCTTCTCCAGATCCTTTTACAAACGAGGCAATTGAGGTAAAGAGGATTAAATGACTTGCCCAGGGTCACACAGCTACTAAGTTTCTGAGGCCAGATTTGAATTCAGGTCTTCCTGACTCCAAGCCCAGTACTCTCTCCACTGATCCACCAGATGTCTCTTACAGTGAGTGATTCTAGACCTTGCTTCAGAGGTTCTTCAACGTCCCAATGACACAATCAGCATAAGGTCATCCATAAATAGACATCTCTGGAAGAACTCACCTTTTATAGAAAATCCATTTCTGAAGGGACTCTTCCTTGGATCTCACTGCAGGAAGTACTTTGGTTTAATTTAAGTCTCTTTGTACTTTGCTCTCTCTACATATTCAATGACCCTTTCACACCCATCTCTTTGCTGTTCCTTGAAGAGGCAGAACTTTCTGATTCTGTGCATTTTCAATGACTGGGTCTCAGGAGTGAGCTTTCTTATCTCTACTTCTCCAGTTCCTTGGCTTCTCTAAGTCCCAGCTAAAATACTGCCTTCTTCCCATCCCTCTTAGTGCCAAAGCCCTCCCCCTCTAAGACAGCCTTTCAATAACTCAGTACATATCTAAATGTAATCACCTTGAGGGCAGGGATTATTTTTTATCTTTCTTTGTATCCCCAGTACTTAGCTCAGTACCTGGAATATAAGAAACAACTAATAAGTGTTCAATGAATGATTAATTAATTATTATTAATATTATAAATAATATTATATAATTTTAAAAATTAATAAATTATTTTATTAATTTAATGAAATTAATATAAATTAAATATCATTATAAATAATAATTAATTAATATTAATCAAGCAAAGAGACAAAATTTTCTGTGGTTACATCTTTCAAAGTGATCTTAACTAATTCTGAGATGTTCATGGGGGCACCCTGTTGAAAATGTCTTTAAGGCAGCATTTTGTACTGCCAAATCAAATAGTTATGTTGGGTTTATTTAAAGAGTCACTAAATAATAAGCAGAGTGCAATCTTGCATCATCTACACCTTTCAGACAATTGTGCTATTGTAAAGAAGTACTCCACTGTGGAATACTGTTTGGAAAAGCCATGCAGTTGTAGTAGCAAGCACCCTGGCAAACCAGCGTGGCCTGTTAGCACAGGTCCTTTGATCTGCTTAGCTAAAGACAGACAACTTTTAAAGGGGTCAACAATCTTATTTTAATTCAGAAAAAGTAGGAAATACTATGAGAGAAATTAACAGAGATTCAACAGACAGGGTTCCTACTGCCCGAAGAAAATAATACAATCGCGTACATACACCAGGAGAGCACAAAATAGTCGGCTAGGCTCTTAACAAATAGCTACTCAGAGTCCCATCCAGGCAATCAAATGGTCCTTCTCATAAGCAAACCCCAAAAGTAAAATACCAATCTCCCAGTATATATAGTTTTCAACTAATAGACTCAGATACAGAAGGTATCCCAACCCACACAGCTCAGTACCAAAAGGTGTGAAAGCCTTCCAGCAAGCAAGCTTCCCCCAAGTAAGCTTCCCCTTAGGCACGTTCCTAACCCAATTGGCTCTATATGACTCAGGATGTATCACAGTTGTGAAAGCAGCAAGACATCCATGATTAACATGTGGTCACACAGGTCTATTAATGGACAGGGAAGAGTTTCCTATTCCATTAACATTAAAGTGGTTCTCTCCCAATACTCTCAACTCAAGGATGGCCTTAACTTATGTGTAGATTATTTCATAAACATTTGGCATATGTGGGAAGGTTGGTACTTACTAATATTGTCTCGGTTGTCTTTGGAGGTTGGGGGCTAACGAAAATCAAGCTTGTTTTCCCTTCATACCTTTGGTTTTCTCCCACTTTCAAATACCTTGAGAATCAAAGCTTTTTAACTGTCACTTCTAGCACAAACCTAGTCTGTGCATACTTGTTCTATTCCAGTCCCTATTGATATCTTTTTTTAAAAATTCAGTTCCATTTATAATTCCTCTAGAAACACATGTAAGATCGTATAACGTCAGTGTCCTAATGTTGTGGCTTTACTTTGCTTGACAAGAAAATTATATTTTTTGTAAAAACAAACAACTTTACAATTCTTTTTCCGTTTCTGTCTACTTACTAATGTCCTTCCAACTGCTTCTTCTCATTGTGTTATTAAGCAATCCTGCCCATTGTCTTCTGTTATCCTTCTTGGTACCATCTCACTAATGGACTTTTTATTCTAACCTAGAGTAGCCCATTGAGACCATCTCTCTGCTTAGGCAGAGATGACATGTTTGCTGGCAGAGATATTTCCTGGAATCTTCAGGTGTACATGTTTTGGCCATTCATTTAATCTGTTAAACTTTGTTTTGGGGTTTGTTTGGATATTTTTTTGGTTCAATAGTTTCAGTTGTGTCTGAATCTTTGCTGACACCATTTGATGTTTTCTTGGCAAACGGATTAGAGTGCTTTGTCATTTCCTTCTCCAGTTAATTTTACAGATGAGGAAATTAAGGCAAATAGGGTTAAGAGACTTGTAGGTTAAGCCACAGTTATTAAATGTCTGACGCTAGATCTGAACTCAGGTCTTTCTGACCCCAGGTCTGGTGGCCTATCCATTTTACCCCCTAGCTGCCCAAATTTCACTATGAAATTTATAATTAATGATGTCATCCATTACTTTGTCCCCTTTCCACTTAACTTCTGTAATATTAATGGGATTTTAAGATCTTCCCTGTCTCCTGTGGAGCCCATTAAAAAAAGCTTGCTTAGGGGAGGCTGGCTTCACACCTTCTGCTAATTTCTAATTAGACACTAAATCACAAGGGTTGTGATGCCTTCTGACTCTAAGAATTGTATATATAAATTCTGAGTTGGTATTTTGCTTTGGGGGCTCATTTATGAGAAGGATCTTGTGATCCCCTGGTTGAGATTCTGAGTGGCCATATGATCAGGGCTCCCTGACTGCTCAGATGTAAAGGTTCTCTCTATCCACGGATGTATATAAAGTGTATAGTGGATTCAGGCGGTCAGAGCCCTGTCTTGTTTGTCCTTATCTCTCTGCTTGTATTTTCTCTTAAGTTCAGGGTGCTGACTTTTCCCCTGAACTAGCAAATGTAATTAAAAAAAAGATTGGTGACCCCCTTAAACAGCTATCTTTCCTAGTAAAGCAGATCTAAGAACCTGTGCTAGCAGTCATCCTGGGGATGCCAGTGTGACTGACACTAGAACTTGACCAAATAGGTCACAATGGAGTTGTTTTTAATTACAAACAGATCATTTTCTCATTTTTTTATTCTTTCTTTGTTTTAACTTTTAGTTTTGCTTTAACAAATCAGTATTCTGAACAAGACAGTAAAATAATTCAGGATGACTCATACACCAGGAACAACTTAAGTCATTTTCTTCCTCTTAAAATATAATCAACTTTAAAAAAAAATGTTATTTGGTGCTTGACATGTTCAGCACCCTCTGATTCTGGTCTCAGAGAAAGTATTCATGATGTAATGAGTATAAGGCTTCTAAGGAGCTGACAATCCTACCTGTGTTTGTAGGTCTTTCCTCTTCCCAAATCAAATTTTCCAAGATTTTTCACCATTCTCACCTATATCCACATTGTCATGGAAGTCACCAAGTATAAAAATATGTTAACTTAAGGTTCCTGTCTAAGTCATCATAGAATTTTTCTTCTTCACCATCCTTTGCAACAAATTATGGCACGGAAAATCACAGTAAGCTTAATGGTAATCTTTTTGCAAATACTTTTCATATGCACTGCAATGCTGGATGACCAAATATTCCTTTTAAAGATGTTTTGTATAGCCTTTGAATACACAATAAAAGCAAGCCCAACAACTCCTTTATTTGCATCTCCAAGGAGAAACCAAAGAACCATCCTTTCTTTTAGCTACAACTTCTTTTTTTTTCTGGCTTCATGCATAACAATAATATCAAGAATGAGGGGTGGGGGGGGGGTAGGGTGAATCATTCCTCCATTAACAAATCATTGTTGAAAACAAGGGTCTCACACTTAAAGTACCAAATTCCCACCACTCTCTGCCCCCACTTTCCACAACTCTGTCCCTTTTATCCCTGTAGAATTAGAGGGAGCCAGTACAAGGCCAAGAGGCATTTTTAATTTTTTGTTTTGTTTTATAAGTTGTCATGACCAAAGAATTCATTACCAAACGGTCATACTTGCTAAAATGGCCCTTAAAAAGCAGACAAAGTCACTTCAGAAGAAAAATTATACCCATATGCAAATCAATTTAAAGCAAATGCCTTCATTGGTCTAGGGCTAGGAGGACCTCAGATACCATTTAGTCTAATCCATTACTTTTACAGATGAGGAAACTGAGGACTAGGAAGATTACTTACTTGCCCAAGATTATACAGGTTATAAATCTGTCTTTGAAAATGGAAAACAAATGGTGCACTTCGCAATAAACAAAGAGAAGCTGCTAATAGTAACAACTGGCTTATTCTAATCTTCTGAGCCTACTATTTGAAACAGATTGTCCCAGAAAACGGGTATTTTGACCAACGAATTTCAAAATCCCCAGTCCCAAAATTAACATTGCAACCATTCACACGAAAAATCTTTCCATAAATCAAAAAGAGTCTTGACTTTGTTTAGGGAATGAGGCAACAAGATCTACAAAAAAGCCCCACTCAAGCATGGCTTCAGGAGAAGAGGGAGCTCTGTGCCTCGAATCAGGAAGACTCATTGTCCCGAGTTCAAATTTGACCTCAGACACTTCCTAGTTACAGGACCCTGAGCAAGTCACTGAACTTTGTTTGCCTCAGTTTCCTCATCTGTAAAATGAGCTGGAGAAGAAAATGGCAAACCACTCTAGTATTTCTGCCAAGAAATCCTCAAAATAAAGTAACAGAGTTGGACAGGACTGAAAAAGAACTAAACAATCAACAGTAAGTCTAACCTTCTACCCTTTGTTCTGTTAATTTGGACATTTCTCCTGTAACCACAGGGGTGCCTAAGCTTCTACATTTGGTAAACAAGTACCTACATCCCTTGGTACTGATTCACCTGACTTTTCTTTAACTACCAAGGGTCAATAAAGCAAATCTATGATTCATCATCAACATCAACAACAAAACAAACAAAAGGAAATTCTGGGGCATCAAACATGTGATGTTTTCCACACGATGAATAATACGAGAACAAATATCACACGTTAAACTAGGAAATTAAAAAAGGCGGATAAACATTCATCTCAAACTTCCCCCTGAAAACCTGTGAAACCTCATCAATTCACTCACAGGAAAAGCAGAACAAAGAAATCGTGAAGGAAACAGCATCATACCCTACAAAATAATCATGAGACAAATCAGTTCTCTAGATAGGAAAATACCACTATAAAAATATCCAAAGTACAATCTACAACAAAAAGTTTCGGCAGAGCACAGAATCAACTGCCCAACATCATAATGGGAGACGGGATTAATAGAGATATGGCAGGAGGGGCTTAAATTAAAATTTTCTAATGATAACTACCAACAGTTAAATTCAAAAAGGATGTAATTGTATTCTTTTTAGAAAGGGAGGATGAGACTAATTTTTTTTTCCTAAAATTCAATATTCAATCAAGAGAACAAAAATTCATGGTTTTGGAACAATTTCAGTTCAACTCAACAAATATCAATTATGTCCTACTATGCAGAATGTGTGATACTTGGCGGTTAATCACTATAAGACTAAGACAAAAAATAAAATAGTCCTCGCCTTTAAAAAGCATTCTACATAAATACTGACAAATGAAGAAAAGAAAATATGAGGAGTCAGAGGACACCAAAAACTGAGGGTATTGGGATGGGTTTCTCAAAGGAGGTGGCATCTGATCTAGGTCATGAAGGAAGCAAGAGATTATGAAGTGTCAATAAATGTGTGTAGGAAGTGTCTCAAGTGTGGGGGGAACATCTCATTCCACAAAGAGGGGAAACGTCCCATCAAGCTTGGGAAACAGATAGTAGGCTTATTTGACTAGAACATAGAGGGGACCAAAGGAAGTGACATGAAATAAGACTGAACAGGAAAGAAAGAGGGATGGTTTTTGTAGGATCATTTAAATGCCAGGCTGCAGAATTTTTGTATTTTATGCTAGAGGCAATAGGGAAGATTTTGAGCAGAAGGGTGATGTGGTCAAACCTCTGCCTTATGGATATGAATTTGAAGGATGTTTGGGGGTTAAACTGACAAGGGAGAGCCTGGAAGAATTTGTCTCATGTTGCCACCAACAGCAAGAGACTAAACCTTTATCTAAGATTTAGAATTACAGTCAGAAGGGCCTTAGAGATCTAACCCTTTCTAACAAATGAATATGATCAGGCCTCAAAGAGGCCTGTCCCGAGGCCTGTCCAAAATATGGTTCATTATCTTTCCCCAAAAGTTCTACCCTCTTCCCGACTTTCCAATTTCAAGTGGCAAGGATACCACCATTCTCCATTCTCCTAACTGCCCAAGTTCACAAATTCTGAGTCACCATTCATTCACCCCTCGATCCAACTGGTTTCCAAATCTGGATCCTATCTCTCTGACATCTCCCAGATCTGTCTCCTTCCCTCCACTCACTAGCCTAGGTTAGGCTCTCAGAATCCTTAGCTTGAACTATTATAATAAAACTCCCCCCCCCCCCGAATTGGTGGGTGGTCCTGTCTCCAGTTTCTCCCCTCTCTAATCCACTCTCCTAACAGTTGACAAATTGGCATATCTAAATGAACATGGGCCTGACCATGCCACTCCCCTACTCAAGGAGCCCCCTTGATTCTTACTTGTATATAGGATAAAACATAAACTCCCTTGTTTGGCTCTTAAAGCCTTCACAATCTTAACTGGACATTATGTTCTAGCCAAAATGACCTACTTACAGGTCCTTGTTTCATCTCTGATCTCACCTCGGCCTCATGGAATCCCTAACTTTGGTCAAAACCCAGTTCTGATATCAATTCTTATAGGAAATTTACTCATGCCCCTCCCAGATAAAATGACTTTGGTAATACCTACTTGTTGAGGAATATATTGTGTCCCTTCAATAGCATGTGCATTCCTTAAGGGCAGAGAGAATTTCCTTTCTGTCTTTGTATCCCTAACACACTATTAAGCAAAGAGAAGGTGTTTAATAAATGCATGATGAAAGTGATTTTCCAGGTCACATCAGTTCTGTATTTAACAGAATCAGGATGTGATCCCAGTTCCCTTGAATACAGCAGCAAAGCTTTTTGCCACAATTATACAGCTGCATCAAATAAGCACATACAGCACTATGTACCAGGCACTGTGATCAATGCTTTCAATTATTATTTCATTTGATGCTTATAATAACCCTGGGAGGGAGGGTGGTGATGTTATTATCACCATTTTACAGAGGAGGAAACTGAGGCAATTTGTTAGGATTAATATCAAAAGCTGCAGAAAGGTCAAGGAGAATGTGGTTATTAGATTTGGCAATTAAGACATCACGATTAACTGTGGGGAAGACAGCTTCCGTTAAGTGATGAATTCAGAAGCCAGACTCCAAAGCATGAACGGAGAGGAAATGGAGACTTGAAAATGACTTTTTTCAAGGGAGGAGAGATGACAGCTATTGGGAATACTGGGTTCTAGTTAGGGATATTAGATCATCTCACTTTACCACGATCAGAGTGAGTAGTAAAAGAAAACAAGCTGCTATGAAAATAACTATAATAACCCAAGGAACCACATCCTTAAAGAAGAGGAACAGGACAAGTTCTAAGAAGGATCTGACGGGCTTCTCCAAATGGACTCCCAGCGACATGCACTCGAATTCTCGGCAGCTTCAATATGTAAACAGGCCCAGGAAAAGAGTGTGAAAGCTAAAACTAGAAAAATGGGATTGAGGCATCAAACATGCTCAGAAGCCTCACATCTACTCTTCACAAGGACTTTCTTCAAGAAGAAGTCAGTAGACAAGGTGAACACCAAAGAGGTCATAAAAAAAGAGAATTCAAATGCCACCTCCATGGGAAGCTTTTTCTGCTGCTTGTGCCCCCCCCCATTACCTTTTTATTTTGCATATACCAATAGAGATAAAAGATAGATTGCCAGATATGTAGAATATCTCCCCAATAGAAGATAAGCTTAAGAATAGAGCTTAAAACACTTAATATTAATATAGAAATATTTTCTAAGTGAATGTTTTTGTGGATAGTCCTGAACGGCCTACTCTGCCTTAAGAATATCATTCATTGAATTTGGAACTCAACATTTGTAAAAAAAAAAAAAAATGTTAAAATTTGTTTTTACATGTAATTGGGGAAAAATAAAATATTAAAATATTGAAAAAAAAACATCATTCATTGTAAATATGAACCTTTTGTCCTCATTCTCTGTCACCCAACCCATCTTTTATCTTTCTCTAGTGTTTTCCTTCTGGCTTTGTATCCCTAACCCACAGCATAGTTCCTGGGACAGGATAGGTGATTAATAAATGCTTTTCTGCTTGACTAATCATCAAGTTAAATAATTTATTAGCTATAGCAACATTATAAACTAAGATGATGTGATTAAAAAGCATCTGGTTATAGGCACAGCAATAGTTGCTTTTAGAACCAGTTATATGAGTGTGGTGGTATCACTACTTCATTAGAATAAACTTCAAGGTAAATACCAAGTCAGAAGAAAGGATTAAAATGAGAAAGTAATGCATGTGATTATGGCTATTTCAACCTTTTAAAATAAGCTGTCAGTTCCCCCTTCTACTCTTCTGCCCCCCCCCCCCCCCCTCCCGCTAAAATAAAATAAAAACCCAACTGGGAAATGAACAGTGCTATGAAAAGATTGCTTCTTTGGGATCAGTAGAGATGTGGGCGCCAGTCCCAAATGTACCACTTAATTGAACTTAAGCAAATCATTCAACCCTCCCTCAGCAGCAGATTCCTCATTTGCAAAATGAGGGGGTTTTACTAGACGACTTATATGGACCCTTCTAGTCCTAAATCTACAATTCTGTGATCCTAAGCGATCCACAATGACTCTGACCATTCCCTAGATAATTTTACCAGATGCAAAATGCAGCCATGGAAAGAAGGCCAAAGGAGCCCAAAAATCTCCTTGGCCTTTTAAAACATTCAATCTCCTTAGTAAGAAGAAAGATATGGAAGCCAAAAGCAACATCACAGGTCTAGCATATAAACTTGTTTGCAAAGGACTATGGAAAAAGATGAAAGATTACAATTGGTCCCCAGAGAATGAGGGCAGAAGAGACCTCTACAACTGAATGATATTCTTAAGGCAGAGTAGGCCTTCCAAGGCTGAGCAGAAAAACACTCATTTATTCACAAAATATTTGAGTGTGGCCAACAAAGACTGTTTTTATTAAGGTCCGAACCACGTGACTTCCCTTAATGCCACATTCTGTAGGCCAACCACTGAGCCTCACTTCATGGCCTATGGGTACCGCTTTACTCCCTCCCACCCAAATTTACCACCTATACTCTCAGCTTGGTAGCACAACGATTCTGCTTTTTGCTTTTGTTGATGTTCAGTCATGTCCGACTCTCCATGACCCCTTTTGGGGAGTCTTCCTTGATCTTCCATCTCCTTCTCCAGCTCATTTGACAGATGAGCAAACTTTTGCCCAGATGAGACTTTTGCCCAGGTCCACGTGGCTACTGATGGTCTGAGGTCAAATTTGAACTCATGATAAGTCTTCCTGATTCTACGTCCTGTGCTCTGTCCATGGCACCACCTTCTTCTTTAAACTAATTTTTACTTTTTTTTTTTTTTTACTAATTATTTTCCAACATTCACCTACACAAGGGAAATTAGAAATACACTGGTATTATATAGATTTTACAAAAACATTTTTAACAAGAACTGTAACTATATATATAGGAAACTAGTAACAAACCTCTACCAAAGCCAAAAGCAACTGCTAAACAACCAATTGTCTTAAAAGAATCACCTGGGACACAGGGGTTAAATGACTTGCCCACAAGGTCACAGAGCCTATACATGTCTAGTCTGCACTCAGACTGGGCTGTCCCTGAATCCCTGGTCAGCTCTTTATCCCTACTCTCTGGGTCCATCAAATTAAACCATTTATCAGCTAACACTACAACATAAACTAGGATGAAGTGATTAAACTGAGGATTAACACTAAAGCCTGGTTCTTTAATATTTTTTAACTGAACAACTCACATCTCCTCTCTGTAATCACCACTTTTTAGTTATTAGATAAATTGTTCACCACAAAACATAAAGCACAAATTCCAATAAACATTCAAGAAACAATAGCAATTATTTCTGGTATGAATAAAAAGTCTTGAGACAAATTTCATATATGGATTATGGAAATTAATATTATGCTGGAGAGTCACAGATTACTTCCTTAACTTGTTTGTAATAATTGTAGAACTGTAAGGGACTGTAAAGTTCTGAAATGTTTTGCATAGTGATTCCATCAGTCACCAACTTTGGTTTGTTACGTTCAGAGACGTTGGTCTTCATGTAGATCGACCTCAGAATTCTGGTAGTATAAGACCATCTGTCATTGCCTTATTGTCATAATGGTCTCCATATCTCTCTGTGCCAAGGAAAATCACCATATCACAAATACAAATGACACTCAGGCCTTGCAATAACAGAAAAGGTAGACTCCCAATTAGGAACAGACCATATCCCAGATGATCATTTGCAAATTAGCTGCTTGGAAAACATTTTCCCTCCTACAGAACACGACAAATGAGGGTGAGATTCCCAAGGTGGTTTCCACAAAAGCCCATTTTACTCGTAACATAGCTGAAATAATAATCATCTATTAGTAACCATGAATCAAAAGGGGTTAAAAAAAGATAGGGTTAGAGGCCAGGTGGAGATTCTAACAACTGAGAATTTCCAGTGCCAGGGGAGGGGAGAGAACCTATCAGGAAGGTTGAGCTGGAGGCCCAATAGCTTCCACTCCAGTGGGGATTGCCAGCCACTGTGGGTCAGGTCAGTACCAGACTACACAGGGAGACTGCTTCCAAGATGCTAAATTTAGACTCAGAAGAATCTAAACCTTCACTTCCAAGAAGAAGAAATGAAGGACCAAAGAAACAAAATGACTTTGCCAAAGGTAACCCAGGTGGCAAGTTGCAAAGATAGTATTTAACAAGGTCGCAAATCACTGCCGTCAAATCATTGCTATGCAGAATAAATCAGTAGAAGAAATTGGAGCTGATAGTGACCCAGTTAAAGGACTTGAGTAATTCAAACTCCAAAAACAACCATCTTTTAACAAAGTTTTCCCGAAGACAGTTCTATGTCACCTCCTTCAAAACTACCTTTTAAGGGGGCTTTGGCATATTTAGATTGCTTCTCTATAATCTCAGTGTTTCACTGAGCGTCCGTAACATATATTAAGGATTTAATCATGTTTATGGATTGACTGATAGCATTTCATAGAGAAACAAAGAGGCAGACTTCAATTATTCCTATAATACTTAATTCAACATTCATACGTATTGCTACGGTTCTAAATTTTCCTATTTCAGCCTAGCTCTAGCTTCTCCAGAAACCGAAGCAAAATGTTCAGGTAAGTAACCAAGAACAAATGGAAGAACCGTTTTTCTCCCAAAATACCACAAAGGTGCATTTTTAATATGTTAATATTATGTTATTAATAATATGTTAATAAACTCTGAGAACGGACAGACAAGCCCTTAATACTTGATCATAGTGAAGTAAAAAATTATATCCAAGGCATCCCAAGAAACTCGTATATAAACAACTAAACTATATACACAGAGACGTTCATATGATTAAGAACCAAAATGAGAATTTGGAGAATTCATAAGTAGGGAGAACATTCAAGATCCATCAATGAGCATGTGTTAACTAGCCCCTGCTAACTGCTAGGCATTTCTGTTGTTTTTCAGTCGTGCCTAATTCTTCATGACCTTTTTTGTGGGTTTTCTTGGCAAAGACACTAGAGGGATTTGCCATTTCTTTCTCCAGTTCCTTTTACAGATGTGGAACTTAGGCAGAGTTAAGTGACTTACCCAGGGTCACATGGCTAGTAAGTATCTGAGATCATATTTGAACTCACACCTTCCTGACTTCACACCCAACACTTTATCCATTGTACCACCTAGGTGCCCCCACCTTCAAGCCTCCACAAAACTACCTTCCAAAGCTATTGTTCCCCAGGTCTATTAACCAGAAAAGATATTGTGGGATCACATTTAAGCTGTAGTTAAACTATACTCTAATCTACAACTTACCTTCACTTTTAATTTACATCTCATTTTCAGAGCATAGTACTCAAATGCTCCTCAAAGAGACTTATTACATCAATTGATTTGGCTTTTCTCACCAATGAACAACCTATATGAAAAACCCAATACTCTGCAAATCTTGCCCTTGTACATGACCTCCCATAAATCAGAGGGAAGGAGGATGTCTACCGAACAAGAGAGAAAACAATGACACGTTTTCTCCTGACATACATAGGGTACAGTGGGATATCTGGACTCTCTCTTACCCTTGACCTCACAAATGACCAGCCCATCTCTTTCAATCATACACACTTCACTGATGCTGGTCTTCTTTGAAGAAGGTCCTTTTGTGTTCTATGTTGTAGCCTGTTCACACCCACCAGGGTCTCTGTCATTGTCCTCCTCATCATCATCACTGGTGAAATTTATATCAAGGTCTAAGGTTTGTATAAGCTCCTTGCAGTCTCATTTAATACTAACAACCCGGTGAAGTGGTTCCTATTTTCCCCATTTTACAAAAGAGGAAGCGAAGAGGAAAAGAGTTTAAGAGTCTATCCAAAAGAGAAATAATCAACAAGTTCATTCATTCATTATTTGAACAACCCTTTATTAAGCACCACTACATCTGAAGCAGGATGCTAGGTGCAGAGAAAGATACCCTATGTCTAAAGAACTTACTTTTAAGCAAGGCATTTTATTATGCAAACCCTTCCTCACCCTGTAATTAGCCGAGAAAGTAATGAGTAAATAATTGTAATACTAACCTTAGCATTTTAGTGCATGTTTCTCAGAGGCATAGAAGCATAGCAGCGCCAAATTGCAGGTGGAGAACTGTTCTATTCCCAAGATGGTGAAGAGGAAATAGAAGGTGAATTTTTCCCATGACCACTCCCAACGCCAACAACCTGAGAGTTAAGCCCTGCTTCTGACATCTAAGTCACAGAACCAAGGTCATTTTCCAGGTATTCCAAGTTTTCTTTTCAAGAAACTCTACCAGTAACATTTATAATTAAATAAAAATTTCTTTAATAGCTTCCAACAAATGTCTTTATATGTTGGTAATATAATATAATGTAATATAATATAATAAATATAATATAATATAATATAATATAATATAATATAATATAATATAATATAATATAATATAATATAATATAATATAATATAGTATAATATAATATAGTATAATATAATATAATATAAACAGAGATTGAACTTCCCTCCAAAACCTGACTTATCTAAAACCTGAACATGCCCAATAATTTGCATTATGAATACATGAATGGGGGAAGGAGGAAATCTGAATAACACAGGATATTCCAGCCATTATTCAATATTCTACCCACCATTCAAGCCACAGTTGACTGGAATCTTATATAAAACTCTTATTTTCCACAGCATATTCTATAGCACAAAGTAGCCTCTTTTTAAAAATTGTTTCTTGATAGCTTTTGTTTTTGTATCGCCTACATTTCCCCTTGTACCCCCTCCCAGAGATATCCCTTATAACAAATACTTTTTTTTTAATTTAGAAAAACTGTACACATTAGGGAAAAAAGACCTGACATGATAGGAAATGTTCTATAGCTACAGAGCCCCATCTCTACAAAGAAGCAGGAAGACCTCTATCTTCTCTTGTCTCTTAGAGTCAAGCCTATTCTTTATAACTTTGGAACATTCCGTTTTTGATTGTTTCGTGGTTGCGCATTCCATTTCTATTGTAATCATTGCATATTTTGTTTTCCCGGCTCTGCTTACTTCACTTTGTATGGGTTCACATATGTCTTTCTATGCTTCTCTTCATTAATCTTATACTTGGTTTCTTACAGCACAGACATAATAGTCTCTTAATAAATATTTGTTGAATGAATTAATGGTCCTGAAATGTCTCAATGACCTTACTAGTTGTTCTCCAAATGGACTATTTATCTGTAACATGGTCTAGTGGCATGGACCCAAAGGGCTGCTTTGTAAAGAGATTCCAGTGTGTATCCAGGGGAGTTTTATTTTGTGTGTGTATCCAAACACCATTTGGGATCTCCCTTCCTGATCTACAGGGACTTAAGAAAAAAAAGCCAGTTCTTCAAAATAAGGTATTCTCTCTTAAAAAAATAAAGTCTTCGTATCTCTCACATCTGTGGGCACACAGTAGGCTCTCAATCAATGTCTTTGGATTAAATTCCAAATTGTGAGATTAAAAGCCCAATTTGAGAAAGGGAATTGCATTGCTTCTGGCCTGAACTAGGAAAAAAAAATCAATGCAACCTACAACTTCAAAAGCTTTCTGAGGGTAATTAAAATAAGAGAAAACCTTTATTGGAACTGACACTGAGCCTCAGTATCAGTTAAAGGGACAGTGCCCTTGTCTTAATATATTTTCTCCTTATTGAAAAGGAAATTTAAAAGCACAAAGAAAAATTACCACCCCGATTCAATGGTTAGAGAAGAGTATTTTCTTTATCATGGAAATTTAGTCAGCAGTGTCTGACCTCTGAGTAATTTTACAATATAATTTCTCTTATTTTTCGTGAAGTTAAATGCTCTAAAGTACTCCAGAAGTTTCTCAATTTGAAAAGAAGAGTGTGAACTGGCTTCCTTGCAATAATCTAGCTAAACTCAAAGTACTTCTGGTGAATATTTATACATCATTCCAGTAAGTGAAAATGAAGATATAATTATTATCTCTGTATAATGAATAGGGTTCCTTTAACTAAGTATTTTCAATAATGAATTAACGTTAGGTAAGAAATGACAAAGAGGCAGTCAGTGAAGAAAGAAATGGAGTTAAAGTCAGTTGAAATGAGAAGATCTGGGTTCAAGTCCTGTCTCTGATAGTTGAGGGCTAGTCACTTAAACTTCATTCAGTGCCCCTTTCATTGTTATTGTTGTCGAGTCATTTCAGTCATGTAGGACTCTGTGACCCCATTTAAAGTTTTCTTGAAAAAAAGACACTGGAGTGATTAGCCATTTCTTTTACCAGTTCATTATACAGATGAAGAAACTAAGGCAAACAGGGTTAAGTGACTTGCCTAGGGTCACACAAGTTAGTGTCAGACGACAGATATGAACTCAGGATTCCCAGCCCAGTGCTCAATCCTCCACCTAGGGGCCCCAAAGCTACAGCACATATGACTCAGTTTATCTCTGTTTGACTTCAACAATCTACAATTCAACTAAAGACACTTTGTGGCCACTTCCTTTTTATGATCCATTCTCAAACTGCTATGAAAAACAAAAATACAGTGAAGTAATTTAAACTGGCCCTTTTCAGGTAATTCCAAATTAAAAGTCAATAATTCAGTGTTTTGAAACTATATTATATGTTGCTTTTCTTATCTAGGCACTTTTTCTTAAAGCATTAATTATTTAGTAGCTGGCTTAATTTGACCTCCCTCTAACCAAGAACATTACCTTGGCCTCCATCATTTCAACTATTCCCATTAACTCCACTGAAAGCCCAGTTTTATGAGTTTAAAGAGAAAACAGGCTGTTCACATTAATGACCTGGAGATGTACTTTTCAGTTACTAAGCTTTAAGTATTAGTAGATTTACACTCAACCAATAAAAATGCAAAGTAAATAAGAGATTGATAGAGATGCCACACTGATATTTGGGTCATAAAACATAGGTCCTACCTAGAAGCCTTATTAAATATAGCATGGCTGCTTTTATAATTACATGAAGTTCCTATATGGGACTACTCTCCACAAAGCAGAATTCAGTATGTTCCTGGACAGATTTGTCTTGGCCCCCATCCAATCCAAAGGAGATTAGTTAGTGAAGTACCAAAAAGACCTTATGTATAGAAGACTTCACTCTGGGATCTCAAAGAGGTTTTGAAATAGCAGAATTAAATACCATCCCAAAAAAAGAGGGTTCAATTGGGGAGTGTGGGGGGAGTTGTCAAACAGTCATGATGTGGTATCATGAGGTATCAATAAAACATTTTCGGTTGTTTATTTTTTCAATTACACAACATTCCAACTCCTGACTGTGGACCTTTTGCAACAGGGTGAACCTCAGTGTCTAGAATGCTTTCCTTCCTTTACTCCAATGAATCAATCAGTATTTATTAAGCACCCACTTTATATGCCAGGCATTGCTCTCAAGCAGCTTACAATCTAATGGGAAAGCCAACCTACAGACAAATATATACAAACAAGGTATATACAGGATAAATAGGAAATAATTATCAGGGGGAAGGCATTAATCCCTGGTCCCTTCCAAATCTCGCCAATTGTTAGTCCCCACTCCTCATATACAGGAGAATTACTCCGTACTTAGTGTCTATATATACAATAATAAGGTTGGAAAGGCGGGCTGCAGGCAAATTGTGAAGAGAACCGAGGAGTTAATAATACATCTTAAAAGTAACTAAAAATTCTTGAACAGGGGAACACCATGGTCAGAACTGAGCTTTACATAATTTATTTTGGCTTCTGTGTGGATGACAGATAGAGAAAGAAGGGACTTAAAAAGACCCACTAGGGGCTGTTGTGATTTCACCTCTCTAAATGTCCACGGACTGTTTATTCATCCATTTACATCGTCAGGACATTACGCCCGCAATACCTACTACACAGGGCTGTTGTGAGGATTAAGTCAAATGATGTCTGTGAAGGCACCTGGAAAACCTTAAAACAATATATAAATATCGATTATTATTTATTATTGCTAATAAGCAATCTCACCAGAGATACAAGGAATATCTTTCAATTAGACTGAAAAACAATCTTTTAAAAACCCACAAACTTGAAATACATGTTTCCACAGTTCTGTTTGGGCTTCACTCTATGCCCGCTCCCCAGCATTATGTGGAGAATAAATGAATAGAAATGTCTAAGAAAATATCCCTCTCTCACTCCTATTTTATTTGGTCTAGACTATTAGCTTGAATAACCCATGAAGATGATTTCAATTATGCCTCTTTCTCTCTATTATCCATTCAGTTCCTTTTCAAACTGAGTCACATGAAATGATTTTCAGAGGCTAGGAACCCATGAGTAAAAACAACAGGGAAATGCCAAGGGCTAAAGCAATTTCTGGAAGCAAAAAATACCTAATATTCAAAAGGTTACATGACTACTGGTAGCAAAACAAAGGTAATTCACACTTTGGGTCACTATCCACTTCTCAAAAGACAGTAAAGCTGATGAGCAGAAAACAGCTTTGGTTAACCATTCACCTGTAGTTACCTTTCCCAACATTAGGTGACAAATGGGAAGGTGCTATTACTGATACTTGGATGACCAGTGGACTAATGCAGGAAGGAAGGTGTTTTTAGGAGTTGAGACAAGTACATCAAAAAATTCTAAGAAGCAAAAATTAGGAAACATTGGTTCCCCTCAAAAAATAAGTGAGATTCCCTTTGTTTTTAGTGGCAAAGAAGAAAACCAAATACCAATACTTCTTGCAGTGACATTCCAGAAAGGACACAGCAATTATTGTGAGATTTAAGAAATCAAACTTTTTATTTAAATCTTTTATTTCTTCCAGGGAAACTGCATTAAGTAGGAGTTGTCTTAGACATGACAGAGACTAATAAATGCTTTCCTCTCAGCCTCTTTACCCTTAAGTTTCTTAGACTCTGTAATTTTTTAGCATCTCTTGTTGGCACCATACCAAAGTTCCCTCGACTGCAAAATGGGGACAATAACAAAACCTACCTCCCAAGGTTCTTGAGATAAAATTATTTAACATTTAAGGTACTCTGTAAACCTTAGAGTGCTGTGTAAACATTATTATTATTCTACACCCTTACATATTTCCTTGAAATAAAAAAAATATAGGCTAAATTGTCTATTAGATATACTGTTTGTTTACTTTAGCTCTTTGGTTCCTGTAATGAGGGAGTGATTCTATTTTGTCTTCAATTACAGAACATAATCCCACGTTCCGTAAATTTCTATGACAATCTATTGTCCATTTTTTACAGGTGATATGTATTACACTCTACAAGAACTATTCCCTCTAGCTATTTGAAACCCAAGAATGGTGTCAGGTTTTTTAGACCTACAATCTTAAGAAATAGAGCACTGAAGTAGGAATTAAAAGATCTACATCTAATTTTGGATTCTATTTACTATTCCATTTACAAGCTGCATGACCTTAGGCTAGTCAATTCACCTCAATGAGTCTCAATTTCTCTATAAAATGCCTCCTTTACAGAATCACCACCAGGATCAAATGAGATAATATGGGAGAAGCACTCTGTAAACTGGATCAAATGGGATAACATCTATAAAGCTCTATATAAATGTCAATTATTGTTATTATAAGCACCATGCTGTATGTTTGCAGAGGGGTTTGTACTCAGAAGGCAGCAAATAGAACTCTCAGAAAAGGCAAGTCCCTTCTTGCTTGATCTGAAAACTTCTCTGATCATCAAGTTTTGTTCTTCAGGGATTCTATTTATATCAGGGCAAGAATGAGGAGTAAAGAACAGAGCAAGGAGAGAAGGGCTTTCGTTGTAAGATAAAGGAAACTGATAATAAAGGGTTAAAAAGAGAAATCTATGATCAGAGATGAAGCAAATGGGGAAAGAAAAGCAGACCTCTTCCCTAACTAAACAAACCTGTAACTAAGTAATTCTCTAAGGTTTAATTATTCACCCTGCTGAACAGAGGTTTAGAATTCCACACCACCCAGCTCCAAATCAACAAATGTCCTTATCCCCTGGGCTTAAAAGGAATCGGGAAGTGAGAAAGAAAAATCTAATCAACATAACACCTCCTCCCTCTTTCAGTTTAAGTATAAGCTTTTGAAAGGCAGTGTTCCTCAGTGGGCACTGGGTTCAAGTCCAGTATCTGAAACATAGTAAACTATGACCCTAAATCATTCAAGTTCTGTGACCCAGGCAACTCTCTAAGAGGACTGAGGGAGGAAGTTCCCTTTACCAATGAAATCCAGTCTCCTTTGGAAAAAAAAAAATAATACAACTAAGCATTTAACCTATCACAAAAGGTTCTTAACCTGGAAAGTGTGAATGTAATTTCCTTAATATTCTGATAACTGCATTTCAATATCATTAGCTTCTTCAGTAATTCTACATATTACATTTATTCACTTTTAAAAACATCATTCTGAGAGGGAGTCTACAGGCTTCACCAGATGCAGGATTTAAAAAAAAAAAAGTTTTAAAAAATCTACCTTAATTAATCATTAGTTTATATTTGATAACCATTTCATAATAATAGCTGACATTTGCCTGATGATTTGAGGTTTACTAAGTCCTCATACACATTTATTCCTTTTGATAATTGCAAATAATCATTTTACTTGGGAAAAAACTGAAGCTTAGAAAAGTGATGTGGGTCACACCCAAGATTACGACATTACATGCTGACATCAGAACATTTGTTCTGTGAAGACTGGATTCAGTCAAAGGGCAGCACTTGAGGACCTAGAGGGCCATATGTGGCTTCAAGGCCAGGTTCCCCGGTCCTACCCTAAACAAACTCTTTAGATCAATTAGACTGAGTTGGCCAGCACACATAGCATGTGCTCACTAAACAATAGCTAAGTACAACTCTTGGCCTTTTTTGCAATTTTGTTCACAGTATTTCCTCCACCTAGGAATACCTTTCTATTTATACTACACCTGTCCAAATAGTACCCCATCCTTTGAAGATTCAAATTCATTCAAATGCATTTCCTCCGTCAAACTTTTGCTGAACATCCCTCCTATTGAGTTATCTCCCAGTATCTCCAAAAATCCTACAGCACTTCAATCTGATAGCATCCAATCGCTAATTACAGGCTTGTATCTCTTAAGTCTTTATATCCTACTTCTCAAACTAGAATAAAAATCAAGCTGGTATCCTGTTTCCTGGCATCCTCCAATCCAGCACAGAAACACAGAATGTGAAAATTGGAAGGGACCTCAGACATCTACCCACATGTTATCAAAGGAATCTCCACTGTAATGAAGGGAACAAGTGGTTATCTAGCCTTTGCTACAAGACCCCCAAGGAGGAGGCAGCCCACTCCACTTTACTGGGGTCAGCTCTGTTAGCAAATTTTTCCTGATAGCAAATCCAAACTTGCCTCTCTGTAATTTCAAACCACTGCTCCTCTCGGTCCAAATAGAACAAGTTTAATCTCTTTCCCACGTGACAGCCCTTCGAAATGCTCTCCTGTAGTCCCACTGGCTTGATTCCAACTGAGCCCAAGCCCTCATCCCTAGATTTGCAGAAAGGATCTGCAACAGTAATGAAATTTGAAGATCCCTTTGTATTGCTAAGCTAACAGGTACTTAGCACCTCGCTTCAAATTAAGCCTCCGTAAAGAAACAAGGTATGAACCCTTGTTGCTGACATAACAGGAAGGGGTTGAACAGGGAGGAGCTGTACCATATTTAAGGAAAATCACAAGCTGGACAGTCAGAATTTCCTGGAGTAAGCACATTGTGGAGGCAGGGAAGCTTCTGCTGGACTGAAGACTGAACTGAGAACTGAGAAGAGGAATGAGAACTGAGGCAGAATTTCTTGAAGCGAGCCATGTGGAGGCTGGATAAAGTGATTTTGATTTTGAGAATGGAGTTTATGGTGTTGAAGACTTCCAAGGGTCAGCTGGAGCTGCTGAGGATTTTCGAGTGTGGTGCTGGTACTTTGTACAAATGTTGTTGTGACTTTATTAATGGGTATGAATGTTCTTGTGGCTTGGTTAAGTCTTGTCTTCCCAGGAACAGAGACTGTGAAGGATTTGAGATGGACTGGACACTGTGAGCCCCAATGTGGAGCAGGAACTGAACAGAGAGCTGGACAAGGAGCTGGGAGCTGTCTGCCTTTGAACTCAACTGGCAGTTGGTTAGATTCGAGTGGGAGCTGGGACCATGGAAGGGGAACCATGGAAGCTGAGAGCCTGCCCCAAGTCAAGATGAAAGAAGACTTTACTTGGATACTGGGTACTGACTGAGATTATGATTTACTGTGACCTAGGGATGGAGAACTTTGACTTTTGTACTTTGTGACTGAATTAAGGATTTTGTGATTGACTAAATGAATGTACTTTGTTTAAACTATGTGACCACTTTGGTGAAAACTATGGGGCCATTTTAGTGATAAATTGTTGAGCTGTGACATGGTGAATGCATATTTTGATTTTCTGTGATAAGCTGTAACATTGTGAATGTTGTATTTTGATTTTCTATGAATGTTTTGCTCTGACTTGTTATTGAATAAATAGAGAGCACTATGTAATCAGAACCTTGAAAGCTGTTCACAGCAGCAGTCGTCTGAAAAGCTCCTTGTGCATGGCTTTACAGGATCCCAGAGCCCTGGTACCATTTCATCCCTAAATCTACTCCCTATTTCCCAACAATGGTGTGGGCCAGACATCTCCTGAACTCCTTTGCCTGCTCAAGACATAGCTCCTCATGCCATTTTGGAGAAGAAAAGAGAAACTGGAAAATAAGCAAGCCTTACCATCTGCATTGCCCCTGCAACCTTATCATCTGCTTCTCAAGGTCACTGTCTTTGTGAGCAGGAACTATTATTTTTTTTTTCTATTTGAAACCCCAGCACTTAGCACAATGCTTAGCAAATAGAAATAAATGCTTTTTAAAAAATTCATTCATTCATATAATAGGCATTCAGTAAAAAAAAGTTTATTGGTTGGCATAGATTTACATATTGACAGAGAATTTTGAATTGTAAAGAATTCTTCAATGTGAACTTTCGTCTTGAGATCAAAATATTCTCTGAGGGATCACATTTTGGATAATATAATGAAATTCATTAGCATAATATAAAAATATTCACTCTGCACAAAATATTTAACAATATAGCTAATACATAATTTGGGGTTAATTTTTGTTCATTAAAAAACTGGTGGTTGGGATAAAAAGGAAATAATTAGTAATAAATTCGAAAATCTGAGAAATATTTTTCTCTTGGTAGAGAGAAAAACTTTGAGAAACTATGCATAATACTTCTAAAATCCCTTTACAAATGGAAAGTCATCTTGTTAGTTTAATAACATTAAGGAGTATTAATGTTTATAACTTCATTCATGAAATAATGTTTGACATTTGATACTTCGAAGGAACCCAGGATCTTATTTTGAAGCCTATTCTGGTCTTCTGTGGATCCTCTAAGACTTCCAGTCCGTGCTTTCCCATAAATCCTCCAGAGAGAATATTTAATGTGCCTTACTCGTGTTAACTAACAGAACAAATGCAAACTATAGGATATTCATTTTCATAAAAGAAAATGGGGGCAGGGAAGAGAGGGAAAATTTAATTGAATAACAACTGTAACATGGAGCTCAGTCTCATTTTCTGAGCTAACAGCAAGCTATTGATGCTTCATTTTTTTAAAAATCATTTTCATGGAATTGTGAAAAATTAGTGCTTGACCAGACTAACACAAATTTCTCTAATGTCCCCTCAAGGTAATATCCTATATCTCTCCTCCCTTTCATATAGCCAAATGTCTTGAAAAAAACTGTCTCCATTCTATTGCCTCTATTTCTGGAACCTTGGCTTCCAATCTCACCATTCAACTGAAACATCTCCCTCCAACATCTTTTACCACTGATTTTTCTCTTAATTGCCAAATCTGACGAGCTTTTCTCCAATCCTCGTCCTTTTGGACCTCTCTTCAGCATCTGACATTACTGACCATCCTCTGTTCTGGGACGCTCTTAGCTCTCTGGGTGTTTTTGACACTGCTCCTTCTTGGTCTTCCTGTCTTACCTCTAAATCACCCCCCGTAGTTCATGCTCCCTAACAATAGCTATACCTAAACCTCCTGTACTCTCTTTTCACTCCTCTGGTTGACCTCACCAGTTCCCATGGGTTTAATTATCATCTCCACACAGATCAATATATTCAGCCCTAGTCTCCTGAGCTCTAGAACACATCGCAAACTGCTTATTGTACATTTTGAACTGCTGTCCCATAGGCTTTACAAAAGCTACGTGTTCAAAGCAATCAATCAATCAATAAACATTATCTTTCCTCCCAACCCCCAAACCCCACTTCCTTACTTTTATCCAGGGTACCACTATCTTTCCAACTGCTAGGTTCACAACCTTGGAGTTAACCTTCCTCCTCATTCTCTCTCCCTACATTTATCTACTCAATTGCCAAAGCTTGTAAATTTTACCTCTACCATCTCTCAAGTGTCTTCTTGTCTCCACTCACAAAGCCATCTTTATTTTAGACTCTCACCTGGACTACTAGCGAGTCTCCTAATTAGCCTATTTCAACTGTTCTCCCCTCTCCGGTCCATCCTCTACACAGCTAAAAAACTGAAATTTCCAAAGCGAAGGTCACTTTGCTCCTCATAATTACCTATAGGATCAAGGATAATGTCCTCTGTTTGACATTTAAAGCCCTTCACCACCAAACCTCAACCTGATTTTCCAAGATGAATACACACTATTCCTATTCACACACTCTACAATGCAGTCTAGAGATGTCAAACAAAACAACACTCCCTGAATGCAACTCAAACCAGATTAAAATGTAACTGGGAAATATTTAACAAAATAAATAAAAATGCAATAAAACATAAGTAACATTTTACAATTTTATTTACCATGTTTTAAAATAAATAAAAATACAATAAAACAGATAATATTAATAGCAGTATTCTAAGTTAATATGCAGCCTGCAGGTATCCTTGTAGATGGTTTATTATCTTCCATTTCTATATGAGTTTGACAGCACTGGCCCAGCCAATTTAGCTTTCTTACTTCCCCAAGTTTCTGGCTTTTGTCCTTCAAAAAAGACATTCTCTAACCTTCCTCCAAAGCTTTGCATAGGCCGTCATCCCCCACTCCTATAATACATTCCCTCCTCACTTCTTTCACCTCTTAGAATCCATAACTTCCTGCAAAGTTTGGCTTATGAACCACTTCCTACCTGAAGCCTTTCCAGATTCCCCTTCAGCGACTAGTACCTCCTCAACAAAAACCACCTTGGTTTTTTTTTTTCATTTTGTATATATTTCTTTCCTTTTTTTTTGAGGGGGAAAGGCAAGACAATTGGGGTTAAGTGATATTTTGTATATATTTCTACATTGAAAAGATGGGCCTTTTCTGGAAAACTTCGGGTCAGTGAAAAATATTTTACAATTTCCCCAAAAGAAAACCGACCTGCTCTCTCTTTTTTCGTCCATCTGTATTACCTGTCTCAGACATACACACAGTTGAGCTAACTCTATAGATGGCCCTTTCAGATTCACATTAAAATCTGGGACATAGATATTCTTCCTTCGTTTGGTGTTTCGTTCCTTTGAGTGATTATAAATCTCTTCCAGACAGCTCTGAAATGTCTTGGGGCCCAATGCAGGTAACACAAAGCTGTCCACAAACAAAAGCATCTGGAAAATCTCATCACCCCCTGAGAATTGCCTTACGGACCTGGAGTCTACGTTACTCCCTGTTCTTCACCTGATGTTTATTATTAGGGGGTCACCGAACAGAGTATTTTTACAGTTATTCAGTCTTGAATGATCTTCATATATGGCTGGGGGGATTCTTTGCTGTTAAAAGCCATATGATGGCATTCTGTTCTACTGAGTCAAAAATACTTCTTGATATTCAACAAGAAACCCAACTGAACCTCATATTCTCTACAGCTTTCGGTAAGTTGTAATTTGGTAAACATGAAGTCCATTGATGAATGCCACTTGTGAAAATCTGCTTGTTCCTAATTAACGGCCTCTTCAAAAACGCCCTCATCATTTATCTTTTCAAGGTTTTACCGACATTTCTATATGGCAGTGACACCCGGGACACCGGCGCCTCTGAAGAATTAAGGATGATGAACATCACTGAGGCTTCAATGGAAAGATGCAAGATGGCTGTAAGCTGGCTGCTAGATATAAGCAACAATTAACTCTGCAGAACATGAATAAAGGATGAAATCAAATAATTGTACAACGAGAAGAGAAGATGGGCTGGGCATGTGGCTAGAAGGCTGTAACAGGTGGGTGATAGTATCCTAACTGGTAGTCTCAAGATGTCAGAAAATCAACCAAGTGGCAAAACACCCAGCAGCAAACTATAGGAAGACACAGATGAAGATCCTAAGAAATGGACAGACATGGATGGATTGTGGATGGGCTGTAGTCTGCATCATCTCAGGGGACTCGGAAAACACCGAAGTCATAAATCCATGAGTATTATGTACATTTGTTACATGTTTATATCCTGACATGCTGACTAGCCCAATAGGATGTTGGCTCCTAGAAGTAAGGGGCTACGTGATCATTAATCTTTATAGCTATGGTAGGATGAGTATCTGTATCTAATGCTATGAACTACTCATAGCCTGCGAGTTCAGAGAAATAATTACTTTAATGAAAACATACTCAATAAACCTCAGGAAAAGCAGACAACAAGATAAAAATATCCTGTAACAAAGGGAAGTTCCAAGCTCCCTGATCAAGCCACAGAATAGCTCTGATAATTTGCGTGGACTTTAATTAGTATATTTATTGATCTGATACATTTTCAAATATAAATCATTTTCAGCCAGGTGTTTGTGTTTCAACAGAAACAGACAAATGACAAGAGGTTCCCAAGCAAATGGTACAACCATATTGTAAGAGGCACATATCTAGGAAAAACCCTAGGGACTCCCTGGACCAAACATATATTTCCTGCAATGCTTGAAAGGCTAAGGGAGGAGCTTGTTTTGTCTAACGGAAGACAAGTATACCAGCTATTTTCTAAGGTCCCCTCCATTTATGGGCAATGATCCAAGCCACTTAGGTTTTCTGGGTCTCAGTTTCCTCCTCTGTAAAATGAAGAGATGAGACTAAATGATCTCCAACATCCTTTCCAGATCTAAGTTCTGTAGTATTATGGTCCTGCATGTTTATAATCACTGATATTTCCATTCCTCAACTGAGATATGGTCAAAGGACATGACAGGCAGCTTTCAGATGAAGAAATCAAAGTTATCTATAGTTATGAAAAAATTCTCCAAATCACTACTGATTATAGAATTGCAAATTAAAACAATTCTGAAGTAACACCTCACTTCTATCAGACTGGATAATATGACAGAAAAGGAAAATAAATATTTGAGGGCATGTGGGGAAACTGGAACACTAATGCACTGTTGGTGGAGTTGTGAACTGATCCAATGATTCTGGAGAGCAATTTAAAACTATTTCCCAGCAATGCCACTACTAGGTCTGTATCCCAAAGAGATTTTTTTAAAAGAGAAAAAACCGTTATGTACAAAAATATCTGTAGCAACTCTTTTTATGGTGGCAAAGAAGTGGACATTGAGGAGATGCCCATAAACTGGGAACAAGTTGTAGTGTATGATTGGGATCGAATACTATTGTACTATAAGAAATGATGAGGAGGAAGGTTTCAGAAAAACTTGGACAGACTTACATGAACTGATGCAGGGAGAAGTGAGCAGAACCAGGAGAACACTGTACACAGTAACAGAGCAATCATATGATAATCAACTGCGAATGACTTTGCTATTCTCATCTACATAAAGATCCAAGACAATTCTGAAGAACCTGTGTTGAAAAATACCATCTACCTCCAGAAAAAGAACTGATGGAATCTGAATATAGATTGAAGCATACCTTTTTTTTAACTTGCTTTATTTTTTCTTGGGTATTGGTTTTGTTTTGTTCTTTGGTCTGTGTTTTCTTTCACAACATGACTAATGTGGAAATGTTTTCCATGAATGCACATGTATAATAACCTTTGTCAAACTGCTTGCCTTCTCAATGATGGGTGAGGGGAAGGAGGACTAGATAAAATCTGGAACTCAAATTTAAAAAAAAAAAAGGTTAAAACTGTTTTTCACATGTAATTGGGGAAAAAATATTTTTAAAAACAATCTGACATTTCTGCCAAAAAGAATTTATAGCAGCATGAACTGGCAAAATAAATTATTCCCGTTTCCAAAATAAAGTCATCCATGCATCTTTTTTTCTCTATTTTCAAAGTGAAATACTCATGGATTCTCCATATTTATTCTTTTTTTATACATTAAGTGTATACTGATTCAAATGATGTACAGAGGAATAGTCAGATGTAATGAAAAAAGAACTGGATTTGGAGTCAGGCCATAGATTAAAATCCCAGTTCTCCTACTTGCTACCTTTATTACCTTCTATCTTTCTAGGTCTCATTTTCCTCTTCTGTAAAATAAGTGATTGGGTTTGGACTAAAATTTTAAGATAATCTCTAGATGATCAACAATCTTCTGGTTAAAATTTCCCCACTCTTTAATTCTTAGAAACTATTTAGAGGGAATAAGTTAAGGCAACAACTTATAAATTCATTTAATAATCATTTTAATTTTTTAAAAACCCTAAATTTGCAATTTTCTGGAAAAAAACACCTTTTAAAAATCTCAAACTAGTCTAAATATCTAAAACTAAAATTTGAATTTTCAGAGAAAAAAAATCTCTAAAACTCTTAACCAATTGATTTTTTTACATATCCCATATATTTAGGAGGAGGTGTCTTACAGTGCCATGGGCAAAATTAGGTTTTTCCTTAGCTATGCAATATCATTAGCAAGGAAAGGTGCATCTATCAAATGAATGGGAATAAAAATAAGCAAGGAAAAATGATTACTTGATTTTATGGGTTTTTCTTTTAAATTTATCTGACAATTATATATTCTTGTTTTTCCCCCCACCTATATGCTAATCTTCTACTTCAAAGTTGAAATTTCTTAATTAAATTTCAGGACCTTGCCAAACAATGGTATGGGCTGCCAGATTTTGCTTAGCACTTAAATATATCCTGTGGACTTTATAAAGAACTATATTGCCTCCAACCAAGCACAGAAATGGGAAATCAAGTGATGTGTGTTTTTAAAATTTACTTCAATTACTATAATTTTCAAGAACTACAACGAGATAAAGAGTAACTTCAAATTGCAAAGAAAGTCTTCCTTCATATACTGATCAATTTCTACTTAAGTGTAATTTACATACTGAAAGAAAATCTAATAGTTCCACCCAGAGAGGCTTTTTTAAAAAGATGAAAAATGTTTTGAACCATAGCATGTGACACCTTCCTACTTACCTAACATCTCTCTCTTTTTCTCTCTTTTGTGTGTGTGTTATTTAAAATTCTCAAATAACAACAGATAATTTAAAAAACCATTTTCCCAATACCTCTGATGATGAAACAAGCTTTGTATGGAATATTTAGGTAAAGAATGAAACATGTATTTTCAGATGTGGTCAATCTGTTGAGATGTTTTTTACAGTCAACCACTTTTTTCCCCCTAAAAGGAAGTGTTCCTATGGCTGGCGGTATAAAGAGTACAAGTTGTTAGGGAATAATAGAATCACAAAAACATAAAAAAGAAAGAAGGAAGCATTAATGAAACAGTTAAAAATACACAGAAGAAAAGTGAAAGAAGGCAAAAAGGGAAACTGGACAATTTTATTAACCATATTGAATTTAATATACTCTTTAAAACAGCCCATTTTCCTTCTCCTGTTCAACTATGGACCCAGCATACTATTCTTTTGCAGTGGCTTTACTAATTATCACTCAAGAGTTTGGCCTGACTATCCACACAAGAAAAACTAAGAGGATGAAGAATTCTTACATGTCCATACCTACATAATTAAGCAATTGTACTGACAACCTATAGAGCTCATCTGACTGTAAATACAAATTTGTACATCCATGATGCTGTACAATAACTGTTACTCACAAAGTGAGATTAAACTCATGTGGTGCCATCTGATTCCAAAAGATTTAATTACATTCAAATGTTTGCTTAAACATTGAATGCATTTTAACTCTATTCTAATTTTCAAATATCTATCGTTCACTAATGTATAATACATATATAAAAGTCCTCCATTAACCAGAATACTGGGTTAACCACAACATTCCACTTACCAGCTAAGCTAATGAGTGAGGTTTGCTATAAACGAATTAAATAAGGGCAAGACAATCTTGGCTCAGTCCCTTCTTGGCTGTGTTGTTTAATTGTTCTAAAAAGGTTTCCTCATTTGTTAAATGGTGATAATATTTGCACAAAGTACTTTATCTTAGAGGTGCGTGAAAAGTACTTTGTAACCACAAAATATATTGTGTTGTTCAGTCGTTTCAGTCATGTCTGACTCTTTGTGACCCCATTTGGGGTTTTCCTGGCAAAGGTTGCTATTTCCTTCTCTAGTTCATTTTACAGATGAGGAAACTGAGGCAGAGTTAAGTGACTTGTCCAGTGTCACATAGGTAGAATGTGTCTGAAGCTAGATCTGAACTCAGGAAGAGGAGTCTTTGTGACTTCAGGCCCAGCATTCTATCCACTGCTATTCATCTTAGTATGTCCCCTAGTGCCGGTAAAAATGTTCTGTGCTTAATAAACGCTTGGTGAACTGTTCAAAGTAATTATGTTCAAGGTGAAATAGCGTTAGGTCTACTCGCTATTCAAATATACGATCAATTCTTAATTGTTAATAGATCTAAAACATTCAATGGCCATAAAAACAAAACTGTTAACAACCCTGAAACTATAGAGTCTTAATTCTAGTAAAATCACATTACAGAAAATATTTTAAAAAAAAAACTTTTTGAATCAACTCTCTATAAAGAATATTGTAGAACAAATGGTTTTTGTTTCTTTGTCATTTTTATATTTAAGAGTATGATTATGAACTGAGAAGAGAGCTGAACTCTTATTTTCTGTTTAGCTTTTAAGTTATAATTATCCTTAAATTCTTTTCAACCTCTCTGTCAAATATCCCAAACTTTGCTCTGATCTGCTTCTTCCCCATCTCCAAGACAGGGAAACAAAGAGAGGAAGCAGGTTGGGGGGTGGAGAGGAAGGGGAAAAAATATGTCTTCAGTTCAGCTCTCTTCTCCTTAGTTCATAATCACACTTTTTAATCTATGCATAAGAATTATAACTCACACTCATGTTAGAAAATACTAGATAAAAAGAAATCTTTAGCTTAAAAAAGAGAGAGATGATTTGTAAGAATAGTTAAGCATGTTTACCACAGGCAAACAAAATTATTAGCTAGAAGCACTATCTATGGTATTTGCTTTTATCCATATCTCAGAAGTGAACAAAAAAAACCCACATTTTAAATACCTAAAAGTAGAGTTTAATTTCACTTAAAGGTAATCACAATTGAGATGATGGCAAGATTTTGCTTTTTGGAGGGCAATTGGGGTTAAGTGACTTGCCCAAGGTCACTCAGCTAGTTTTTGTGTTAAGTGTCTGAGGCCACATTTGAACTCAGATCCTCCTGACTCCAGGGCCGGTGCTCTATTCACTGCGCTTCCTAGCAGCCCCTGATGGCAAGATTTTTCAATCTGACATCTTAGTTGCTCCCTGTTCTCCCACCCCACCCCAATCCATGAGCTTTAAATTGCTTAAAGGCGAGCATGGTGTGGACAGAATACTTTGATGTTAAATCAGAAAGTCTTGGGTTCAAATTCTGGCTCAGACACTGGGCAAATCACTTAAATTCCCGCAGCATCAGTGTTCTCCTTCACAACAGGAGAAAAAAAGCCTACCTCATAGGATTATATAAAGTAAGTAAGGTATTTTGCAAAACTTTAAAGTGCTATTTAAATGTGAGCTATTATTATTCAATATGATGTTACTATATGCTTGGGTAGGTCATAATTTCTCTTTATCAGTGTCTATAAATCAAATATTTTGACGAGGATGATCTACAAGGCCTCTACAATTCTACATTTCCAACTCAAAGTTCACTTCTCCCTGTAACTTGAGACAGAATAAAAAAAAGTTGGTTCACAACATGACTAATACGGAAATATGTTTTGCATGACTGCACATGTATAATCTATAAATTGCTGGCCATCTCAGGGAGGGGATGGAATGGAAAGAAGGAAAGAATTTGGATTTTGTTAAATTTTTAAATTAACAAAAACTTTAAAAATTGTTTTCACATGTAATTGGGGGAAAGTATTTTTAAAAAACAAAAGTCCTCCTTAAAAAAAAAGTTGGGAACCAATATTGATTAATCAGCCCAAATTTATACTATGTCCTTTATTGTGATGCAGTGCAGTTTGTGTATATTTCCTATATACATATTTGGAGAATGCACTCTACATATATAAATCAGTTAATAGAAAATACTTTAAGTAAACTCCATTTTTAGTAAGTATGACTAAGTTAGATATGAAGAAAGAAGCTACCCAAACAAAACTAATCAAAAGTAATTTCATTTTGAACTTTGGATACAGCTATATTCATCATCCCTTTCCCCATCCCTTCAGGAAGTAGACTGAGACCCAATAAAAGCCAGGAATGATGTCATATCAGCTGACCTTACTGGATGCTTATGGACTGAATCACCTTGATCCAAGTTGGGGGAAGGGAAAAAAGCAAGCGAAATCAACAGGATTTTATACTTCAAACAGTATCGTGCATTTTTTCAAATGACCATTTCTCTGGGGAGAAAATTATTTTCACTATGCAAATTTGTATATCAAAAAAGATTTTCATTTACGTAACTATGTTAAACGATGTCCCTCTGGCATTATTTTATGTGCATACAGACATTTTAAATATCCATCCATATATTTATACTACCATCAGAGTTGGCTAGTTTTCTGCCCACAAGTCACCCTACTATAAATACATTTTATCTTAAACAGTAGAGAACAAAAACCCACCACTAATCAAGAACATAAAAATTTTCCATTAAAATCTGGAAGATTTCTTTTTTAAAAGCTAAACACTTCAGTGTAAATCTTAACAAAAGCTTCCTCTTATTAAGCAATTATATAATAATTGTATACTCTAGGGAAACTTTAATAACATCTTGCCATAGGAGCATGGAGTTAAGTATTCTGCCCGTAGTATTCTCAACTACAAGTTATAGCTCTGTTTTCACTTGCCTTATTAGGAAATTGGTCCAAATTCCTAGGAATGCTTTTTATTTGGTTATTTTAGGAACAAAAGCTAAAGACTTTGTTACAGGCAGCCAAGTTCTTTCTTTGTCTTAAAGAATTCTTTCAAGCATTTGGTAAGGCCCAAACCACATGAATGATATTCTGAGCACAGCCAGTAAGTCAACTCATGTTTTCAGCACGTACAAAATACTTTGTTCACTAAAGCAATGTTTTCCTTTCTCAGGGCTAAATGTCAATGCACAGGTAATCCCCGAGTTGTATGTGCCCAATTTATGCACTGATTCCTATAGACAAACTCGATCGGTGTGTCCCTAAGAACTCCTTCCCTTCCTAACACCACTGTTTCAAGGCTTTCATCATACTTCCTCAGGGGTAGTCCAGGAAACAGTGTCAAGGAAACAAGGAAAGGAGAGAGGGAAGGGTGGTGAAGGGAATACTCCCATAATCTCTTTAGTCCTTTAGCATTATTTTCAACACCACCTTCTTCCCCTATTCCATCTCCTCCTTCCATCCATAGACATTCTTTCGTCTCTTACATCCTTTAGCTCTTTTTTCAACAACAGATTCTTCCCCAACTCTATCTTTTCTTCCATCCACAGGTTTCTTCCTACTTTTCATTCTAAAATTCCCAGTTCCTCTGAAAGAAATACTTGAGGCAGATTCTCTCATTAAATGTAGACAAATCCTAATCCATTTCTTTGTCTCCAAAGATCCACAAATGGCACCTACGTTTGACTTTTTCCTTTCCCTAGGGATTGTGAGAAAAAAGGAAAGGGTGGTGAGGCCTTGAACAAGAGGGAAGTCTTTTACTCCTTAGTTTATTTGATCCAGCACAACAAAAATCTAGGAGACACCGAAGAATGATACCCTTGTTTCAAGGAGAGAAGAGGTATTATTGTACTCTTCCAAAACAAACCACAGAATAAAGAAAACTACAGCTGAAGTCAACAGAGAGTGGTAGGTAACAGAATGCAAACAATTAAGTCGGTCTCCTACATCTGAAGGGATGAAATGAAGGGAGTGATGCACAGAGCTGCTAAGGACAAAGAGGCATCCACAGGATTTAAAATGGCAAGACGAACTGCCCCTCACCCCCTGTTCTTACCTCATCCCTCACACCGCACCACCATATTTGACCTGTCAGAAATAAGTGAGAAGCCAGAGAAATCCCCCATCCCACTCTGAGAGATGGAATTAAAGATGGACTATTTGTGAATCTTTTTTCTTATCCTATGATATTCTGGCCAAAAAAGAAAAAAAATATAAGGAAGTAGAGTTGCTCAGAGCAATCTTTACTGACATATTTTGACATCTCCAAATGCAAAAGTTCATCTGTCACAGAAGCACTGTCATGTATGATGTTCAGGTCCAGAATATTATTAACATAAAACTCTACTTCAGGATTTCCTCTGGAATTTGTGAAGCATGCTATCTATATTTCTGCCACCAAACACTTACCCAATCACCTATACTCAGAAGCTTGCTATTATTTTTCATTTTTTGAAAACTCAGGGGCGGCTAAGTGGCACAGTGAATAGATCACCGGCCCTGGAGTCAGGAGGTCCTGAGTTCAAATCCAACCTCAGATACTTAACACAAAAACTAGCCATGTGACCTTGGGCAAGTCACTTAACCCCAACTGCCTTCCAAAAAGCAAAAAAAAAAAAAAATTAGAAATTATCTAGAAAACTCAGTACCATCTTTCAATTTTTGCCTTTTTTTTCTTTCCCCCTTCCTTTCCACCAGGTAAATAGGTTGTCAGACCCTCTTGAATCCAGCCCTAGTCCCTATTATTCCCACTGTCACTTCCTAGTAGAGCCTTCATTACCACCTGCCCAGCTTGATTACAAGACGTTTTTAATTAATTGTTCGTCCCTCTGCACAGATACGGTCACCATTCTACTAAAATCTCTTCCATTGGAACCAACAGGGATGTTCAGTGAGTTCATATTCATGGACTGCTTTGGAATTCACAAGGTCATCCACTATCTGGCACCACATTTTACTGGTTTAAAAACAGAACAGATTACCGATGGAACTGATTATGTAAATAAAATCCAGGCAACAGAACACAGTAGCATAATGTCTGATAAGCCCAAGGACCCCAACTGCTGGGGGTAAGACCTCCCTGTCTGACAAAAACTGATGGGAAAATTGGAAAGAAATGAAGCTTAGACAAACCTTTTACACCCTATGCAACAATAAGCTACAAAAAGGGTCATTTCTTGACTTGTGTGATTATCAATCCTCAACAAATTAAATGAGAGAGGCACCATCTTTCCAGTCTCCCAGATTTCTAACCTCAGCATCGTCCTTGATTACTGACGGCCAAATCTTGTTATTTCTACTGCAAGGAAATCCCTCCTATCCAGTTCTTTCTCTCCCACCACCTACACTCAGGTATTCATCAGCTCTTGCACAAATTACCCCACAGCCTCCTAAACTGGTCTCCCTACCTCAAATCTCTGATCAGTCTAGTTCATCCTATTCATTCTGCCAAATTTGACCAGACCAGACCACAACTAAATCAATCAACTCCATTCCCTACTGCCTCCAAGATCAAATAGAAATACCTCTGTTAAGCTTTTAAAACCCTTTGAAACCTGACCCCAACCTACCTTTCCAGTCTCACTGGATATCACTCCCCTTGCTACACTCTACTATTCAGTCAAATTAGCCTTTCCTACCTTCCTCACAAAGGACATTCCCTCCCATTTCCAGGGCCCTAAATTCAATGTATTTTAAAAAAAATCTATACATTTATAACTTCAGAGTTTAATATACAATTTACTTTTCCTGCTCATTGTAAAGCAAAATGTTTATATTTATTGACATTTGTCAAATTCACAAGAAAACCTTTTTTTTTTTTTAAGACAGATCAGCAGGGGGAACAGTCAATGACAAAAGATGAGAAGAAAGATGTCTAATCTAAGGGGAGATGTAACCCACACCACGCTGATTAGCTGAATGAATACTCTCCTCTAAACATTTAGTTTCTGTTATTCTACTTTCAGTCATCTCAGGCCAAGGAGACCAAAGCAACAGGTCCCCATCAACTCATTTAATTATTTAAAATTTGCATTAAGTATAGGCCAATGAAAAGCAGATGATTTTTCATTCTGCTGGGGTTTTAACAGTTATTTTTTTAAGTAGGTTAACCTAAAAATTTACCAGTGCTTTTAAATTCTAGTTTAACTCCCCTTGAGTTCAAAGGCATATGCCTCCAGCTGCTGTTAATAATTCTTTAAGGAAAGGTACTAGGGACGAAAAGACTGCATAAGAAAAGGAAGGAATACCCAGACAGAATTCATATACCAGTTTTTGCAGTAACAGCATCATAGGTAATATTTTTTTTTAAGTTTGCCTCACTACTATGCTCATCAAAAGGAAAACACTGCGTTCACTGAGGATTTTTTTTCTTTTTAAAGAAAATTCTAAAATAGAAACAAATACAAAAATTTAAGAGTTCAAGAGTTTAGATAATCATTTGAAAATGCTGTAGAAACTACTTGGGTATTTACAGAGGATATTAATACAACAGGTGGCAGGTGATTGGACTTCCACATCTGAAAAAGTATATGATGCTATCAATTCCCTATCTTACAATGTGTTTTTTTTTAAATGGGTTACTTATTTACAAACTGCAACCTGTTTTGCTATGTATCATAATACCAGCTATCATTTACATAGTGATTCATTACATTTTTTTTATCCTTAGGACAACCCTGGGAGGTAGGTATTTTTATTTCCATTTTACAGGTGAGGAAACTGAAGCTAACAGAAACTGGGTGACTTGGCCAGGGTCACACAGCTAGGGGAATTCAGGCCTTCCTGATTCCAGGTCTATCTGCTGTACCACTTAGGCTATGAAATATTATAAATTTTATATTATTATATATTATAAATTTATTATAAACTAATTGGGCTTCACAACCACACAATTATATAAGCTGAAATACCGACAGGTGGCAGAGTGGACAGAGTGCTAAGGCCTGGAGTCAAGAAGCCCTGAGTTCAAATCAGACCTCAGACATTTATTAGCTGTGTGACCCTGGGCAAGTCACTTAACCAGTATGCCTCCCTTTCCTCATCTGTAAAATGAACTGGAGAAGGAAATGGCAAACTTTGCCAAGCATCTCAGCAAGCATCTTTGCCAAGAAAACCCCAAATGAGGTCATGAAGAGTTGGACAAGAATGAAACAAGAGTTTAAACAAGTTAAAATACCATATATTTTCCATTTACAAAATATAGTAGTAAGGAGGAAATGCTATTATTCTATGCTGATATTATTTCAGCAATTTCTCATGAACAGATCAGCAATATCATTGATGTGGTCACAGTCACTCCATCAGTGCAGATTGCAACCCATTCACACCCCATAGTGTGGGCAATTTCAACTTCATCACAGGCCAAAGAGCCTGGGACCTTATAAAAAACATTTAAAAATGTTTTCTTTTTAAAAACAAATTTTATACAATAGCACTTCAGTTTCACACATAACCCTCTTTTTCTGGTCTTTGTAAATGGGTGTTTGTGCTTGTTGACATCCATCATTGAAAACATTTTTTTTTTCCTATAGCAAAATTCAAACTTGGAACTGAGGATGTAGTGAATATTCTCCTCTTTGACAAAGCTGGTGGGGGACAGGGAGGCAGATCTTTCCTCCCTGCCCCTGCTTCAGCAGTGTTCCTCACATCAGTGAAGAAAAGTCAATCTCCCCTATCTCCGACAAGATGACCAGTCATGTGTAAAGGTCAGCCAAAAGCCATGTGCTCACATCTCTCTGCTTGCCTATTCCTGTTCAGCTGTGCTATGACACATTAGTATTAAATCCAGCACATCATTACGTGAGAATCAGGCAGCCATACCCTTGACAGGACCTCTAGGGCTGTCCCCAAGCCCCCGGCCACCCACCAAAGCAAACTTCCTCTCTTAGCTCATGTCTTCCTCCTCCTTTCCCAGTCACTAATCTATTTAACAAGTGAACCTTATGCTATATGATTCAAATTTGAATTTACTCTTTAAGAGATGTGGGAATATTTATGGTATTCACTAATTTAATTAGATTTTTGGTTACCAGAATAATGTCAAATTGTACCACAGGGAGGGTTTTCTTTTTTACTTTAAAACACAACTGAGGATATGCAATTATGATACTTATAAAATTTTTGAAATTTATTACACATGGGTAAGATATTAGTTGATATCATGTAAGTAGAGATTTGGGTCCCGAGGATCCAGGATGCCGGCATTTTTTCCCTATCTCAGATTTTGCTCTAAGACACCATCCCAAGATACAGTTAACTGCTCATAAGATTCACAGGGCTCTAGGCCATCAGTCATGAATTTAGTGACTGAAGGAAACTCAGAGATCATTAAATCCAACCCCTTCATTTTACAGATAAGGAAACTGAGGTTCACATTTGTAAAGCGACTTAAGTTCACAAAGGATACTACATGCCAGAGTTGGGATCTGAACACAAGGGCCTCGTCCTATAAATCATTCCACTTTATATCTTTAATTATTTTCATTATCTTTTTCCCTAAACTTTACCCTCCTCCAGCCCTCCCTATTATTGTAGAGAATACAATTCCCTATTGTAGACATAAAGAACACAATCCTCCCAGTTCCTCAGGTTCACAACTATCCTTCACACCTCACTGTCACCCTCCACATACCCAATCTGTCACCAACGCGTACCCTTATCAACTTCGGAACGTCTCTAGTATGCCCCACCCCTTCTTCTCTCTGAACGCTGCCATCACTCAGGGACAGGTCCTCATCATCTCATGCCTGGAATATTTAATAGCCTTCTGGGGGTTTGCCAGCCTCAAGCGTCCTTCAACAACAATCTATCCTCCATTCAGTAACCAAAGCAATTTTTCCAAAGCACAGGCCCAAACACACACACGTGTGTGTGTGTGTGTTTTGTTTGTGTGTAAATTTCAGTGGCTCCCTATCACCTCCAGCATCAAATACAAAATTCTGTTTCAGTGTACAAGACCCTTCATAATGGACAAGACTGCCCTTTACTTCTAACAGTATCCCCAGGGCTTAATACAGTGCCTGGCTGAGAAAGCACTGAATAAGTGTTTAGTGACTAACTCTAAAGCTTAAGATAAATAAAGTATATCAACATCTACATTTAAACTTATAAGTCTATCTAAAAACCTTTTTTAAGTTTTCAATACGATATTATATCCATGTTTAATAAATGACTGTTAGAAGAAAATGTACCTTTCATCCTTTTATTTTCCAACATTCCATATACAATAATAAGCAATAAAATTGCCAAGTTACCATATGATGGCTCATATCCAAAAAATAAGGAACATAAAATCAATTTTTAGAATCAAAAGGAATATATCTAAAGGTCAAAGATGCACACTACTGGTATGCGTCCTTAAGTATTAGCCTAGTATTTAAAGTAATACACAAGTAAGTTTAGGTTCTATTAGCTAATGGAGCAAAGTAAAGTGGGTATCATCCCAAAAGCAGACAATTTGAACTTAAAAAAAAATCACTTTAGACAAGGCCACACTGAGGACCTTTGTCAGAGCCATAAAGCTGTTCACCTTCAATATTCAATATTCCAAAACAATGGAAATTCATGAAAACCATGTGAAATAAATATTTTAAGAATTGTTATCTCCATTTTACAGATGAAGAAACCATTTTAAGTATCGAGAAGAGGCAGAATTGGAAACCAGGCCTCTCCTGATTAATTCCCACATGCTTCCCACTCCATATTCTTTGTTTCCCCTTTCTTTCTTCTTACTCTTCTGAAATTGTTCTCAAAAAGGCGTAGAAGATTTCGTACAAGAATCTGGGTTAGGAAAACTGGATCAGAATCCTGTCTCTGCTACTTACTACCTGTGAAGACTAAAGCCACTTAACCTCTTGAGCCTCAGTTTTCTCCTATGCACAATTAGTCATGTCCAAGGATCTTTCCAGCTCTAAGTGGCTGATCATTTCCTAAAGAGCTAAATTTCCTGGCCTTTTTCTAGGCCCCATTCTTCTGGACCTTCTGTTGCATGACAGTGCTGACCATGCCTCATTCTTTACACTCACTGCATTCTGTGATACTATGCAATCCCAGTTCTCTTCTAATTCTGTCCCCTTCACTCAATTCCTATTTATCTTCCCCTCTTCCTAGATGTGAGCATTGCCCAAAGTTGTTGTCTGGCTTTTCTCTTCCCTTGCAGGGCTTAAACATTTCCATGGCTCCCACTAACATCTCCAAGCTATCCCTAGTAGCAGACAAATCTAAATCCTCTTTTACGTTACAGTCGTTCAAATATTCAAAGACAGTTCATGTTCCAACGCCCTCCCTTTCCTTCCAAGTCTTCTTTTCTAAGCTAACCTTATCTAGTAAAATCATCAACCAATCCTTGAATGATATGGTTTCCCAGTCATCTTGTCACAGTCATCTCACAAGCTCAGGGGGAAAAAAACAGGATGATCTAGATGTGGTCCAATTAGTACTGAATGAATACAAGAGCAGAGTGGAACTATTTGGACTCCATACTTCTATTAACTCGGCCTAAAATTACATCAGATCTTCCCTCTACCACATTATGCTGCCAATTCAAATTGAGTGTACAATTCATTATAACTCCCAGATCTAGTAGCGTTTAGTTTGACTAAAGAGACCTTACCATAGCAGTAATTCTAAATTAAACATTTACCTGTACATTAAGGTTTATGTCTTTTTGTCTAGTCCAAGTACATCTGTTATGTGCCCCCAAACACCTATAACTGATCCATATCCCACTTATGTGCCACCACATTCAGCTTGATACTGTAATTAATTGTGAACATGTTTCCAACACTAATCATGTTTCTAGATAGCAGTCCAAATTTTCTTCATTTTGTAACCCCCATCATGACTAGGTCAATGTCTTGCACATGGTAGATGGTGGACCCCTTCCTTGTCATTGGTGAAGTGCTGGTGCTATGCTGTACAGGGTTATCCAAGACAAAGTAGAAGTTCTTTAAAAAAGTGATGAAATGGCAAATCACTCCAGCATCTTTGCCAAGAAAAGTCCCTGGATCAGAAGGACCTGACATGCTATGGTCCACAAGGTCAAAAAGAGTCAAACACAGCTTAAAACAACAAAACAAATAACTCACTTCTGTTCCCTTGACATCAAGCCCACCAGGGTCCAATTCTAATTTAAGCTCTTTTCCACCCCCTATCCCAAGTGACCTTCATTCACTAGGACCTACCCAAATCTCACTCCTTACGCCAAGAACAGAACTGTCACCTCCGCTATAATTACCACCATCTCTTCCTAATGGAAACAAAACCAAGCCTCGCTAGCAGCAAGAACTTCATATGACTCACAACGAATTAGCTAAATTAAATAGCCAACGGGGAACATTGGGTTAAGCAGGAAAACTAGGGTTAGAAAACAGGGGAGAATGGTTTAAGTAAATGAAGTAGGAATTGAATGAGAGGAAGGTGAAAGTGAGAGTAAAAGAGGTAGAAACAATGAAGAGATAATGTACATAAAAGTAAGTGAAGTTCATTTAAATGTTGCTAATATAATCTAATAAATGACTGACATTTTTAAGTGATTTAAAAGTTTGAAAAATATTGGATAAGCATTATCTCCTTTGATCCCAATTAACAATCATGTAAGAAAGATGCTACATTTTACAAATGAGAAAACAGAGGTCAAAAGACTAAGTGATTTATCACAGAAGTAGAGTCAGAGGTATGATCTGAACCCTGAAATTCCTAACTCTATGGAGAATACCATATCCACCACTATTCTGCACTGCCTCGTTAAAATAATTAGTTCTTTGATTAAAAGGGCATTCTTATAAGGGATGCTCTTTCTCAATGTCAAACTAAGGGGGGGGGGGGGTCCTATTACACTGGTAACGAGTTTGAGACAAGCATTCTAGAATTTGTTGTTCAGAGGGACAAGTGTCCTCTCCACCCTAAGAGAGATGTGGCCACCATGATCTTTGAGCCAAGAGTTAAGCCTTGACTTAAGCTCTTCCAATTTGAAAAAGGGACAGACAGTCTTCAGGATAGCAGAATGAAAGAAAGGAATTGGACTCTCGCACAGACTTGTGTTCCCAAGTCCCCCTCCCCAGTAAGAGGGAACACTTGTCCCCCCAAGCTACAGATCCCAGAATGCCAGTCAGTTCTCAAACTGCTTTGGATTCTGAAATGTTTTCTTTTTAGTCATTTTCTTTGAATGTGCACATTTTGGCTGGGGACAACTTTGTGCAATCTCTCTCTGCCTCAATACCTCGTTTGTTTGTTTTTTTAATATTTTTTTTTTTAAGCAATTGGGGTTAAGTAACTTGCTCAAGGTTACACGGCCAGGTGTTTCTGGGTAGGTGCTAAGTGTCTGAGCCCGGGATTCGATCTCCAGGTCTTCTCAACACTGGAGCCAGTGCTCTTACTCGCTGTGCTACCTGGCCGCCCCAAAACCTCGTTTGTTAAATGGCATTAACAGTATGTATCTTTTCAGGATGGCTAAAGGATTTAATTAATTAATATATATAAAGCACTTTGCAAACCTTAAAAATACCATATCCTAACCCCCCTCCCTTCCTTACTCCCACCAAAGAAGTCAGTATCATTTATTAAAAGTTAACAGGTTAAAAAAACAAAACACTTTTAAGTTATAACTTCAAAACAAAAGTTTATCAGCTGACAAACAGTAAGCACCCAACTGCTGAAAATTCGACATCACCTTTTATTTCTCAGTCAACCACAATGACAAAGACTTTAAAATCCTGTGATTACCCAAACAAACCTTTAAAAAGCTCAGGACTAGAGCTGGCCATTTAGACTAACCCCCTTATGTTTAAAGATAAGGAAATTGCACACTCATGTAAAATAAATAACTTGCCCAGACACAGGCAGTGTCCAAGATAGAATTTGAACTCACATCCTCCGCTTCCAAAAGCAGAAGTTTTTCTACTATGCCACAACGCACCTTCCCAATAGGTTTTTGGGGGTGGGGGGAAGGGGGGAGTGAGGCAGGCAGGACAGACCTGATCCTGCAAACCTTCTCCACCAATGCTTCTCATTTCCGGCTTCCCTTCCCCCATAACTATATGTACACACATAAACACACTTCTTGCTGTTGTTGGCACACTTCTTGTAATTGTTGTCAAGTTGTTTCAATCATGTCTGAATTTTTGTGATCCCCATTTCGGATTTTCTTGGCAAAGAAAAACAAATTTTTTACATGACTTGCCCCAGGTCACAGAGCTATTTATTATCTGAAGCTGGATTTGAACTCAGATTTTCCTGACTCCAGGCCCAGCTCTCTATCCACTGCACCACCTAGCTGTCCCACTTTTTCTTGTACTATCTTTTTTATTCTGAAAACCTGAAATATTTCCCCTTAAGGTATCTCAGCAAAGTCTGTCCTTCAAAGGTAAAGGGGTAAAAAAGAAGCCCGTTTTAAACTCTCGATCTAAAAAGGGTCTCGGGAAAAACTCTGAGTAGGCAAAGTGTGTTCTCTGGAACCACCTGAGAACATTTCCTTTTCTTCTTTCTCTTCCCCCTTCATAGTTCTCTCCCAATGCACAGTGCTTTGCTTGCTCTCCATTTTAGCTTCTCAGGTAAGTATGCTAAGCTGAACAGTGTTGGGAGAAATCACCAATCCCCTGCAAATTTATGTTATCTTATCTCGACTAAGACTCACAGCAGCACGGCAATCCTTTTACTCTTCCATAATTGATTCTCTATCCCCTTCCCTGGAGAGCTGGTTCCCAATCTTCTCTTCTTTCCTCAAGCTTCCCATACCACTCCCCCCCCCATAATAAAGGCCATTTGCCCTAAGCTCCCTAGACAGCATGCCCCTATTCTCTCCTCCTTTAATCAAGCTGGATGAAGAAGGTGATTCTGTCCTGTAAGTGTACCTCTGATTTCCATCACCTCCCATGGGGGTGAAGGCAGATGGCCACCACCGTAATTTAGACCCACATTTCCTCTTGCCTGGACTACATCATCATAATGTCCCATAAATCCAATAGTGAGTGTCCTAATGTTTTCCCGCCTCAAGATTCCCTACTCTCAGATCCATTGGGTTGTCAAGGTGGTATTCTAAAGAAACAGGTCTAACCAGGTCACTAAACTCTTAATTCAATACACTTCAGTGGCCTGTTGCCTCTAGGATCAAATACAAAAACTGGTATCCAACATTTAAAACTCTTCACATTACCCCCTTTGTGTACCCTATGGACAAGCCATTCCATCATTCTTCCAGTTACTAACAAAGGATACTTCAACTTGAGTCTTCATACCTTTGCACAAGCTACCCTTCATGCCAGAGAAGCCGGAACTTGGGATTGTCTTTCCTAAAAAATTCCTTGTATATATTTTTATATCCTTATAGCAGCTCCCCAATAGAATATTAAAAAGTTCCTTGAAGGCAGGGAGAGTTTCATTTTTATCTTTGCACCTCCACATTGTGCCTACCACAATCTCTGCCATATATTAGGGGCTTAATAAATGCTTACTGATTAATTGACAGAGTTATGAATTACTAATAAGATTTGATGTGTTACCTCTTTCCAGGAGGATATGCATTTTTAACCTGGTCAAAGACAGATGCCAAAGGAATGAATGAGTCTTTAATTGTGAAATTTCAGACATCAATCAGCATGTCTCAGAGGAGAGAGATATTTGGGAAGTTGGAGGAAGGAGACCACAGGGGCCTTCCTGAGATGGCTCAAATAAAACACAAGTGCCCCTACAAACAGCTGGGTGAGGCCCGGCACAGGAAACTGGGCCTGGAATCAGGAAGACCCAAATTCAAATCTGACCTCAGACCTTACCCTTACTGTGACCCTGCGGCAAGGCACTTAACCCATTTGCCTCACTTGCCTCAACTGTAAAACGGAGATGATAACAACACCTACCTCTGAAGGTAGTTCTGAGTATCAAATAAAATGTTTGGAAAGTGTTCAGTCACCTACATCTCCTCCACAGTTATAGACTTACATAATATTGGCCATTATTAATGTCCAAAACATCTACTCAGAAACCTTATTTGCAAAAGCCTTCAGTAATATGCAATGTTAAATGACTCTTTGAGAGTCATTTTTTAAAAAGATCTATACCCAGAAGAAATGTACTTTTTTACTCATTTATATTTTTCTGAGTGCAGAAATATTTCATATTACTTAAGGAAAAACAGATTTCCCATTGTTTTCAATATTCTCATTTGAAAACATTAGAGATTTATTGACTATGCATTCATAACAAGCATAAATTCTTAATTTCCTTTCTCCGTTACAAACAGCTAAATGAAGGAAGCAATGGAGTTACATTGGTCATAAATGGCACAAGTTGTCAAATTCTTTTAAATTTTCCTTTAAGTATAGTTAGCTTGTAATAAATGCTAGTTGACTCTACATACATTTTTTACTCTTGATGCTTGTCAAAAAGGGGGAGAAGGGAAATAAAGTAATTAGTGAATCCCTATGTTAAATGGCAATTTAACACTGAAGTAAGACTCAGCTGGGGCTTAGAGCTGGAAAGGACCTTCGAACTCCTCATCTTATAATAACTGCTGTTTGTCCTTCATTCTTGAAGAGGACCATGACACTAGGGAGATGATGCCATGACATGCCAGTGAACTGGCTGTGATTGAGGGCTATGTGAAGTCACCAGCCTTACTTTCTCCTCCAGAGTCATCTGGGTCTCGCGGCAAGATATAGTTCAGAAGGACTGGAGATGGCCCAGGATGCAGCCAGGCCTTTTCAAGCTAAGGTCCTTAAGAGGTGGAAACTAATACTTATTTGCCCAGGGCCAACCCAAGTAGTAACAAAGGTAAATTTGAACCCGGGTCATCTGACTTGAGATCCAATCCTCTTAAGGCAGGAAGAGTAAGTGGCTAATTCCACTGGACAGAGAGGAATGACGAGTGGACAGACTATCAAGCCCAAAACACCTCAGAGGAAGTACATAGGCAACATGAGGAGATTGTTTCTTTTAGTGCTTAAGAAGTCCCTATTAAAATGCAGCTACTGCTGAGGAAATATAATGCTTTTAATCAGATAATATCTCATCAGGGATTAGTTAACAGTCAGTTGAGAGAAATGTTACTGATTAAAAGGGGTTCAAGCAGTTATTTTGCTAGTTATCAAAGTTATTTTACTAGTTGTTTTTTTTTTTAATTTCCTAGGAAAATCTAAGAAAAGAGAAATCTGCTTAATAGTACTCTCACTTTATCAAAGGCAAAACTTCAGACTGTCTTCCCTTCACAAATTCTACTCAGGCTGTCCTGGTCCCAAGGAAGCCTCTTATACCATGAAGCCGAGAGATTTCACGTCTCTGTGTTTTCCCCTATTCTGCCTACCCTAAGTTCCTCCCTTACTTTCACCTTCAGCACAGAGTAGCTTGCGGTTCCCCTTCTGCTCTACGTATGATTAATTCCAGTACTAGGCCTTCTGAGGAGGGATACGAGTACTCAGACATGTCAAGAAATGACCCTTTAACTATTTCCTCATTGAGTAAATTTTCTAGGTTTTATCTTGGACTCCTACCCCTACTTAGACTGTGGGTAGATGGCAGATAATAACACTGTTTTCTGGAACTCACCAATCTGAAACTGTCATCTCTGGACTGAAAGTCACACCATGTTCACTCTCTGGCCTGGGCTTTAATTGCATTAGATCATGCATGGCTTTTTTAAGAGCCAATTTTAAAATACCAGAGCACTGGTTCCCAACCATTTTTAGCCAGCGATATCTCTATAAATGTTCAACTGTATGTCCATGATACCCCTAACTCTCAAAAGCTATCCCCCAGTCAAGTCTAAAAGGCAATAAAAAAATGGCTTGGCTTTTCCTCATGCTATCTATGGCAAAATTATGCACAAGCATTTATAAAATACACCTCATTTATGACAGTTTTTCAACCAGTAGAGTAGAAATTTCTGTCATATATGAATTTAAGCTCCTATCCATATCTGCAACTATTATTATCTCATCACCAACCATCATTATCTCCATCAATATAATAATAATTATAATATTATATAATTATATAATAATAATTATTAGTATTATTATAACAAACCTGTAAACAGCTCTAAGGTTTGCAAAGAGCCTTACAAATACTCTCTCCTTTTATCCTCATAACCACCCTAAGAGGTAAATGCTATTATTATGCCCAATTTACAGATAACTTAGGCACAGAAAGGAGAAGTGACTTACATACCCAAGATCACACAACCAGTAATCATTTGAGGTAGAATCTGAACTCAGGTCTTTCTGACTCCAAGTCCAATGCTCCATCCCCCGGGCCACCTACATGCCACCAATTTAAAAGAAAAAAAAAGGTATGCTTCTTCGTCTAATAAGTCATCCAAACCATACCTGAGCAGCGATATTCTTTACAATATCCCTAACAAGCAATTATCCAAACCTCCATTTAAGTACCTTCAGTGACAGGAAACTCACTATACCTCCTAAGTCAGTCCTTTCTACTTCTGGACAGCCTTAATTGTTAGGATGTTTCTATCTTCCCAATTTTTTTTGGGGGGGGGGGGGGTGATCAAGCAGAATTTATCTCAGCTGATCAAACTGATATTGGTATTATTTAAAACAATAAGGGTGAAAAACCATTAAAGAACATTTCTATCTATCAACAGAAAAAGAGAATTCTATTCCTTCCCAAATTCTGCTCACTGTTCTTCGTTCTATGCAGCCAAATAAAACAAGCCTCTCACGATCATTTGATGAGATATCTTTGTCTCTCCCTCTCCCCTCCCCAAATATATAACCTTCTCCCCACTAATCATTCTTTTATCCAAGTCCAGCATGGTTTTGAGACACCTCATCATGGCCTACTTGAACGTATAGGTTATAGCTTGCCAATGGCCTTCCTAAAATATACAACACGGAACTTGAACAACACAGACAACAGTCCAGATGTGGCCTGCCTGGGTTGAAGGACTATCCAGTCTCTTGTCATGGGCACTATGACTCTGCAAACACGGTCTAAGTCTGCATTAGTTTCTTTGGCGTCCACATCATCCAAACTGATGCATCTGGAGCTTTCAGTCAACTAAAATCCCCAGGTCTTTTTAGAAAGTTTGCAGCTCCTAAGATTATAATATAAATTTCAACCTCAGGATTAAAGTTAATGCTCAATTCCTTTCTGATTTCTCTACTTTCCCTGAATGGGAAGGTATCAGGAAAGCACACTATCACAGCATTTCCAAGACAAAGGAGATTCGTTTATTACAAACTACATAGTAGTGTGGGTGGCAAATGATTTTTTTTTCCATTTCTTAAGCTCTTTCTAGGTTCCAAGAACTGTACCAAACTCTGGGAATAGAAATAGAAGCCAGGAATCCAGTCCCTGCGCTCAAGGCGCTTAAATTCTAACAGAGAGAGACAACACCTAGAGAAGCTAGTTGGAGAGGAAAGAAAGTCATGGTGAAGGCAATACTAGAGATGAGGAGAATGGAGGAAGAAGAGCAGGTCTGAATACAAGGGGCAAGATTCTGTAATGGCAAGGTAAGCTGAAATCTCACCAGTCAGAGAGTGCCCAGGGTCCCAGCGAGAAAGAAAAGGAGGTCCGAGTACAAGCAAGCCCCGAGGCTTGGAGAGGGTATGCCTAGCCAGCCTGAAAAAGAGGACAGTTAATACAATAATAGTAATGTTTACATAATGCTTGCTATGTACCATGCACTGTGTTAAGCACTTTACAATCATTCCCCTTGATCTTCCCCTGGAAGGTATTATCTCCATTTTACAGATAAGGAAACTGAGGCAGAAACCTGTGAAGTGACTTATTGGTTTAAAGTAGTTAAAAGTTCTAGTGGAGTTAATTTTTGAATACAAAACTACCGAAGCAGCCACCTTATTTTAGCCATTCTACAAAGTAAATAAAGATATGAAAATAATAAATGAATTCTGAGCCAGTTATCTGAGACTGTTGCAGCAGAGTTGACATTATTCCCTACCTTCCTTTTCCAGTTACTTTGCCCAGGGCTAAGAGGTAACTAACTGGTCTGTCTTCCTTCAGTATCAAAAACAAAACAAACTCAAGGGGCACAAGGTACAAAATGCATCCGGTTTTTAACCACTGATGACATCTCTCACCTTTCTGGTAATAATATCGCCCTGACCAAGCTCCTCACAACCCCCATTCTCACTTCCCAGAAAGAGAAAGATAATACTGGAGTTAAAATTCTCTTCTGGCTGGCTACAGACTTTTACCTTCAGTTTGAACTGTGCTATATTTAAGTTATAGAAAGAAATACATCATTGTAAAATGTATCTTTCACAGCTAATTAATATGATCTCTGTTATAGTAGCAGGTTCCTAGAGATTTAAAGGGCTAAATGGTAATAAACCCAAGGTACATCAAAGAAACCTGTAAGGTCATCTTAGTCAATAAAAACTAATTGCAACAATGACAATGCACCAGGAATGAACTCTTCCCCTCTAGAAACACCTGAAAAGGAGGCAATCATAGCATTCAGTTTCCTGCAATCTGGAAAAATGTACAGAATTTGTATTATATTTATTTTACTTGGTTTTTCCAATACCTCAACTATCCATGTGCAACAAGTCCTGTTCTAGGTCCACAGCTGATCCATTCGGTAAATCCTAGACCAACTGAATTTAATTGACAAAACCAAGGCCAGACTTGCCATTGCAAGTGGGGCATGGAGAGGTCTCTAGTATTCAGCAAAGGAAAAGGGAAAATATAGAAATAACCTGAGCTGATTTTATATCCTTTGCTACCACAAATCCTATAACCTCGTCACCCTGAAACACCGAAATCTTTCCTGCCCCAAGCTTTTCCCAGAACTAGAATCATAATCAAATCCAAACAGCCAAAGCAACTGCCAAAGGAAAGAGTATGTCAATCTATTCCCCCTACCCATGTGACTTTCCAAACCAACATGCCCCATCTGCCACCCCCCCCCATACTATACCCATGGTCTCCTAGCTTAAGAATGTAAGATACTTGAGGGTGGGACTGTCTCACTTTTTACATTTCTATCTCCAGAATTTAGCATGATGTTTCGAGCATAAGAGATGATTTTTCATTCATTCACTGATCCAAATCCCAACAAGCAGGAATGTTAATGAGTAACTCTCTGCACCATGAACATCACGTACTATCATATTACTGCTTGTGGTTCCCTGAACTAGAGGTGAGATTCTCTGGGGCAGAGGCTGGAAGTGTTCTCCTTCTCCACAGGGTCTAGCATAAAGACACAAAAGGGGAGGTTACTCGGTAAACAGTTGTTGTTGAATTAATCAGTGATGTCACTGACAGTCCCCTTTAAGAAAACAATGAAACCACATAAGAAAACCTAGCTTGGGAACAGCAGGGAAACTACCCAGTTTACCAATCCTGCCAAGCTCTTCACCATCATTAACAGACAGTTCAGTCTCCCACCCAACCAAGGCTTATCAGGAGTAGACCTCTCTCCAACGTGCCAGACACCTGGGATGGTAATAAAGAGATTGCGTTTCAAAAGGCTTTATGGGAAGTGGGCAAAAAGAGACACCAACCAAAGTAATTAAATTTAAGTGACTGCTAACAGTCAACAGAGTACCTGAGAAGTCAACAGCTAACCAGTTAAGCTGAGTAGGTGCTAAGCATCAATAAACTTGAAAGCTAGCTTTGCCAAGGGTAAAACAAATGCCGATGTTATCTGGGGATAACTGGCAAATAACTCTATGTTGCAGACCTTCTGCACGCCAAGAGCTCCACTTCCCAAATACCTTTCCTTGCCTTAGTACATCTATTACAGGAACAAGTCCAATCATTTCATGCCCTTCTTCCCCTTTCTTAGTGGTGTATGTTTGCAGACATCTCAAAAAGCAAACAAACAAATACACACCTTTTTTGGAACTCTACAAATATTCTCTCTATTACTATATAATCAGAAGGAAAAAAACCATCACAAACGTTATTTTCAAAGTACCACTTTACAGGCTATTTTCTCGACATTATTTATGGTCACATCAGGATTTGAGAGTATTTAAAAGTACAAACCATAATCCAGAGTTGGAAACTGATGAAAATGAATAAAAATGTATTTTTCATCAATAAAATTGTAATTTTGCTCAAAGTTTTCTGTTTAAAAGTCGACAAATGTTTTACTTCCCTCGGTATGCAATTTTCTCGTGTTCTTCTTTGAGGCACAAAAAAAAATTCAGTATTCTCATCTTCTACCACAACACACACTCACAAAGGTCAAGTTTGTATTTCCTATAAGTTCCAACCAATTTCTGTCTCAGTTGGTAATACGAATTTCATTTTCAGTCATCTAAAGTGATGGCCTGTTCTACAGCACTGAATGGTGAGCATTCAGGAGTACTGTACACAGAAGCATGGGGAAGGTTGAAAATATTTGCTTTTCCCCTAAGAAAATATGTAAATGTTTAGTTTGACTGCTCCTGTATTAGCTTTTGTACTTTGGACACCAAGAAGTCATGTCAAAGGCTTGAGCTTTAGTTCCCTTAACTAATTAACTCTCAAAAACAATTTCATTACCTTTTCAGAAATTTAAACATAAAAAACTAGACTGTCCTATGTGGCAAGAACCATTGTATAGTTTATTCTTACCCCTCCTAGGACACTGGCAACTAGGTTGCCAAGGAGGTTCCCAAAAGTCTAGGGAGCTCTTCTCCAAACTCCCAAAAATAACTTTTATGCCCAAAGGGTTCACATCTGAGATCCAATCAACAAAGGTTCAAAGTTCACTGCTCCAGGTCAGCACCGACAACTTCCTTGCTTGTAACAGTTCCCAAATGGGCATGTGGAAAAGGAAGCAGGGCTAGAGGGGCATAATTCACACTCCCCAGTACCATCATTATCCTAGTCAACAATACCATCTCACAGAAAAATAAAAAGAGGCTTAGAGGACTGATCTGCCTTTCCATAGCACACTCGGGAAGTACCACAACCTTTTGTCACCACCATTCTTTTTACGGCTATGTGTTATCACAAATCAAATGCATTCTCAGTTGTCAGGGTACAGACAGGAAATAACACACATAATATCTACAAACTGCAAATGAAAATAATAACAACTCAAGTTGAATGCTGTCTATTAATGGCCAAATTTGGGCCCAAAGAAGATATGAGAGAAGATACAGCCCTCTCCTCCTTTCCCTCCCCCACCTCATTCCATAGGTATGGAACATTGCGTTGTAACATCCAATTTTTTTGGTATGTTGGTTGGTTTTACAAAACTTTTTTCTTCCTTTTTTTTCATTATAATGGACGATTCCATGGGAGAGACTGGGTAAATAGATATGTAGATAATTTCTTTTGGAAGAAAACAACATCCAGATCAGGGTATGCAATCTAGGTACATGAGTATTCAGTATTGCAAGTCTATTTTCTAAACACAGAGAAACTGATTTGCATTTTTAAAATACTGAATTTACCCAACATTTAAATTTGTACTTCTAACTGGTAGTTACACTCACTATTGCAGAGACTACAACAGTGTTAAGCTGATTTTAGTGTTGGAATCAGCTGAGAAACTAGTTTCTGTGAACTCCAGTTTGTCTTGGGACCTTACCATTTTCTGTCTTTATCCCAGAGTAGATCACTAGGTGTCATCTTGATGTGTGTAGGAAGTACAATAAGGAGATGTTAGCATACAAAATAAAACATCCTGTGCTGAAAAATGAAAGCCAAGAAATCTGAAATTGACAGCTGCTTAGGTTCAGGTGTTAAAAAGGAAGGAAAATGAAGAAAAAGAGATGCTTATTTGTAAGCCAAGTTAACTCTTCTCAAATGAGTAAAACAAACCTATTTAACCTGATCAGTATCATACAAGATGGGGTTTTTCCCCCTATTAACTCTGAGTCATCTAAGAGAAGTCTACACATGACATCATACATCATTTTAGAAATATGTGTACCAGAACTGCCAAATTAATAGTCCAAAAACCCAGGTCTGATCATGCCAGTCCGTGGCTCAAGAATTTTTAGTGGTTCCCTACTGCCCTGATGACAAAATAGAAACCTCTCAGCCCAGCATGTCAAGCCTTCCACAATCTGACTCCCAACTACCCTTTCAGAACCTCTTTCATAGTCTGCTGCATTCCAAATAATGTGATCTCTTTGACCAAAATCAATAGTCCATCTCCCAGCCTCTTTAAAAAGTCTGGTCTGCCCTATCTAAAAGGCACTCTCTCCTTCATCTCCACTTCACAGAATCCTTCAAGACTCCTCCTAGGGGCCAGGCTACCTCTTATCAAATGCTGTATCTGATTTCCCTCCTCCCCCCAATCAGTACTCTCTCCCTCTTCCAATTACATCCTATTTACTTCTTGGTCAATAAAATGTAGGCTCAGTGAAGGCAAAGGGCAGTGCTTTGTACAGTGTTTGTTGAACTACAGAAAGAACTCTGTAAGGGTAAAATGCTCGTAGAACATGAGGCTTAATTTCCCCATTAAAAAGTCAATATAGGGGCGGCTAAGTGGTACAGTGAATGGAGCACCAGCCATGGAGTCAGGAAGACCTGAGTTCAAATCTAGCTTCAGACAAGTAACACTTAGCTAGCCGTGTGACCTTGGGCAAGTTACTTAACCCCAATTGCCCTGCCTCCCACCTTCCCAAAAGCAAAAAACAAGCAAAATAAGATAAAAAGTCAATATATAGTAAATTATCTTTCTACTTAAATAGATGTGTGTATATATTATATATACATGCATGTTTATATACATGTAAAGGGTACATAAATTATATATATATATATGCACATACACACAAATTCCATCTTTTAAATGACCTCATTTAGGGAAAAACCTTAATAAAAAGCACTTTGAAAATCTTTTTGATCACTGATAACATTGCTAACTAAGACATAAGACAAAACCTCTTATTATTTTATAGTAGGCCTGTATGCCCAGGTCAAGCTAAATCCTAACCTAAACAACCAAACATTACAACTTCACTTGTGCATTTGATACATTCCGGAAAAAGTGATTTAAGTAAAGCAAAAATATGTCTATCAAACCTTACTTTACCACTGACTTCCAGGATTCATTATGATTTCAGAGCTATGGCCCCCTGGGGTATGGAGTGGGGGGGGGAGAACGATATTGGCCCTAACACATAGTAAAAATCATAATTACTAATCTTAATATTCACTTCAAAAAACATTTTATCCTGTTCCGTGCACAATCTCTATGTATTTAATTCTCCCACACAACCAGAGGAACAAAAGTAAAATATGACATCAACCCAGATGATTTTTACAAACTCATTAAAAACACACATATATTAAAGTATAGCACACAGTTGATTACCATTTTATGAAATGTTCTTACAGACTCTATGGGAATTAAATTAAGCAGCCACACTGACTATGCCAATATTCCATGTACTGGGTAGAACTCACTAATAATTTTACGTTTATATAAGATTTTACACTTTTAAAGCATTTTCACATTTAGAGCTGACAGGAACACCTTAGGGATGATCTCACTCAAGCGTTTCAAAGAGTGTTGTTCACAAAGTAAACCCAGAAGTTTCAAAAGAAAAAAAAGTTGTAATGCTAGACAAGTTCCCACAGAACATCCATCTTCTTTGCTGTCAGTTATACCATAAAAAAAGAATTTGTTCAGCTGATGTGCATCACCATGATGATTGAAAGTGACCACATGACTGAAAAGTTGGCTTCTTTTATTGCATTAAAATTAACCACGGAATAAACCCAAAGTCATATGATGCCCAATCAGTTTGTTGTTGGTCAGTCTTGGCAGAGAATCTGTGCCTATCTATATGATTCAGAGGATTTGGAAGTGGGCCTTTTTTCTGTTTTTTTTCCTCTCAAAATCTGCTTTATTACAATGTGGATAATTGGTTAAAATTTCTAGGTTTGAAGAAAGAAGACAGCAAGGGTTTCAGTAATCAAGACTTGGTGAAGAAAAAAAAATACACATGATCCAAGTCCAAGGACAAAATGCCAAATACAGTTGAAACATAAATAAAACTCAACTCCCTAGTTTGGGTTTACTTCTGATGATACAGACATATGGCATGTATTGCTACCAAAATTTTTTAGAAATATATGTAGTTTCATGGCTCTAGCAAATTCAGAAAGGCATTTAGAAACCAAATTCCTGAATTTTTCAATCAAAATACAACAAATAAAAATAGTCTCCTTCCAAATACTAGCTCATGAAGGTAAAAGGCAAAATGAAAATTGTTGTGAATCATCACATGAAGTGAGCTACAGAATGATATTTTCCTGATTATTTAAAGAATGATTATTGATTACAATTACATCTTGTTCATTATGTTGTTTTTAATACTAATATATTTGGAAGCTAATCCATTTTATTCATTGTACAGATGTGGCCAAGGAAAGTAAATCTGTCCAGGGTCACACTGGTAGTTAAAAGCTGAGCCTAGGGTACAATGTGGGATTCTTGGCTGTCAGGTAGGCCGGCCTCTTTTCCCTTTATAACAACCTATCTAGACCTACAAGATAAAGATATTATTAGTCTTTTTTGATGGTGAAAGGAAGTGGAGACCCCATGAGATTAAGTGATTGACCCAGGCTGTAGACGGATCTCCTGCTTCCACTCCGATGTTGTAGTCACTACAAAGAATTCTCTCTCATTTCTACATGAATATCCCTGCTTACTATCCGCAAGAACCAGGGAACTGATTATTTTCTGCATGTAATGAGCAACTTTATGCAAGTTCACTATTATAATATATGAGATATTTTCTTTCTAAGGGAGAGTATCAGTTTTCCTTTAATCAACTCCTAGGTACAGATATGTGATCTATTGTAAAAAAAAAAATTATAGGTACGAACATTTTTGAAGTGAGACTGTGATCTGTGACTTCTCTTAAGTTGTATTTTGAAAATGCCTGAGAATCATTTCTACATGTAAATCAACTTTCTATTTTAAATGTATAAGGTAAATAAATCAAGTTAATACATGCAAACCGTGGCTAACCTGTATTTTCATATTTCATATTAAAGACTAATATTCAAGGTTCATTTCACTTGAAGTGTTCCCAAAATCAGAAGCTGAAAAGATCAATTGGCTTAAGGGATTTTTAATAAGCTTTAATGAGATATTAAAACTTTTTTACATTTTTTTAATGAATCCATATCAGATCAATGATGATGCATCATTTACATCTGATGGATTTTGGGCAGTTTTCATGAAACCCAAATGGTAGCTTAAGCCTCGATCCTACTGGACAGAACACCAGGTATTAACAAGTCACCTCAATAGTTGAGATGATGAGTAATTTAATATAGCTGTCATATTTATATACTGACTTTTCAATAGTGCTAAGATTGTGCATAAGAGTTTTTTTTGCCTCTACCACTAATAGAGGGTTGTGGGACCAGCACAACCCAGTATAGCAAAAAAAAAAAAAAATGAAGATTTCATTCACCCAACAAACATTTACAAAGCAAGGACCTATGGTGAGAGCTGCCTCTCTATATTCCATGTTCTACACCAATGGTCAGCAAATGACATCACATGGGCCAAATCCCATGACTGTTTATATTCAGCCTGATCCTCACCCCTACTCTATAACAATGTTCTCTTCTTTTATGTATGTATGTATACATATACACACACGTGTATGTGAATATATATGGGTGTATGTGTTTTGGTTTTACATTGCCTGTATTTCCTCCTGTATTCCTCTCCATCCCCCTTCCCAAAGACCCATTGTTTATAACAAAATTTTTAAGGAAAATGGGGAAGAGGAAAAAATCCAGCAAAACTAATGACTAGACTGAAAAAAATGACATTTGTATGAAATCTTCAACAGCCCACCTCTGCAAGGGAAGATGTATTCTCATATGTATTCTGTAAGGCCAAGCTTGTTCTTTGACATTCTGAAAAATTAATTTTCACTCTCTGGTTGTGGTGGTGTATTTTTCATTAACACCACTTTTGTCATTATGCATCTTGTTTTCCTTGTCCTGCTGACTTCACTTTGCATCAATTCATTTAAGTCTTTTCCCTACTTCTCTCAATTCATCGTAGTTGTCATTTCCATCACTTTCATGTAATACAATTTGTTTAACCATTTCCAGAGCAATCAAGATCTACTTTGTTTCCAGGGCTTTGCTACCATAAAAAAGTGATGCTGTAAACATTTGGCTAATTATGGAGTCTTTTTTTTTTTTAAATCAATGACTGCCATGGAGTGTGTACCAATTAATACAATCTCTAAGTTAAAGGGTATGGGCATTACTAAAGTCTTCTGATATATCTCACTGTAACACAGAGGTGTGCTAGTGGAGAATATGTTCAAAACATACATCATCGTTATCGTCAATGCCTCCAAATAATATGGGGTAATACCCTCTTTTGTTAAAGGCACAAATTTTTAGCACATCCACCTGGAATCCCCAAAGTATCCCACCCAGTCTGATAGCTTTTAACTTCCTTTCCTCTTTCTTTCCCTGAAAGTTCCTTTCTTCCCTTCTTTTCCTTGCCAAGTCAAAGCTAAGCTAGAAAACCTAGCCCATAGAAGCCCAAAGAATGTGTAACCTGAGCAGATTTTGTGGAAGGGGGGTGTGGGTGTGTGTGGGTGTGTGTGGGTGTGTGGGTGTGGGTGTGTGTGTGTGAGATATATAACCTTTCTCTGGTTCTGACTGCAGGTTCAACCCCCTCCCGACCACCCATCAAAACAGCAGAAGGCCAATGTTCAGGATGATCATCCTTGACTGGTGGTAGTCTACCGATGGCATCTGCTAATCAGACTGTTACCCTGGTTAGGGGAATTAGTTGGGGGATCAAGATATATGGGTTATGCTGAGATGCTGGGAGAAAGTTATTTCCCCTATGCATATATACCTAACACCATCCCCCTTGCAGTAAATCCTCAGAAAACAAAGATCTTTTAGCTTTAATCTAAAATATTTCAAAAAGGGGTAAATGACAAAAAATGTTTTAAAAGGGCTAAAATCAACTTCTTTCATAAGAGAGCATGCCAGTTGTGTTTCCCTGTGTTACAAATGATGGAAGATAAACAAAGATCAGTTTCTTTTTTTTATTTTTTTGCTTTTTGGGGGGCAATTGGGGTTAAGTGACTTGCCCGAAGTCACACAGCTCCAGTGTCTGAGGCTGGATTTGAATTCAGATCCTCCTTGACTCCAGGGCCGGTGCTCTATTTACTGCACCACCTAACCGCCCCTAAAAAAATAGCTTTAAAAGGGAAAAAAGTAATAAATTACTTCTGTTGTATTAACTAACATTGTATTAATATTAAAAGTAGAGTTCAACACTCCTCTCCTTGTTCTGAAAATTCACCCCATAAATGGCTCAAATTATAACTAGTTTAAAAGATGGCATCAAAACCACAGCCATAAAAAATCTTATCTCGATCATTACTGAAAAAAATAGTTGGTCTAACATTTAAGAACAATTTCTCCCTTTACTTTTATGAAAAAGTCAGTTACTGTTTGTGTGAACATGTCACTGGTTAAATCTTGTATCTCTGCCACAAGAGAACTAAGATAATGAGATCCTGGTAACCTAATTCCTTACTTCCATTTAGACTAAGTGTCTGAATTTGATTTTGTTTGTCTAATAGTATCCAATCAACCTCTGACTACGCCTCCTCCCTCCTCGGATTGCCTCCTAGTTACATAATAAAGGAAAGAAATGCACAAGGGCCGCCTGATATCACAATGGAATTTGATAGAATATGAACCCAACTTGGATTCTACCCAGGAGGGATGATTACTGTAAGGGCCAAATGGATCTCATGGTAACAAAATCCCATCTATAACACTGCCCCATAACAGAAGCTTTAGTAATGACAGCAGAGAAAGTCTTTGGGGGGACATTATAATAAATGATTCTTTTTTAAAAAAACAAACACAAGATGCTTTTGCCTTTGTGATGCTGAACAGCGGCACCAATTCTTAAAAATGGAGTCACAATGAAGTCACATCATTGAATTTTATGGCACGTGTATCACAGGAGTTCTATTAAACCTTAGTGACTACACCTTAGTTCGCACCTCCTTGTTTGAAAGATGAGGTACCTGAGCCCTGGAAAGATGGAAAGACTTGCCCCCCAGGTTCTACAACTTCATGATGCCGATGCCAAAGGCAATGCCAAAACTTGAACCCAGATCTTGACTCCTCCCTTCTCCGCTCTATTTTGCAGATGGGGTGTTCTAGTATTCCAGTTCTGCTCGAAAAGATTTGGGTTGAGGAGAGAGCAGAGGATGAGATGGGGAAATTATTGTGATATAAACTGTCTCCATTTCCAAAATGTAGGGGTGGGACCTAGATTCTAATTCACAAAGGCAAAACCAGAGGGTAATCTTAACATCATTCTATAATATACCACGTTTACTATTCTGGGGAGGGGGGGAAAGGCATATTTCACTAGCACAATGCAATTTCTTTAAGGGCAGAGACCTTGTTTTCCATGTTTTGTCTTTCTATCTTCGGCACCTGGCACCATGCCTTGTACAGTGCAGGCATTTACATGCTTAGAGAATTAATTTGAATTACCCAGCAAGTCTTGAAATTCTGGAGTGATGAAAAAAATGAGAAGTGCTAGGAATGGGTTTGCCTAGTATTCTTAGATTTTCAAGAGGAATGTGAACTCATTTAAGGGCATTTGGAATTCATATGTATATGAAGATATATGCAAAATTCTGGCAGGCAGAAGCCTATCATTTTGGTGCAACAGAAAAAGTTACTGGACAGCATTCTCAGTTAAGTAGCACCGGAAAAAAGCTTAATTCTAATTGCTGCCTACAAAGCTGATTAAAAAATGAGGGTCAAGTTCAAAGGTTACTGGGGTTATTCTCAACAATTTCTCTGTGCCAAGATCATAAACCTAGGGAAAACATAGGATGAATGTGTGTTGTTCTAATCCAGTTCACTCATTCAGAAACACAGGAGCAGTAAGCACATTACTACCCCTTCCCATCTTTATATTTCATCCTTTGTCCTTTCACATCTCCTCTCCTGCCATCATCTCCCCGTGTGAATGCAGAATTGTTTCCAACCTAACCAATATTCCTCTCTGGAAAATATAATATAAGCTACCTTCATATTGTGTGATATGTGATTGGGAACAAACCTATTCTTAAATTTTCTCATAGCTGAGAAAAGAAGTGCTGAAATTCTACTTGTGGTTAGGCTGCCTCCAGTGCAAATCATTTGACATAAATTTCCTTCCACGCTGCTCTGAAGCAATGGAGAAAAGATCTGAATTTGAATTCAGAATGTCTAGACTTAAAGCTCCTGTCAAGTCTGTCCCTGACTAGACAGCTGACCTTGAACCTATCATTTGGCCTCTCAAATATACCTGTTCCCACATCTATAAAATAGATATAGTATATATCTACAAAATAGATATAGTAATTATATGAATATTGGCATTCATTCATTCATTATTTATTGGTGAGCTTCTCCATCAAAAGTCAATCATTTTTGTTCAGAACTACATGTTTTACTTTCAAGAGTTCAATTCATTTTACTAGCAAGGTTTTCTTTTTGTTTTCATTCAACAAAAAATATTGAGTTTGCTGAATTTTTATCATAACATCTGAGATTACTAACTCAATCAACCATTAAGAATTTATTAGGCTATGTGCCTGAAATTGCATTAAATGCTGGGGATATGAAAAAAAAAATGAGATAATCCTGGTCTTCAAAGAGTTTACATTCTATCCAAGGAGAAATACGCATGCATATAAATATATACAAAATAAGTAAGGGGCAATTTGGGGGAGTACCAGCAGATGCAATCATGAGGAAATGCTTCCTGTAGAAGGTGGTGCACAAGCTCAATTTTGAAGGAAATGGAATTCTATGGAGTGAAAGGTGATAAATGCATATTCCAGGTATGTGGGTCAGTCTGCACAAAAGGCGAAGACAGGAGTGCACAGCAGCAAGGCGGCCAGCTTGAACGGACCTTCAAGTTGTCTCATTCCAATATAAAATGTAAATATATTGAGTGTGGGAGCTGGGTTTTTTGTTTCATTTTGGTTTTGCTTTTTTTTATCCCCAGCACTTAGATCTATCTGGCAAATAAACAATCACTTAATAAATGTCTATTGACTGACTTACTGATTCACTGGACCCTAGAGTCCACAGAAGTTGCATTGAACTAAATATAAGGCAAAGTAGCTTTTCATTTTTAATGAATGCAAATTTTCCCTCTATTTTCTGATTTCTTCCTTACTCCTTTTTTATTATCTTATGCCACTGAAGGCATTTAGATGATCTGTTTATAAAACTCCTAACTTGGTGCCTCTAGAAGGCACTAAGACGCCCAAAAAAGGAAACAGGCTGATAAAAGTAGGGCTGAAAAACGGATGTTCCTTCCCCAAGGACCGTTACAATCCAGATGCCCCCCAATCCAAGAGAACATTAGCTACGTAAAGCCTCTTCTCACCCCAGGATGGAGAGAACCAAAGAGCTTTCACTGATAACACACAATTTACAAAGAGTACCATTACCCAAAAGGGAAAGTTCTTTGTGACAAAATAATTTCTATACCCTGGTTGGCTGGCCCATGCAAACAGGACTATGAAAATTTGGTTACTCTAAATTATGAATAATTCTCTACAACAGATGTTTTCCTTAGTCCTCATCAATGTTAAGATTCACTTGTTATGATGAAAAGGCCTTGTATGGAGTTAGTTGCTCTGAAAATTTATACCCAAGTCCTTCATGATTCTTTTTTTTATCAGCATGATCAAATATTGGACTTTTTTTTTTTTGCTTTTTGGAGGGCAATTGGGGTTAAGTGACTTGCCCAAGGTCACACAGCTAGTTTAGGTAAGTGTCTGAGGCCAGATTTGAACTCAGGTCCTCCTGACTCCGGGGCGGTGCTCTATTCACTGCATCATCTAGCCGCCGGGAATACTGGACTTCTTGTTATTTTTATTTATTTATTTGTTTATTTACTTACTTATTCATTGCTTTTTGGAGTAAGGAAAGTAGGGCAATTGGGGTTAAGTGACTTGCCCAAGGTCACACGGCTAGTTTTTGTGTTAAGTGTCTGAGGCCACATCCGAACCCTGGTCCTCCTGACTCCAGGACCGGTGCTCTATTCACTGCACCACCTAGCCGCCCCAAATATTGAACTTCTTAACTCCTTTTCACCTCAAATATCTGAAGTACCAAAACAAAAGAGTCAACAAGGAGACTGGGAACAGAGGTAGCATCTATACATAAAAGACACTCACCCTTCTCTTCGCCTCCTGAGTTCCAAAGTTTTCATTAGAATATAGTTATTTCATTAAGAGAATCTATAAACTAGAAATGTGATTTCTAGCAACTAATTTATTTTGATATAACTGTAACAAAACAATTTGAATATCCCATGTATGTTCTGATAAAGAAACTTTACCTATGTGTCAAACACTAATATAACAAAATGCCATCATAAATCAATTAACAATTATTTTTGTATTTGCTAAATATTTAAATATTGTTTTGAGCCTATAAGGAGACAAAAAAGAAATATAAAACATGGTACCTATCCTCAAGGAGCACATAGTTGTTGAGATTATACATAATCCATTTAATGAAATAAGACAATCTAACTAGAAAACAAGAAACCATTGCGTTAAAAAAATCTTCACTATCAAGTCCATTTCAGAAAGCAACACTGAATACCAAATTCTAGTACAATAAAAGAGTCTTGATCTAAGACAACTTTAAAAGACTTATGATGAAAAATGTTATCCGTCCCCAGAGAGAGAACCCGTGGTGTATGAATACAGATTGAAGTACACTTTTTTTTTACTTTATTTTTCTTGAATTTTTTTCTTTTCTATGTTTTCTTTCACATGAATAATATGGAAATACTTTGCATGACTACACAAAAGAATTGCTTGCCTTTTCAATGGGTAGGGGGAGAGAATTTAGAATGCAAAGTTTTAAAAACAAATGTTAAAAATTGTTTTTACATGTAACTGGGGGGAAAATAAAGTACTAAATTTTAAAAAGTTAAAAAAATAAAAGTCTTGAGTGTTTATTGCAGATTATTAAAATTATAATTGGACTGAACTGTGCTACCGAATAACCTAACTACATTTTTCTCTGTGAAAGGTTCCTTATCATGAAATATATGCTGTTAACACAGGGTTGAACAACCTGTGGCCCTCCGGCCGCCTCAAATCCTCTGGCAGGCTGCAGGTTGTCCAGGCCTCCTGTAGCATATAACCAGCCACCTATCTGAGTTTTCTTTACCTAAAAATTGGCATTAACACATATACTATTCAGAGTAGGTGGAACAATGATAGCATTTGAGAGAGAGAAGGTAAAACTACTCAATTTTTATATTGCTTCACTTTTTCCAGAGAGGAAAAGCAACTTGGAACTGAGAAAAAGGAGGAAGGTTATATTAGGAATTTTACTTTATGTAACAATGTCACATTAACAAGTCTTACTAGAGAGAAATGATACCTATTTTTAAATATCTGAAGGAATGACTTAAGCAAGCAGGTTAAGATGTTATAGTTCCAAAGGGCAAGATCCAAGACCAAGAGAAAAAAATTACAGGAAGACAATTTCAGCTCAACATGATCAAGTTCTAACAGAGCTGTTTAAAAAAAAAAAAAAGGAAGGAAATGGCAATGTGGTGGAGTTCCAATCCTAGTTTCATCACCTGTGTGACCCTGGTTAAGTTTTTGTATCTCTCTACTCAGTTTCCTAATCTGTAAACTTGAGGGGACTGGACTATACAACCCTAACATCTGTATTCGTGAGCCCACATGACATTACTCTAAGTGTTAAAGCAAAAGCATAATTCTTTCACTGGGTGGAAAATTAGCCGAAATGACTTCCAAGGTCATTTCCAACTCAAAAACTATATTTAGATTCTTTGTAGATAAATTTATTAAGTCTGTGTATCACCCCCCAAATTATACTGAACTAGAGAATTTTTACAAGTTCCTCCCATACTTTACCAAAATAACCCCAAAAATGTAGTAAATGTTAATCCACTTTTAAACTAGATTAAATATAGAAGGGACCTCTGAGGTAATATTTCTAATCCATAAAAATGCCACACACATAACCCAGACCACCTTTGTTTTTGAGTCTGTTGTAATCCCTACTGTAGCTATTCCAGGCTCTCTCTCCTTTCCTGAAAACTCCCCAAACTCTCCAAACCCTCCCTCTCTCGCCATTCATTTTTTTGAGGGAACCCATCTCTGAAATTTTCTGATACTACCAAGAAAAACTGAGGTTTCAATTTTTTTAACTTAAAAAAATTTTAAGCAAAAATTTAACCATTTCTCTTTAAAATTTTGCCTTTTGCTACTACCTTATACAACCATGTACTTTATTTTGAACTGAAAGTTACCTTAGAGGTGTAATCTACCTCCCCTTCCCCTCCCCAATTTACAAAGGACAAATCTAAAACCCAGACACAGTAAGTAATTTTAACAAACTGACCGGGATAAAATACTGTAAAAGCATAGATTTGAACCCATCATGTCCAATGAATCCAGGTCGTACTGTTCAGATTAGTCTTATCCTGATTATGAGAAAATATTCTGAAGGCAAAAAGTGTGCTATTTTCTCCTTTTCTATTCCCTGCGCCTTCCATATAATAGTAGGTGCTTGTGGTAGGAACAATATTTATTTTATATAGCCTGGCACGGTTTTCCCTTTTAAGGAAGCAGAGTCTGTCCTTCAGACCGAGTTCATCCAAAGGGCTAGTCAGAGGTATAAAAATCCTATCCCATCTAGTTAGGGCTCCAGAGCTTTCAGCAAAATTCTCATTGCCCTGTGGGGGACACCTTTTGAACCAAGGTAAATGAAGAACTGTATTCCTTTTAGATTCACTATCAGCAAAGTTGTTTTTAATTGTATTTTAAGATCCAGGAGAGTTTTGTTGCATTTTAATTCCATGCCTGAATCCTAGACTAACCTATGCTAGGCCTGGTTCCGAATATTAAGTAATGTAGTTAAGCAGGGGCTGATTACAAGGACCTCTGGTTAACTTCATTATTAAAGTGAGGGAAGAAAGGAAACCTCCAATGATTGTATGGTCAGACACAGGGGCCTAGGATCTTACAGTGGTGGTGATTTTAGGCACATTCAACAGATTCTCTCAATGGGATAAGGAGTCAGCTCACTAACTATTTAAGAAGCTTGATAGAGGGAAGAAAAAAAAACCCCAAGATTGCTTATCTTCTGACAATTATTGGCAGTTTTAGAAAAGCCACCATAAAGAAAATTAAAGTAAGTTATCTTAGAAATAGGAATGCATGTTTTTGCTTTTTAAGGCCTGTTCCTTGAAGGTAGGATCATGCCTAGTAACAACTCAGGTGAAAATAGCTATGGTAATGGGGGAACAGAGAAGGACAGGCTGTGAATGGGAAATGGAACAGGATCTCTGACCCAGAAGTGTCACGGAATGAATGTGTTAAGCCCTGCTGAGATAAGAGCTATAAGAGAGGAGAGGAGAAGGGATGAAGATGAGGACTGGAAACAAAACTGAAGGAAGACAGAGCCTGGGGGCTATCCCATGAGGACTCCAGGACACGCAGATTACTTCCTCCACAAAAAAAGGCAGATGACAGATGGGTGTTCACCACCAAAGAACTTGGGAAAGTTGCAGGAAAACTTCAAAGAGAAGTTAAAAATCACTGAATAATGGCTAATGAGGAATGAGGGTGAGGTCTAATGAAGGAAATGCTGAGATTGTGTTAGCTGTCATCAGCTTTGGGAGCTTAAAGAGTTCCTCTTGCAAAAATCAGCCCTACTCACGTTAAAGACCCTCGATGGAGATGGTGGAGGCCCTCACCAGCTAGCCACCCCAGGTGAGTATTTTGGGGACTTATTAGAAATTTCCTATTTTCTATTACTACTCAGTTTCAGATCTAATTAGAACCCACCTTTCAGGCACAGTCTTAGTTGAATGGCATCATACTTTTAGCTATGAACTGTCCCCACCAAACACCTCCTCCACTTCTAAGGCAACTAATAAAGTTTGAGGAATGAGCAGCTGGACCCTAATGGGCAGTTAGGTGATACAGCAGATAGTGCGCCAAGCCTAGTCAAGAAGACATGAGATGCTGACTAGCTGTGTGGCCCTGGGCAAGTCACTTAACCTCTGTTAAATACGTCTTGGGGGGCTGTCCAGACAAAGAGACACACTGGAGATGGTGAGACACTGTTCACTGTTGTCACGTTAATAGGCAAGAAGATGACCATACTCTGAGACTTTCAGTATGGCTTTTGAAAAAAGAGCTCCAAGAGATGATTGATGATCATCCTACTGATATATTAATAAAATTGTTATCGGGATGTCTAAGACAAAGGAAGTAAAGATCACTCTACTTCACCCAAATTTAGAATATCCACAAAAGCCACTACCCTATGTAGTTACTCTTCCTCTCCTTTCCAAAGGAAGGACAATTTTGATGGCTGATAGCTACCCAGCCAAGTTGGGGTTTACTAGCTAGATTTCTTCCTACCTTCCTTCTTTCCTTTTGGTTAGTAACCTTGAGAGTCTTCCCCTCCCCAGTTTGATTTTTTTTTAAATTAAAGGGGCCATCCCTTGACTCACTTCTTAAAGAGGCCTATTCACTGAATGGGTATTGCCTCACTCAAAGTAAGAGCCTAAAAAGGCCTTAGCCCTAAAGGGCCAGGGTCTCCCATGGCATCCTGGTCCATCTCTAGTCATCCGGATGACTATCTGGTCACCGGACCCAAATGGCTCTGAAAGAGAAAGTGAGGCTGGTGACCTTGCACAGCCCTCCCTCATGCAAATCAAAGTCAACTAAAAGTCATGTCTTCATTTCCCTGATGTCATGGTCCTCTTCAAAAACAAAGGACAAACACAATCAGACTGTTCCAAACCATCCAAATTTTGCTGTCATTTTTTAAAGCCAGATTTGAGGGACCGCGGGAATGAGTCCCCCTAAAACAGAGGTTCTTGACCTTTTTTGTGTCCTAGATCCCTTTGTCAGTCTGGTGAACCCCATGGGCCACTTCTCAGAATAATATTTTTAATGCATAAAATTAAACACATAAAACACAAAGGATTATAAAGGAGATCAATTATATTGAAATAGTTACCAATTAAAAAACCAAGTTCACAGACCCTAGGTTTTGAACCTCAACTCTAGAGCAAGGGCCAAGACTCCCCTAACACTCAGGTTATTCTAATTATAGTAATGAAGGGAAAGATGAGGCTAAATGTCCAAATGGGTTACCAAGGGAAGGCCTGCCAAATATATAAGGGACTGCTAAATACTGGCTGCCAGCTTGCAATTAAAACAATGGGTGGATGGGGTACCCCAGTTTCTATTAGGGGCCTTGAGGGGGAAGACCACCAAGGAAAGCAGCACACTTCCTTAAGTGGAAGTGAAGTGATGACCCCCTTGTTTAAGCCTCAGTTGTGGTGGCTAATGGGCAAATATACTGTAAGCACAGATATTTACTAAACACCTACAATTTGCCAAGCGCTGTGCTTAAACAGAATAGTTTCTATGGTATTTACTGTAGGCAGGACCAAAAGAAAGTCATTAGCATTATCTGAACCATTCCATCCCTCATTTATGGAGTGGACAGCAAGTCTGCCTCTTTCAAATGGAGGCCCAAAGAGGCCATAGCCTTTCAAGACCTAAAGCAAGCTATCTAGCATCCTGTCCCTGGGCTTTGATAATTCAGTAGGGCCCGTGTTTTTGAAGGTCTTTCCTCCATAAGGACCAGGCTAAATAGAGCCTTTGCCAGGCTCCAATAGGAAACCAGATTAAATTAGACTATTAAATTTCCCAAGACGTCCACTCAGTATGCCACTTCTGAAAAACTTGCCCATTACTGGACCCTAGCTGCTCCTAAACAGATAATGCAGGTCAATAACACCATCCTTCATTCAGAGTTGCCCATTATGAGTTGTGTGGTGCAAGATGGTTCCTCTAAAAAGATGGGTGGGGTAAAGGAAGCTTCTACTGTTACTGAATTTTTTAAATCAGTAGAAACCTGAATTCAAATTCCACCTCCAATATTTAATATTTGTGTGACCATGGGTAAGGAGCTCAAACTCTCTGAACCTCTCTCCTAACGGAAATGATAATACCTATGTAACTGCCCCATATAGTTATCAGGAGACTTCATCATAAATTCATCATAGGATAAAATATACAAACTTTGAAATATTACATACATGTCAGTTATTATTACATATAGCGTTGTATCATAGCATGTTATGTTATAATTCACTGTTAAATTAATCACACTATACTATATAATAAATGTTATACTATGCTATATTATGAGAGGCAGGTAGGTAGCTCAGTGGATAGAACAATGAGCTTGGAATCAGAAAGATTTAAGTTCAAATCTAGCCTCAGACACTTACTAGCTGTGTGACCCGGGGCAAGTCATTTAACCTGTTTGCCTTGATCCACTGGAGAAGGAAATGGCAAACCACTCCAATATCTCTGCCAAGAAAACCCCCAAAAAGGGGTCATGAAGAATCAGATAAGATCGAAACAAATTAACAACACAGAGGGTATTTTTCTCATGGGGAGTATCCTATATCCATGAAGTTACAAAGTCCTGTCCAACGGAAAAATAAAATATTATTATTAAGTGTACTGGATGATCGGAGAAGAGGTTATCAGGTTTGGAGACTAAGATAGGAGAAAATTTTAAGCAAAGTAGGATAGATGGGAGTTTCATTTCCTCTAAGCATAAATATAAAATGAAAATTAGTTCACATAACCTTTACATTTCAGGTTCATGTCTAGCTTCAAATGTTTCCTTCCTTTCTCCCATCCCCCAGCCCTCCTTCAGTTTTTCCCCTGCAGCTTCCACTTCTCGGTTCATTCAAATGCAAAGAACAAAGAAAACACATTGAATCAATTAGAACCTGCCAACCTACAATTTTTCATAGGATTCTTAAAAGGTCACTCCTTGGGACCCGATGCATAAATTCCAAGCAGCAACATTTTCCCTTCTCCGTGGGACCTCCATGAGTTATAGGGTACTACAATTACATAGTTGTTTAATTATCTGAATTTATAAAACATGTGGCCTAAGTAAACCCCAAATTGGCCCTGAAAGGGATAACAGGCTGAGCTTCAAGCCACATGAATGGGGATGGAACTCCTATGGAAATCAGTTGTAGCTGCCCATACATAAGAGCTGTTTGATTGGGATTCAAGGTCAAGTGTGTAAGTTGTTTTCTTCTTCAAAAATAACCTCCTCGAAATAGGAAAGAGTGAGTCAATTTGTTTCTCCCTTTCTTAATTTCTTCCTCAGAAGTCCACATGATTGATGTTATTTACTTAATATTAAACAAATAGCTGTGTTTTTCATTTTTATTTAAATGCATTCAGTCACTTTCTATGTGTGTGTACCCTTTTGACCATAGCACACACTGTTTATTTAGTGTTCCAGCTACTAAGAAGGGAACTGACATGGGGTCGACTATTCCATCAATGAATGTCCTTTCCTAACCCCGAACAAAGGCTTGCTTCTAAGTCAATCCAGGACTCAATTTTCATCTGCAGAAAACATGAAAGGTCTGGCCTACTACTGGATTTTCCCTTTGACCAGAAGACCCAAGGAAGACTGGTGTGACTCCAGAGCCCAAACTCAAGCCCTGGATATTCTATTAGGTCTTAAATCCTAGGAGAACTGTCTCAGTAGGTTCAATCCACAAAATGTCAGGTGACAGCTCAAGAATGTGATCCCCCCCACTGTGCATCTGAAAGGGCTGAGTTTATTGTCATTTTTATCCATCATGGCACCAAGAAAAGGACAATAGGCAGAAAGTTACCTCTTCCTTAAACTACGGGGTGTTCCTAAAGTCTGGACACATAGGAAATGATATTATGCACATTTTCAAGAAATGAAATTTTCAAGAACATTTTATTTAGTTAGCATAAATTTTAGCCATGACAATTTCATATGGAATAAAAGCTTTCATTTGCTATTGGGGACTATTTTCCATATTAATGAGATTAATTTAGTTAATCAATGAGATTTTCTATGTGTCTTCCATGTGTTCCTATGAAATCTCATTTATGCTAATTAAATAAAATGTTGTTGAAATTTCATTCATTCATTTCTTGAAAGTATGCATAGTTAATAAGATTTCCTATGTGTCCAGACTTTAGGGAAGAGTGTAACTGGGCTCCCAGAATCCCTTCTCACCCTTCCCTAACCCACCCTCCACACAACTGCCAAATTAACATTCCCAAAGCACAGGGCTGACTACATCCCCCCCAGAGCAAAAGGCTTTAAGCATTCAACTCAAATCTCAAGTTTTTTTTTACATGAACTGTTAATGAAACCAAGTTTCTTTTATCTTAAACCTGTACAATTGATTTTTGGAACCTAAATGCCAGACTTTACATTTATCTTGTAAACTTAATCTTTGTTTAGGGTTCATAATTCTAACCTGTCGATACCTTCCATTCAGCTGATTCTATTATTGTCTTCCCCTAAAAAGAGCCCAACTTTATGGCATGTGCTACTTTCATCTACATTCCTTCTATAACTTCATCAAATTTACAGGTGAAAGTGTTAAACTGGGCAAGTCCTTGTAAAAGACAAGTAAATGAGCAGAACCAAAGAAAAGCTAACAGAACTTCAGAGCAAAGCGAGCTCTCATTTACTTTGCATTCCTTTCTGTTTTTATGAACCTATCTGGAACTACGTATATCACCAAGTACTTACCTGCCTTTATTACTGTTCTCTCTAGTCTCCCAAAATAGACTGCAAGTGAAGACAGGAATCATATCTTCCTCACTAACTTGCCCTAATTGAGAGAAGGCAGCTTATCTCACCTTCCAATCCCAGTTTTCCAATATATATTATCTTTGTGACCCTCTAAAGCAGGTCATTTAATTTCTCCGTGCCTCAATTTTGGCATCTGGACTGGTTGATCCCTCAGATTCCTTACAGCTATAAAATTCTAAGAAAAAGTACTATGATCTTGCAGATATAAGCAACCACAGATTTCTGTAGAAACCAAAAGGGTACAAAGAAACCCTTCCCTTCAACAAATTCAAAAGGTTATATTTAAAGCTTGCAAACAAGAAAAAAAAGGTATCACACAAGCAATATTCTAGAATATACCTATACACTATTCGAATTTGACTCAATTATCCCCAAATTTTTCTTTTCTTTTTTTTTTTTTTTTTGGAGGGCAATTGGGGTTAAGTAACTTGCCCAAGGTTACATGGCTAGTTTTTTTTAGTGTGGGTGTTAAGTGTCTGAGGCTGGAACTGAACTCAGGTCCTCCTGACTCCGGGGCAGGCGCTTTACTCACTGCAACACCTAGCGGCCCCTATTATTCCCAAATTTCAAGGACATGTAAGTTCAAATCTGTGGAACTGCTTGAAGCAAAAAATGATTAGGTGACACAAGAATTGGACTGTGACTAATTTATGGCACCTATGTAATCCCATATAACTAAAAATCATCTGTCCACTAAAATATGTAACATCTCAACGAAAGAAAGTATTTCATCTACAAGCTCCATGTTTCTTTTGAGATCATGGCGTTCCATGCAACATCACTGGTAGTAACTTTTTTAAACGTTGAACAAATAGTTTAATATTGGGTGGAGTGAGAAAGGCGTTCTAACCTGTAAAGGGAACTCCCCAAAAATGAACTCCCTCCCCTCTATCAGTTCAAATTAACAACTATCCTCCAACTTTAAAGTTTTAGAGAAGAGCCAGAGTACTGTGACTGAGTGAGTCCCCTGGTCCCATATATCCAGTATACAGCGATACAGTAGGATTTGGGATGTCAGCGGTGTAGAGTGACTACTAAAAGGTCAAGGAGAATGAGGACTGAAAAAAAAAGGCATCGGTAATTAAAACATCACTGGTAACCTTTGGAAGAGTAGTTGGAGCAGAGTGGCAAGGCCAGACTACAAAGCACTTAGGAGTTGGTAAAAAAGTAGAAACAATGGGTAGATTGCTTTTTCTAAGAGAGGGAAGACAGACAGACAGATTTTGATCTACAGCATTATAGTATAACCACTGCAGAACTGAATAGGTCTGGAACTGTACCATCTGGAATTAAAGTCCAACAACATAATGAAGGAATGTTTCTTTTATTTTTTGCTTTTTGGAGGGGGGAAGGTAGGGCAATTGGGGTTAAGTGATTTGCCCAACATCACACGGCTAGTTTTTTTGTAAGTGTCTGAGGTCAAATTTGAACTCAGGTCCTCCTGACTCCAGGGCCTATTCAGTTTCACTATTCATTGCACCACCTAGCCACCCCTAGGAATGTTTCTTAACAGCTAGTTTTTATTTTACATTTTACCTGCAATTCAGTTCTATTATAACTGGCAAGGTAGGAATATGATGTACAAATAAAAGCCCATAAAATTGTTTTTCTTAAAAGATGATGCACCTTTGTGGTTACTTGTTTATTATGGTTCTGTGATGGTAACTGATTTTAATTCCATCTTCCCAATAAGATACCGCTGCCTTCTTAGATGTTACTTTATATATGAAGGTCGACGTAAGACTTTAAGCATGAAGTATCATACTTTCTTAATGGTTTTGACAAGTTCCTCTATCTAATGCTGTTACTTATCCTTCACTCCATTTTTTTTTCCTTCTGACCAATACAATTCATTTGGTATTAACTTTATCCAAGTGTTGAAGTTCTTGAAGTAACCAAGAATCCTGCTATGCACATTTTTGCTCTCAATTTTCTTCAAGCATTTGTCGAATATCAGAGCTGAAAAAGGAACTTATAATTTGCAGATATAACGGAGGCCAAGGAAGGTCAGCTAGTTAGTTGCAAAGCCAAGAAAAAGCCCCAAGGTTTACTGACTCCAATATGTATCTAAGTACATCCATGTAGTCGCACAGAGAAAATTAATAACAACAACGACAACAAATTTCTTTTGCTCCTTTAAGATTTAAAAAGTCCTTTGCTCACAGTCATACTGATAAACTACTGGGGAAATATAAAGCCATTCTAGAAAGTGGTCTGGAATTACGCAAAGAAAAAAAGACTGTTTTTCTTTCTAAGTTTGTATTTAAGTTCCAATATATAAGTTGATGATGTGTTTTTGTTATCTTTTCTTTATTCTATATTTGTCCCCTGGCGTTTGAGTCTAAAATAAAATTTTGAAAACAGAAAAATGACCAAGATGTTCAGATTCTGTGTCCCAGAGATCCCCCTTGCAGGCATCTAGCTCAAGGAGATCAAAAGACAGAAAAAAGGTTCTATATAAACCAAATATTTACAGCAGCATTTCCTGTGGCAGAAAGAATTAGAAGTTAAGACACTCAATAATGAGGGAATGGTGAAACAAATTCTGGAATAAAGGAGTAAGTGAATATTGTTTCCCCATAAAACAGTGATTATAAAAAATATGTGGAAACATTAGAAGGTTTCTATAAACGGATACAGAGCAAAATATGCAGAATCACAACAATGTAAGAGGAAAGAATAAAAGAAAATGGAATTCTTGGTTTTGGAGAAGAAATTTTAAAATGTACCTCCCTCCTTTGTGGAGGTGGGGGGAGTATGGATGCAGAACATCTCCTGTACTGTTATAACTTTTTTGATGTGTTAGTTAATTTTGCTGGACTACTTTTTTCCCTTCTACCTGATCAAAGAAGAAAGAGGGAAGTTAATTTTGCTGGACTACTTTTTTCCCTTCTACCTGATGAAAGAAGAAAGAGGGAGGGGCGGCTAGGTGGTGCAGTGAATAGAGCACCATCCCTGGAGTCAGGAGGACCTGAGTTCGAATATGACCTCAGACATTTAACACAAAACTAGCCTTGTGGCCTTGGGTAAGTCACTTAACCCCAACTGCCCTCCAAAAAGCAAAAAAAAAAAAAAAAAAAAGGAAGGGGAAAGCATAAATTTGGAAAGGAAAGTAATATAAAAATTAAAGATATCAAAAAAAATTGAAAAATAAAAAGCATTTTCATGTTCTCTGCCTTCACTGATAACAATGATGATAATAACAAGTAACATTTATATAGCTAGGCACTATGCTAAGTGCTTTACAATTACCATCTCATTTGGTCCTCCCAAACTGCTGGAAGACAGGTGCTAATATGATCCCCATTTTACAGATGAGGAAACTGGAACAAACAGAGGTTAAGTGATCTGCTGGGGATCATAAGTGTCTGAAGACAGATCTGGAACTCAGGTCTTCCTGATTCCAGGACAGCTGCCCCAGACAGATAAATGAAACAGTAAGACATTTTCTAGTGTTGCATGTGGGAACCAAGTCACTATTCTATGCATACATGTGTATGCATGTATCTGCGAATATGTGCATGTATGTATGCAATGCTGCAGCTCATCTGACTTTTCAATCAGTAAGCATTTAAATGCTTCCTATGTATCAGTCATTTTTCTAAGTTCCACCGGATAGAGAAAGGCAAAAACAGTCCTCGCCCTCAAGGAGTTTATATTCAAGTGGGAAAGACAAGAACTATTTAAACAGGTACATATCAAGATACATACAAAGTAGAAGGAAGGCAGGCTTATAGGAGGAAGCCTCTAGTAGTTGGGAAGATCAAAAAAGGCTTCCTCCAAAGCTGGAATTGAGCTGAACCTCATAGAAACCAGGGATTATAAGAGGTAAAGAAGTTGGGGGGGAGAGGGGAATGGAGGCACTTACTAGGAGAGAGTGGAGATAACAAGCTCAGAAGCATGGAGATGGAAGTTTAGCGTCAGAGAAAGAACAAAAATAATATGTGTAATGATAAAAATCTGAATCAAAGCATGAGGAGAAGGGAGTCAAGTGGGGAAAGACTGGAAAAGTTAGAAGGGGTCAGGTAAGGAAAGAGCTTTACATGCCAAGAACAAGAAATACCTATTTGATCTGTATGTAATAGTGCATAAGGGCAGTTTTTGGAGTGGAGGAGGAAGGACGGGTGACTTGGTCAGACCTGCGCTTTAGGAAAGTCATTTTGGTAGATGATGGGAGTGGGGAGAGATTTGAGGCAAGGAGGTTATTTAGAGGGCTACTGTAAGAGTCAAGTGAGAGACAGTGAGGACCAGAACCAGGACACAGCTGTAGGAGTGGTGAGACCAGTGGAATAATCAGGACACTTCAGAATTCTCTCTCTGAGCCTCTCTTTAAAAGAAAAATTCATAGGAATAGTCCAGCAAGAACGAAAACACTTTATTCATGCACATTTTTGAAGCATCTTTAAAATTGGGAGAGTCTGACTAACGTAGTGTACTTGGTATATAGTCTGTTTGTACTTAAATGAGGGTAGAGAAGTGGAATAAAATATATTTACAAATACATTCCATCTGTGTTTTCACGAATTTTAATAATGTATGTGTGGGATTTTAAAAAGTACTGAGCTCTGTGGAGACAAAAAGACAAAAGGTGTAAAAGTTTGAGTTGAAGAAATCCCTTTATATTCTTTGCCTTTCTTTCTTTTAAAGATATGCCTTCTGGATATTACTATAAAAGAAGCATGAGGAAAAGAATAAAGTTCAAGATAAATATCTCAGTTTACTAAAGTCTAAATGGATATATAAATCCTGACAAGTGTTAATGATATTTTGGCATAATGTGTCACGTCAATATATAGAAATATACAAGCATTATTCCCTTTAGACTCTTTAATGTGCTACACAAGTATCTGAATAATTTTAGCTACATGCAGCTGCAGTGCAACTTTACTAGTCACAAAGGAAGAAACAGATCCTAATACCAAATAATTCCACTCCCCAAAATAGAGGCAGACATTTCTAACCCTTTAAATAAAAAAACAAACATCGTCTGAAAATTCCCCCTGAGAGGCTTGTGGTTGACAACTTTACCTTGAGCAAATTTAAAGCCAAGAATCTAAGTTTGGAAGGTAATTCCTTCCTGTTCTTCTTCCGCCAGCATGCATGTGGGCTGAATCATGAATGGTACTTTTACAATTATTCTCTACACGGTCACCCCAGGAAATAACAGAATTAATTGCAAATGTGGCTTTTTCCATAAAATTATATGAATTGACACAAATAATCTGTCAAATATAACATGGATTCAATTCAATTCAACAAGTATTTTGAGTGACTGCTCAATAAATTATATCACCATTGAGAGGATCAGAAACTTCTGGGATATTAAAAAAAATGGGGGGGGGGAATAATCCCTGTCCTCTAGAAACTTATATGCTATTAGGAAAAACAATATAACACAAATTAAATACAAAAAAAATTCAAAGAGAATAATTTTGTCAAAGGGAAAGAGAACATTAGCAATTGAGAGGATCATGAAAGGACTTCTACAAAGAGGTCAAAAAAGTACTGGGAGAAAACCACAACGGCTGGATTTTAGCTGTAACGAGATTTATCAACAGCAGATTTCATCACTTTTTCAAATGAAATGATGTATATGAAAGTTGTAATTCAATTAAACAAGTCTTTAGGAAGTCTATTATTTTTGAGACACGGTGATGGGGACCTGGGAACAGAAAAACAAAGATTAAAAAGAGCCCCCTGCTTAAAGAAGTTTACATTCTATTGAATTATAAGCCCCTAGTAAATGTGCCACATCATTATTCTGTCTCATGTCTTTGGGTCCTCAGAACAACCCTGAACAGTAGGTGCTGTTATTATTACAAATGAAGAAACTGATGCCAGAAGGTTAAGCAATTTGAACACTGGGTCACACAACTATTAGCTATATCTGAAGTAGTATTCAAACTCGTTGTTGTTTTTAGAATCAAATGAAATAATACATGTAAGGTGCTTTGAAAGTCTTAGTGTGCTATATAGATGCTATTATTAACTAGTTATTATAAACTAATCCTACTCCCCCCAAACATTTTTAAATGCCTGAAATCTCATACCAAACTAAAGGTCAAACAAAGAACAATATAAACAACCAAAAATATTAGTTGAATGATACACAAGAAATCCCAAATAAAATGTGGTAAAGGATAAATAGCATTAGATTATAGGAGGCAAAGGCTTCCAAGGCACACCTATCACTCCTCCAAAAAATACTAAGTCTAATTTGTAAAGTTACACAGGACAGCAGTTTCTGCAAAGCGGTGGAATAAGAGTAGACGAAACCTCCCACCAAACTGGTGTAGAATTGCTTTTTTTCTATCTCTTTAATGAGCAGAAGTCAAGTGGAAAGATTCCCTAAGGATACCACAACCCTTTTAACTTTCTCCAATGGAGGTCACTCCTTTCACTCTAACCACTGCCACTCCAAGGAAAGGCCAGGAGAAATGGGCAAATTCCTTCTTTTCTCACTGCCAATTTCAAAATACTATTTGCCAGCTGTGGCTGAACTTTCCCTTTGAAGTCCAAAAAATCTGTATACAATTCTCTCTCCCCATCCTGGCCCTTGTTGCCATCTCATGGCCCCAAGTGGTTCTCTCAACATCTCTTCAGTTGACTCTCAACAAGTCTCAGTCCCTAGCTCACAAGTGTTCTCTCCACATCCTCTGCCATCATCCTAGAGCCTTTAATATTCACGTTGATGATCCCTCTAATAACCCGACCACAAAATTCTCAAAACTCTTCAACTCCAATGACCTCCTTCCCCAACCTTTAGCCAGTCACTCACCAACATGAATTATAATATATAACTTCAGACCTGACCATCTCTCTGAACTGTACAACCAGTCAACCTCTTCCATGTCTCACACCCACACAAAATCTACTTCTCACCCTTACACTGGCCTCCAGCCTGTCTTTCCACCCACTCCTATTCTTCCAGCTCACCTCTCCCACTTTGGCTTCACTTTCTTCTAGACTTAGCTACTCTAATATTTCACTAGATAAGGCATATACTCCAAGGAGGTCGAAGTCCTAAATGCATCTAAATATTTATAGCAACTTTTGTAATAACAAAGGACTAGAAACAAAGTAGATGTCCATCAACTGATGGATGGCCAAGCAAATCGTGATACACGAATGAAATGAATGATTACTGGCAGTAACAAACAATGAATATAAAGAAAGAAAGAGAAACACCGGAAGACATAGGAATTTATGCAAAATGAAATAAGTAGAATTAGGAAAAATATGAACAGTGAGTGTGATACAAATGGAAATAACAGCAACAAAACAATTAAAACCGAATACTTCTAGATCATGAAGACCAGGTGTTGTCCTGAAGAAGAGATACCACCAGGGGCGGCCAGGTGGCTCAGCGAGTAAGAGCACCGGCTCCAGAGTCGGGATGACCTGGATCAAATCTGGGCTCAGATACTCAGCACCACACCCAGAAATAATAACTGGCCGTGTAACCTTGAGCAAGTTACTTAACCGCAATTGCTTTAAAAAAAAAAAAAAGAAGAGATACCACCTGCCTCTATCCTCTGCTCCCCCAAATGCACTCCCTGCCCCCCATTGTCTTTGCAGAGCTGAGGCACTACAGGTATGGAACTTGCATAGAATGGCAGCCTTGCTCACTGCCCATTAGTTTTGTTGATTTCTTTTCTGCTTTTTTATTCTGTTATAAAGCATGGTGGGAGGGAGAGAGAGAAGACTATGTCAGGAAATGTACGTGATGTAAAAACAAATGCTATCCATCAAAATGTTTTTTTTTTAATTTCACTAGCTATTATCTTAGTGCCTTTGCCCCCAACCTCACACTATTCTCAACATATCCCTCTCTAATTTCTAGCACAATTAAGTGGTATAGTAGATAGACCACTGGATTGAGAGTCTGGAACACTTGAATTCAAACCCTACCTGAGATTCTTAACTAGCTCTAAGATCCTTGATTCTTTCCCCATCTGTAAAATGCAGTAAATAATATTTTTTTATTTATTCATAGGAAGATCAAATGAGAAAACATACATAAAATGTGTTACAAACCTTAAAGCACTATATAAATGCTAACAAGATTAAGCTGATTAAACTCACTCTAAAATAAATGGTACAGAATCTAGGGTGGGCCTTCAACATACTTGGCTCTGTCTTCCAGCTTAATTCCTTAATTGTTTGAAACCTATCTTCTCTCCTCTCAGTCCAACTGAACATCCCTCCCCCTCACACTCCAAGCAGATAAGCTAGGGCCCTCCCCTTCACCTAGAAGACTAGCCTAGCCTGAGCTGCCTCTGGTTTTGGCTTCGATGGTCTTTCTCTGACTCTTTCAATCACCCATTCTCTCTAACATTATTCTCTTCCCCTTAATAAGGGTGTTCCTCCAATTTCTACATTCTCTTTCTTGACAATCTTAATCATTCCAGGTTGCCCTTAGACACTGATAACACCCAAATCTTTATTTACATTCTTGAATGAACTCTCTTCAGACCTACTTTATCATCTCTTCCAAATGCCTGCACTACCGGTATGTATAACTCAACAAGTCCCAAAACAAAAATTATTATTCATATTGTCGTAGATTTAGGGACTTTAGAGATTATCTACTTCGTCCTCTATCTCTACCCCACTCTGAGTTATAAAGAGGAGAAATCTGACATCCAGAGATGGTCAGCGGTTTCCTCCAAGTCACACAGGTGTGGTATGCAGCAGGCCAGAATGGAAACCAAGGTCTCTCTGACTTATCCAGTCCGCTTTCCACCATAACACACATTCAGCAAACAGATACTGTCTTTCCCCGTTATTCCCTTTACCAGGAATGTTTCTGCCAACGGCTGCCCCATTCACCTAACTTGCCATGTTTGAAACCTAATCTTTGATGCTTCCTTCTCCTTTGCTTCTCAAATCCAAGTTGTCATCAAATGCTGACGTTCCACATTCCCAACACCATTTTTTACCCATGCCCTCGTCTCCGTTCCCATTCCCACCATCCCACCATGAAGTACAGGCCTTCGTGACCACCCGCTTAGAATACTGCGAAAGCCTCAGGATTACTGATGATGCCTTTGCTCACACTATTACTTCCCGGCCCCCTTCCCCAACTCTGTCAGCTGAATTCCTGTTCATCTTCTAAAGACCAGCTCAAATGCTACTTTCTCTTGGATGAAACCTTACCTGATTCCTACAGACCTAACTCTGTTTTAGGACCAGCTGCTATAGTTGTCTAACACACAATAATAAGTATTTGTTGAATGTTGATTTCTAAAAGATAAGTTCCCCACACCTTAACTCCCAAGTGTATTGGTGACCAAAATGTTCACCAGAGTACAAGGTATATAAACACAGGAGTTCTTCATAATTTTTATGTCTTGGATCACTTTGGAAGTCTGGCAAAGTCTATGAACCCCTTCTCTAAATAGTATTTTTAAATGAATAAAATAAAATACATAGGATTATGAAGGAAACTAAAATGTAACAGAGCACTGGCCTTACAGTCAGGAAGACCTGAGTCCGAATCCAGATTCAAACACTAGCTGTGTGACCCCGGGCAAGTCACTTTACCTTTGTCTGCTTCAGTATCCTCATCTGTGAAGTGGGGATAATAATACCACCTACCTCTCAGAGTCGATATGTGGATAAAATAAAGCAATGTTTGTAAAATGTTTTGCAAACCTGAAAGCACCGGAGAGAATGCTGGTTATCATTATTATCATTAATCCAGTTATCAAAATCTCCAAAAAATTTAGATCCCAGGTTAAGAACTTTAGCTCTAGTTGCTACATATGATGTCAGACAAAAGCTGCTCTGCCGACTGTTTTCTAAACTGTCATATGGAAAAGCTCTATTAAGGACATTGAAGGGCATGGATTGTAGTGTGAAATGACAGTGATATTTCAAAAGAGGAAATTTTAATACCTTTAAAAATCTAAAACCATGGGGCGGCCAGGTGGCTCAGCGAGTAAGAACACCGGTTACAGTGTTGAGATAGACCTGGAGATCGAATCCCGGGCTCAGACACTCAGCACCACACCCAGAAATAACTGGCCGGGTAACCTTGAGCAAGTTACTTAACCCCAATTGCTTAAAAAAAAAAAAATCTAAAACCACTTATAAATTTATGTGTATTTTCTTTAAGAATATACCAATGACATAAAAATAATAGCCAACATTTACATAGTACTCATGTGCTATCTCATATTACTGATATTATCCCCATTTTGCAAGGGTAAGGTAACAAAGGCAGGAAGAAATTAAATGACTTGCCCAGGATCACATGGCTAGTACACATCAAAGGCAAGATTCAAACTTAAGTCTTCCTGACTCTAAGTCTAGAAATATCAATGGCATGCAATATTTAACTTTACTCCAGAATTTTCCCATTCACCAAAAAATAGCTACTATCTGGCCTTACAAATTCAATCTGAATTTGTGCTGTGATAAGGGCCCTGGGCTTTGAGACAAAAGACCAGTCTTATGGTCCTGGCGCTGCCAATTAGTAGTTATATGACCACAGACCAATTACTCAACTTGAGACTCAGTTTCATCATCTGTAAAATGAGAGTTTGACTCTAAACTCCCCTCCAGCTTCATTATTTTATGATTCTAGCACAAAAAACTGAAATTAAAAAAAAAAGTTTTCATAAACCAACAGGCCTCCCAAAATTCCATCTGGTCTACAAAATATGCATTGGGTACTGCCACGATTTGGAATCTGACCTATACACGGATCCTAGTTCTGCATGTTATTCAGTATGACCTTGGTGGAAATCACCTCACCCATAAGACTCAGCTTCCTCAGGAAAATGAAAGGGTAGGAAGTATGACCTCTATGGCTCCTTATATCTCTAAATACCCACTGAGCCACGAGGCTAAAAGATAGAAACGTCTCTTTACGGAAAGAATACTCAACCGGTAGATTGGGATCTATGAAGAGTCTTTGAAAGCCTAGTTTATCTCCAAGCAAGAAGCAAATACCAAGCCGCTCTCAGAGGGAGGCTTTTTCTGGAATTTTCCCCTCTCCCACACCACTGGGGAAACTTTGCTATCTACCTTTCTGTGGTAACCTCCAGAGATTTCTCAAAATAAAAGCAATGTCTTAAAAAAAAAAAAGAGGGGGGAGAGAACTCTTAATCTATGGAAAACATAGCTCTAATGGGTAAGTGGTCACTACAATGGATGGACATGAACGTAAGTTTTCAAAAGAAGAAAAGCGATCTATCAACAACCATATGGAAAAATGCTTCAAATCTCTAATAATAAGGGGGAAATATGTTTAAAACAATTCTGAAATTGATAACAAAAATAACATGTTGGAGAGGATGTGGGAAGATAGGCACACTATTATACTTGATGGTAGAACTCTGAATTGGTCCAACCTAACCACTAAGAAAACAATCAGGAATTATACTTTTTAAAAATCACTCAACTTGCAAATATGACTGACTCAAGAGATACAGCTACTAAGCATACAATCCCCAAGGAGATAAGTAAATGGTACATTCCCTCTCCTCTGTATAGAAACACATACATACACACACATATATAA
>NW_027187361.1:805236-827926 GCF_028583685.1 Petaurus breviceps papuanus
TTTTTTTTTTGTTTTTTGGAGGGTAGTTGGGGTTAAGTGACTTGCCCAAAGTCACATGGCTAGTGAGGGTGTCAAGTGTCTGAGGCCGGATTTGAACTCAGGTCCTCCTGACTCCAGGATTGGTGCTCTATTCACTATACCACCTAGCCACCCCATTGAAGCCCTTTATAAAGGCATATTATTATCATTATTGCAAATATTAGCATTTTTGTCCTGGATAAAATCAGAGACATGGAAAAAAATACAGCTTGTGAAGGATAGCTCTGAGGTATGCCTAGGAGAGGCACAAGAAAGAATTTGGTGGAATTGGTTTCATCTTGTATCTGAACATATCAAGGAACCACATTTCACAAGTTATGTGGTCATCTTCCCTGGCAGCCTCCTGATGACTATAAGCAAAATGACTACCCTGCAGATGATGACAGTGTATAAAACAATACTTTTGTAAAGAATGAAAATGTAGGGAAATTCTATAAAGAATTTGATGAAATTATTCAACCAAGTCAACATATACTTTAATCTTTGATTTGACTTGAACATGAAATGGAACAGAGGGGGAGGATGGTTCCCCCCAAAAAAGAAAGTAGGTAAATGTGACTCAGGGTTTAGAAACAAAAGAAATCAAAGGCTTTAAGGATACTTAGAAGCCTCCTATCTGGATTTCATGAGTATTTTCTCCAAGAAAAGAAGTGAAAGACTCTAGACATGAAGAGCACCTAACAACCAAAAAAGTGAAATAGCTATATAAATCAATCAACAGACATTTTAAAGTACCAACTATGGCTCAGCCATTGTGCTGGGTGTTGGGGATGTGTAGACAAAAGTGAAACATTTCTTGCCTTCAAAAAAGTTTACATTTTATTGGTGACATAGATACACGTGTTATAATGTGTATTATACATACATGTATATTATTTACATATATGCACACATGTATAAATTATAGTGTGCATGAGTTCTGAGCGAAGGTCACTAATACCTGAGGGAAGGAAAGAAGGGACCAGGAAAGGACTAATGTAGAAGGGAGTACTTTAGCTGAACCCTGAAAAAGACTTGGGATTCTAAGAGACAGAGAAGAGGAGGAAAGGTATTCCAAGCACTGAGAAATAACATGTAATAGGGCAATCTTAATAATTACATAATAATAATAATGTAGAGTAGTAGGTCATGTTATGTTATTTATATTTGATCCTAGAGGTATTAGGGAGCCATTGAATTTTATTAAGTAGGAGAATGACATGGGAAGATCTATTCTTTAAGAAAATGACTTTGGGATAGAATTTGGAACTCAAAACTTAAAAAAAAAACCCAAATGTTAAAAATTATTTTAATATGTAATTGAAGGAATTTTTTTAAAAAAGGATTTTATAATGTTTTAATTCCAGCAGTATGGCATTTACTATTGTTATTTTTTTCTTAATTTCAATTTAAGAAAACCTCATTAAATATTGACAGTTTTCAAACAAAAAAAAGAAAATCATTCAGCTAACTAGCTGTGTGGAGAATGGATTGCAGTGGGGAGAGAGCTGAAGTAGGGAAACCAATAAGGAAGTTATTACAAAAATCCAGGTGAAATGTGATGAGGGTCTGAATGAGATTAGTGGTTGTGTGAATCAAAGAGCAGAGCAGATACTACAGATATTATGGCAGTAGAAACAATACTGTTTGGCAACTAATTGAAAGAGACAATGTAATAACGGTGGAAAAACTAATTTTGAAATCAGAGGCCTTGGGTTCAAATACTGCCTCTTTCACTATCTTTGTGACCTTGGACAAGGTGCTTAAAATATTATAGCCTCAGCTTCTTTATCTGTAACATGAGGCGTCAGACTAGATGGTCTCAATTGTCCCTTCCACTCTATGATCCTGAGATCCTATGTTTGGATGGGAGGAGGGTTGATTAGTAAGGAGTAGAGAATGACACCATGATTGTGAACCTGGGTGTGGTGACTTGAAGGAAATAGTCATCTATCTGGAAGGAAATAATCATCCGCCTATGAGGGAGTCAGTTCCAAGGCAACAGTTTATGCACACTCAGACCATTGACCAGTAAAGCCAAAAATCAAAATCAACATTATGTAGGGGCTGTACCAGGTAATATGTGCCTAGAAATCCCCCTGGAGACCCCTGTGGACTCCATGGACGTGCTGACTGTGCTTGATTGCTTTGGGAATGATGAACTTCCTGGATCCTTCCAAATATATTGGTAACTCAGTACTTGGTGTTTCAGTGTGATACTGAACACCCAAAATGGTCTCTGACCTCCCCTTGACCCATGATAGCTCATGTTTTTAACTATGTCAGTTAAAGGGGAAGACAGATGACTCACTCTGTATTTCTTCAATCGTCCCAGTAGAATCATATAACTCTGAAGCCTCCAAATGGGTAGAACATGAACTGGCTCTTCCCATCCTGGTTTTGTGGTAACTTCCCTTACATAGCTACATTAGAGAGACTTCACTAGGTGCATTTGTGCCTGGACTCCTGTCTTTCTTTTCTACTTTCTGTTTCTTTTTCAGAGAAGGTGTCGTAGATAGGATGACTAAGACTTGTTTAGATAGGAAAGAGCAGAGGTGAAACGTGGCCATGTCTAGTCAACAGATCTACAAACTACTTTATGCTCTGATGAAATTTAATTGTTAGTTTCTGGAATTTGTTATAAAATAGTTTTAAGATCAGTTTATGAATCCTGTTTTAAGTTATTCTGTCAATATTCTCTATGAGTCCTTTTCTGTTTTAACATTTATTTTGTTCAAAATAAATAAATAGCTGTCCCATAATTGATTCCTATTGTACACTGAGTATCTTTTTCCTAAATTCTTTTAAAGTCATAGACATGACCCAAAACCTAAGCTTTCTTTTTTCCCCCCAGAATTTATTTATTTTTAGTTTTCAACATTCATTTCCACAAGATTTTGAGTTAGAAATTTTCTCCCCATCTCTCCCCTACTCCCCACCGGAAGATGGCAACCATACTGAATACCCCTTCCCTAAGTCTGCCCTCTCTTATTTTCCCCCATCCTGTTCCTTCCCCCTTTCCCCTTACTATCTTGTAGGGCAAGATGGATTTCTATACCCCATTGCCTGTATGTCTTATTTCCCAGTTGCATGTAAAAACAGTTTTTAACATTTGTTTTTAAAACTTTGAGTTCCAGATTCTCTCCCTTCTTCCCTTTTCACCTACCCCCTCTGGGAAGACAAGCAATTCAATGTAGGTTATACATGGGTAATTATGCAAAACATTTCCATGGTAGTCATACTATGAAAGATTAACTGTATTTACCTTCATCCCCCATTTATTCTATTTTCTCCTTTGACCCTGTCCCTTTTAAAAAGTGTTTGCTTCTGACTACCCCTCTCCCCCAATCTGCCCTCACTTCTATCATCCCCCCCTTATTCCCTTCCCCCCTACTTTCCTGTAGGGTAAGACACCCAATTGAGTGTGTATGTTATTCCCTCCTTAAGCCAAGTTCAATGAGAGTAAGGTTAATTCATTCCCTTTCACCTCCCTGCTCTTTCCCTCCATGGTAACAGCTTTCTCTTGCCTCTTTTATGTGAGATAATTTACCCTATTCTATCCCTCCCTTTCTCCTTCTCCCTATGTATTCCTCTCTCACTTTTTAATTTTAATTTTTAGATATCATCCCTTCATATTCAACTCACCCTGTACCCTCTGCCTATGTATACATGTACACATATATTCACACATACACCCACCTATATATGCTTATATGTACATATGCACATATATTTTTATTCCCTTCAACTATCCTAATACTGAGAAAAGTCTCATGAGTTACAAATATTGTCTTTCCATCTAGGAATGTAAATAGTTCAAATTTAATAAGTTCCTTATGATTTCTCTTTCCTGTTTACCTTTTCATGCTTTTCTTGCTTCTTGTATTTGAAAGTCAAATTTTCTGTTCAGCTCTGGTCTTTTCATCAAGAATACTTGAAAGTCCCCTATTTCATGGAATATCCATATTTTCCCCTAAAGTATTATATTCAGTTTTACTGGGTAGGTGACTCTTGGTTTTGATCCTAGCTCCTTTGACCTCCGAAATATCATATTCCAAGTGCCTCAATCCCTTAATGTAGAAGCTGATACATCTTGTGCTATCCTGATTGTGTTTCTACAATACTCAAATTGTTTCTTCCTGACTGCTTGTGATATTTCCTCTTTGATCTGAGAACTCTGGAATTTGGCTATAATATTCCTAGGACCTTTCTTTTTGGGATCTTTTTCAAGAGGTGAATTTTTTCAATTTCTATTTTACCCTCTGGTTCTAGAATATCAGGGCAGTTTTCCTTGATAATTTCTTGAAAGATGATGCTAGGCTCTTTTTTTGATCATAGCTTTCAGGTAGTCCAATAATTTTTAAGTTATCTTTCCAGGATCTATATTCCAGGTCAGTGGTTTTTCCAGTGAGATATTTCACATTGTCTTCTATTTTTTCATTCTTTTGGATCTGTTTATAATATCTTGATTTCTCATAAAGTCATTAGCTTTCATTTGTTCTGACCTAATTTTGAAGGAATTATTTTCTTCAGTGAGCTTTTGAACTTCCTTTTCCATCTGGTCCATTCTGCTTTTTAAGGAATTCTTCTCCTCATTGGCTTTTTGAATCTCTTTTTCCATTTGGGTTAGTCTATTTTTTAAGGTGTTATTTTCTTCAGTATATTTTTGGGTCTCCTTTAGCAAGCTGTTGACTTGTTTTTCATGATTTTCTTGCATCATTCTCATTTCTCTTCCTCATTTTTCCTCTACTTCTCTTACTTGATTTTCAAAATCTTTCTTGAGCTCCTCCCTGGCCTGTGACCAATTCATATTTTTCTTGGAGGCTTTTCATGCAGGAGTCTTTGCCATGGGCTGCTCAGTGTCCAGCATTTAGCATGATTTGGAGACGTGAATAAGAAATGACCAGGCCATGTGGGTAGTTCAGGGAAGAATGGTGAACTCCATTTATTGATTCTTAAGACAAGGTTTTTATAGTGCAATGAGACAAAGGAAGAGGACTCAAGTTTTCTAATCATTACCTAGTCTGTTGTATCCTGGAAGTAGCACAGAATAGATAATTTGATAAGGATTTGTTATCTAGGAGACTCAAGTCTTAGGGTAAGACCTTTGATCTAGGCCTCAGGTACCTACTAATGCAGCCACAGTCATAAACAGATACAATTGAGAGCAAACTTCAAAGCCAAAGCTGCAATCCTCAAAAGACATCACGTTTAGAGCTGAGCACCTAAGGATACCTGAGTGCTGAATCAAATATTTTGGCTCTCAGTAATTAAAATCTTGGGGTATAACCTGTTGATCTCAGAACTCAAGTAACATCCTTATAAGTGTAACCCATAACAAATAACTCAGGAGCTAACTTGATGAAAAGTCACGTCTCAAAGAGGTCTTTGATATTCAGGTCCACTGATATCAAGGTAATTATCTGAGTCCTGGATCGAGCCTCTTTGGCTCCCCAAAAGTTCTGACTTTGTTGTCTTTTTCTGGTTCTATGTTTTGACCTTTGTCACCAAAGAATGATTCTATAGTCTGATTTCTCTTCCTCTGTTTGCTCATCCTGCCAGCTAACTACTTGACTTTTGAGCACTTAGCCACGGTAGAGCTCTGCTTCCAGAGGGGAAAGAGCTGTGTCCCAAATTTCTGAGGTTTGGAGCCGCTGTTGTCAGAGCTTCTTCTAGGCACCTGCCTCAGAGCTGTGAGGAGGACTGCCTCTCCATAGCTGCCATACCAGTGTTCCTCGCTCCAGGACTGCCATCTAAGACTGTGACCCAGATCCAAAGCAGGAGAATCCTGCCTCAATTTCCCTCTGGTCAGCTGCTTGGTCCCCCCACCATCTGTGGGCCTGCAGCTTCAGAAGCAGACACCCTGCTGCCTCAGCTGCCACCACCTTCACCACCCTGGGGGCAGCAGCCAGACCTTGCTCTTCTCTCAGCCAGGTCCATTAGAGTTTCCCCCTCTGACCTTCTACTTTCTCTTTGGCATTTGTGGGTTGAGAAGTCTGGAAACCACCACAGCTGCCAGTGATTCAATCCTCTGAGGTCTGCTTTGGCCGGTCTGGGCCACTGTTCTGTGCCGGTTAGGCCCTCACGGAACCGTGCTCTGCTTCCAGCCCAGCGTGATAGACCTTCCTTGTCGGCCTGCCAGGCTGCATTCAGCAGGAGATTTGTTTCACTCTGCAATTCTGTGGGTTCTGTAGCTCTAAAATTTGTTTAGAGTCATTTTTCACAGGTGTTAGAAGTAATTGAGAGATAGGTTCAAGTAAATTCTTGCTTTTCTTCCACCATCTTGGCTCAGTACTCCCCCCGACCCCCAAGCTTTCTTTTTAAAATTAAAAGTTTTTGAAATTATCAAGCACCCCCACTGGAAAAAAAAATAAAAGCAAAACTCTTGTAACAAATAAGTATAATTAAGCAAAAGGAAGTCCCATGTTGGCCATGTCAAAAAGTAGGTGTTGGATTATATGTCTATCATCTCCCTATCAGGAGATAAGGAGTTTACCTGTCAGATTAGTTCATCTTGATTGTTCATAATTGATCAGAGTTCTTTCAAAATTGTTCATTTTTTACAATGTATGTTACAGTATAAATAGTTATCTTTGTTCTGCTCAATTCACTCTGGACTGGTTGCTACAAGTTTTTAGCCTAGTTTGTTTGAAATCATCCATTTTATAGTTTCCTATAGAACAACAAGTTTTCATTATACTAATGTACCATATAATTTGTTCAGCCATTCCCCAATTGATGGACACCCCTTTAGTTTCTAGATCTTTGCTAAAACACAAAAAAAATGCTGCTATAAATATAAATGAACGTGTAGGTTCATTTCCACTTTCTTTGATCTCTTTGTAGTATGGGCCTAATGGTAGTATCTCTGGGTCAAATGGTATAAACAATTTAGTAACTTTGAGGGCATAATTCTAAAGTGCTTTCCAAAATGACTGTACCAATTCACAGCCCCACCAAAATAGTATTACTATGTCTGTTTTTCTGTAGCCCCTCTGACATTTGTCAGTTTCCTTTTTATATCAACTTTGGATGTGAGGTACAACTGAACATAAACTTTAAATAATTTATCCCAGGAGCTCTGGGGTCAGACTTAACAAGCCTAAGAGTGAGAACAGCGAGTCTCTTTTCCCTCTCATCGGAGGCCAGGGTTTCCCTTAGGACTGAACCTGGTCTGTACTGCAACCCTGGGCCCAAAGCAGAAGAGCCCCTTAGTGTAAAAGAGACAGGAAAAAGTTTTCTAGGCCCTTGGGCCCAGCAGTGGTTAATGAGAAAATTAAATTGGGGCGGGGGGGGGGGGGGGGGGGGGGGGAGGTGGTGGTAAAGGTTAGTTGTTAGTGCCGTTAGCAATTACAGGAACTCCAATTTGAACTATGTATTTTTTTTTAAAGATGTTGATTTTGAAAAGAGGAAATTTATAAAAGTCAAGATCCTGACTACTTATCACAATTTCCTTTTTTTTTTTTTATCACAATTTTCTAAAGAGATTTAACCAGTATAAAAGGCACCACAGCTAAAGATTCCCCAGACCACCTCACTCAGGAAACCATGTACTTATTAAGCAGAGAGACAAGGCAATTGTTTCTACTGGTTTAGAAAGCAAGATCATTTGTAAAACAGTATACGGGAGGGTGGCAGAAGATTAAAAGCAATGCCACTTCACAAAACAATGAAAGGAGAGGGAGGAAAATGAGACTTATAGGGAAACTAAATGAGAGGCAATGTAGTTCAGTGAAAGGACTCAAAGGACAAGAGTTCAAATTCTACCTTTACCATTTTTTATATATGTGACCTTTGGCTGAGCACTTAACTTGGGGTTACTGTTTTTCTTTCTTTCTTTCTTTCTTTCTTTCTTTCTTTCTTTCTTTCTTTCTTTCTTTCTTTCTTTCTTTCTTTCTTTCTTTCTTTCTTTCTTTCTTTCTTTCTTTGTTTCTCTCCTTCCTTCCTTCCTTCCTTCCTTCTTTCCTTCCTTCCTTCCTTCCTTCCTTCCTTCCTTCCTTCCTTCCTTCCTTCCTTCCTTCCTTCCTTCCTTCCTTCCCTTTCACAAAACCTTTAACTCAGTTCACTCTGAAGCTCATAGAATGGACCACAATAGGTCCCTGCCCAAGCTCCACTTAATGACTGTATTTTGGGCCTTCCTGGCTTACAGGGAATGTCAATCATAACTGTTTCTCTTTGGAACTGACCCTGAGGGTCTTCTCCTCCCAGCTTGATATTTTTTCCTTTTTTTTCTAATTAAAGGGGCAATCCCTTGATTTACTTTGTAAAGACACCTATTCACTGAATGGGCGTTACCTCACTGTAAGTGAGCACATGAAAAGACATTAGTCTAAAAGGGCCAGGTCTCCCATGGCATTCTGGGTCTTCTCCAGTCATCCTGATGAATATCTGGTCACTAGACCCAGATGGCTCTGGAGGAGAAAGTGAGGCTGGTGACCTTGCACAGTTCTCCCTCACTCAAATCAAAGTCAACTGAAAGTCATGTCATCATTTCCCTAATGCCACGGTCCTCTTCAAAAACGAAGGACAAACACAGCCAACCTTTGGCAAATCACTTAATCTCTCTGAAATGAGAGAGTTGGACTCTATGACATTTAGAGATGAGGCTAGAAGGAAGACAACCAACAGACATAAAATAGAACAATTTGGCAGCATTTTTATAGCAATCGTTTCTCATAATTGTTCACTGTGGTTGCACAACATTTGCTGTGCAACATCTGGGAACCTGATGTGCTCTATGCTGAAGGGGAAAATGAAGAGCAGCTAGACTTGACCAAGTACATAGAGAAGAAATTGTGCTGGGGCAAAATAATTTTTAAATACTTTTAGATAGATTCTTAAAGTATCTCGGAGAAGAGAAGTTACTAAAAAAAATTAGACAAAATCACGGACAGTATTATTATAAAAACAAGTGATGATGAAAACATCATTAACTACTAATCCATATGCCTACTTTCTTATCTCTTTGAGATCTTTATGAGAATGATCTACACATGTATCAAAGGTATACTTAATGAAAAAATGACGAAGGAATAGACAGATTTCCACACATAAGTTTCTCTAGCAAACGACATCTTCCTAGTCACACATTTCACTAAAAGATGTAAAGAAAACCAGATCCTTGGGGCAGCCAGGTAGCACAGTGAGTAAGAGCACCGGCCCCAGAGTTGGGATTTCCTGGGATCGAATCTGAGCTCAGACACTTAGCACCCACCCAGAAACACCTGGCCGTGTAACCTTGAGCAAGTTACTTAATCTCAATTGCTTAAAAAAAAAAAAAAAGAAAACCAGATCCTTCAGTGTATAATTTCTGTTAATTATTGAAAAATGCACATAACTCTATGGGCCAAAACACATCCTAAAAGACTTCTTTCCAGCATATTTCCCATGCATACATAAAGATTGCACAAGATTCCATGATAAATATAATTCCAGAAATAACTGTTAAATGATCCTCTGATAATCAAGGTATAAAACAGAAAGACATATGCTAGTGAGAAGTATCCCAACTGTTAGGGAAGGATGCTCTGTACAAAGTGCAAAGGGAAGAGAGATTTCTGATAGATGGTGCAATCTTTCATATGTTCCTATGTGTGCTGATTACATCAAAATATTACAGTGTCCTTAATAGGATCCTAATCATTCAAAAGAGATTGGTCTGGCAATCCAAACAGAAAAAAAAAGTTGAAGCACACAGCCAAGATTATGACATGTAGTTAGTTGGTTGAAGAACCCACTGAGTTAATCAGTGCATAGATTAGAGATTGCCACTGTGGATGGACAGTGAGTCCAGAAGTTTATAAAAGAAAGGAAATGAGTTCGATTGCTCCTAGAAAAATGTGCAGTGTTTTCAATGATTTAAAGTTGTTTCTTAAAATGCCTCTACTATCACCAACAAAAAAATTATTTTTTTATTTCCACTAATTTTGCAAGGATTCCGTATGACTGAAATAAGTCACTTACAAAGTATTTTAAGACTTACAAAAACACTATCTCTATCACAATCTTATAAGGAATGTATCATTATCCCCATTTTTTTTTTGTTTTTTGCTTTTTGGAGGGCAATTGGGGTTAAGTGACTTGCCCAAGGTCACATGGCTAGTTTTTGTGTTAAGTGTCTGAGGTTGGATTTGAACTCAGGTCCTCCTGACTCCAGGGCTGGTGGTCTACTCGCTGCGCCACCTAGCTGCCCCATTTATCCCCATTTTTACAGGCAAGAGAAGTTAACTGAGGTGTAGAGAAGTTAACAACTTGATTATGGTTATATGGTTTTGTAAGGGTTAGAGTCAGGATTTCCTGATTCTGCTATACGATAGTATCAAATCACGGAACACCAAACCTTTAAAAAACCAAAATTGTGAGTAAACCGAAGGACAGTAATGATGTACATGGTGGGTATGTAAAGATCACCAATGAGGACATTTTATCAAGAAATAACATGAAAGATTCTATCAACTCATGTATGACTAGAATAGGAGGAAGGCAAATCATATACCTGTAGAAAAGGATCTCATATGGTTAGCCTGACTCATTGGTATCCATAAAATGTTAAAAGATGTAGAAGAGAAATATTTTTGACAAGAGTTCTGTTTTTCTTTTTCTTTTCTTTTTTTTCCCCATGGGAAGGAAGGAAGAAGAGAAAATAGATTTTTGCTAATTAATTTTTTTAAATTAAGAGACCCAGAGGAAGTTCTCCAACATTTTGGGTAGCTATTCTATGACAGAATATGAACAAGAATAAGGATGTAGAATAAGATGGAATAAGAATACAAATGAATGATTTATTAAGGGTTTACTATATATAATATTGTGTGTTTGTATATATCACTATGTCCATTATTGTTAATTCTTTGGGCAGCTGGGTGATGCAGTGGATAGTGTGCCAGCCCTGGAGTCAGAAAGACTTCCTGAATTCTAATCTGGCCTCAGATACTTAGTAGTTGTGTGACCCTGGGCAAGTCACTGAACCCTGCTTGCCTCAGTTTCCTCATCTGTAAATTGAACTGGAGAAGAAAATGGCACATACTCCAGGATCTTTGCCAAGAAAACCCCAAATGGGGTCATGAAGAGCCAGACACAACTGAAACAACTGAATAACAATGTAGAAGGCATATAGATTTCTCTGTAGATTGTGTCCTGGTCTTGGTATCAGGAAGATCTGAGCTTGAATACAGCCTCAGACACTTACTATCTTTGTGACTCTGGGCAAGTCATTTAAATTTTCTCAGCCTCAGTTTCTTCACATGTAAAATGGGGATAAGAATAGCACCTACCTCCCAGGATAAGAATCAAATGAGATAATATTGGTAAAGTATTTTGCAAACTTTAAAGCACTATGTAAATTCTGGCTCTTATTATGTGCCAGGTACTGGGGATGGGTTTGAACAATTATACTAATTAAAGAAGTATATAAAGTATATAAGAAAATATAGAGTGTTCCCAGGAAATCTGGGCAGGCTGTTATCCTATTTACATAAAGGTCAGAATCTTGTGGAAACTAGGATCTTATTTATCCTAATAAGAGTTGGGAAAGTAGGGAGAGATGGAGAGAAAGAAGGGACACTGACAGCAGTGTGGCTAGGGGATTCCTGGCCAAAAGCCAGAAACTTTTTTGGAAAGAATGCTGCCCCAATTTTACACTTTTCTGGCATGCAGGCAACTGTAGCCAACACAGATTAGGAAGGACAAGCCAAGAAGCTGCTAAAATTAATGGGGATGATAATATTCGTACCACCTACTTCACAGGGTGCTTGTGAGAAAAAGCATGTGGTAAACGATGGAGTGCTCTACAGAAATGTGAGCAATTGAAATACTTATGGTCCCTAATAATTGACCCTTGAGTAGGTAAGGTTAGTGCAACATCATCTTGGCCGCCATTTTGGTCTTGCTGCTCTCTTTGTACAATTAAATCACATCTTTCTGGCTAGGTATCTTATTGCAAAGACAAGGTGTCAGCCATGCCTGATTTGTACTCCCTTCTCACTTCCCATTCAAAGATGTCATCGTCTTGTCATTGTTGTTGTTTGTCATTTCAATCACTTCCAGGTCTTCATGACCCCACTTGGGGTTTTCTTGGCAAAGAAACTGGAGTGGTTTGCCATTTTTTCTCTAATTCATTTTACAGATGAGGCAACTGAGGCAAACAGGGTTAAGTGACTTGTCCAAGGTCACACAGCTAGTGTCCAAAGTCAGATTTGAAGTCAGGACTATGAGTCTTCCTAACTTGAGACTGCCTCTCTATCTACTGTGCCACCAAACTGCCTATATCACCTTCTACCAAAACCATTTCCTGATGCCCCTTTCTCTCCTTAAATTGATATAGTTTAGATTTCATAGATAGATTTCATAGATACATAGCTAGAGGGGACCTCAGAGGCCATCTAATCCAACCCAGTAGGGCTTTAAACCATATATGCAGGAGAATATAAATACTTTGCTGTACAGGAATCATTTTTTCTTTTTTGTCTTTGTATCTTCAGTCCTAGCACAGTTACTTTCATGTCATAAGCACTTAATAAATATTGGTGGAGTTCAATTGAATTGAACTGAATCAGTTTGTCCTCAGGAGCTACATCATACTTTGATCTCTTTTTTAGGGTTTAGTGGGCCTTGAGTGGAGAATTTTGAGATTTTCTTATGACTGACAAGCTTGTCTTTTGTGAACTCTAGGTGTGATCTGTGTTGAATAATTCTGAGTTTTGTAGTGATCATAAATACTGCCCCTGGTTAACCTAGTTTCCTTTTTTTTTAATTCCTTGATTTTCCCTTGATGGTATGAAGTGGAAATTTATCAATGTCTTGATCTTATAGAAATGTGTGCAAAGCACTCACAATCTAGTATACTATCCTAGTGCTACCTGATTGGCTGAGAATGAGAATGAGTTTCATTATAGAATGTACTAATGAGTTCCAACAAATGGGTACAAGTAAGACATTCATAAAAGATGCCATTCTTGTCAAAGTGGAGTGGACAAACTATACTGGGAAGGGTAGACATGAAACCAGGACTGAGAATTCATAACTAGAAGAAAGATTAAATTCATCCGATCTGGGAATAGGTCGTTTGGTTTGGTTTAATTCATACTACTTAAGATTCTATCATATTTTTTTCTGAATTTTTTATTTTTTTCCTTTGCAAATAAACCCTACAAACATACTCTTGTGGTCTGGAATGTATGGCTGGGGTAAACAAAGAAAGAGAGAAATAGTTGTTAGAAATGGGCATTTAGAAATCTGTGGCAGCAACAGCGGTAGAAAAAAAGGATTGGTGATTAGGGATTACCTAATTAACCTGGGGAACCAAGTAATCTCAGGGGTCAAGAAGGTTCAGGAGACTGTGCCTCAAGTTGGGGTTCAGTGATCAGGGACGTTAACAAATCAGTGAAAATCCCAGGGGCCTAAGGTTAAGGTCTCCTGTATAGACTCCTAAGAGGAACTGGTGCCCCCCAGGAAGCTTGAGCTGTTTGAGGAGATTTAAACACCCAAGCTAGATCCTTCACAAACTTCCTTTGTTAAAGACAAAAAGAATTACTTTAAATGTACTTATGAACTCTTCTGTATTCCCAGTAATAAATAAAGAAGCCACAAAGCCTTAAGGATGGTGCATTTGGGAACCTTTTGATGCAAAACAATTGATGCAATTAGGAAAAAAAAAAGAAAAGACTGCTTAAAGTATAGAAAAAGCAGAACTTGGAGAGCAATGTACGCCAGGTTTCTTTATTACTGACAAAGGGAGATTGTGACCCGGCTGGTCAACAGGAACACAAAATTGGTTTGGGTAGACATAATCCCATAGGCATTTTCCTTTCTCTGATTTCATATGATCACCAAGCACCCTTATGGTCTTAATTTGGTTTCCCACATAGACTTCCCTACTGAGGAGATAATATGCTGACTGGCTAAGCAAATATTAAACTGCTTGGGCAGCTATATTTCTCATTGTAAATTACTAAATTGATTTTCTGGTACAAATCAATCTCATGTGAATTAGAACAGCACGAGACAGTTTATCTCATGGCCTAATCGTCGCTGGATAAGCTGACCATCGAGGTTCCTGCAGAATTCCTTAGAGACCAGAGGACAGGGGAATAAAAGCTTCCAGGCCTTTTCTGACAATTACCTATTTTCCGTAACTACTGCTGCCATTATGACCCTCTGCTACTACCATCCCCACAACTACTACTTTTTGCTTTGATGTGTAGCACCTTGTGGCACACACAACCCCGACTCACACAGGGATAATTGATTCCCGTACCAACAAGCTCCCCAAAGTTCAAGGTACTCTATGGTACACTGCTCAAAACCATAGATCATGAGCCCCCTCTAATGTGTTTACTTCTTTCTAGTTGGGCAGAGGACACAATTGATTCAAAGCAAAGGCATTTAATGAAATAGTATAATACCCGTGTTTCCCCGATAATAAGACACTGTCTTATTATTTTTTTTTGGAAAGAAAAACACCAGAGGGCTTATTTTCAGGGGAGGGCTTATGTTGTCCTGCCTCAGCTCTCCTCCACGGCACTGCTCTCAATGGCGCCAGCAAGCAAATCACTGGGAAAGAACAGGATGACGCGCTCACTGCTGCAGCTTTGATTGGATGCAGCTCGGAGCGTGGCGTTTCACTCGGGGGGGGGGGGGGACGGTGCATACAGAGGGTACCGTAATGTAGTGTGTAGTGCAGGGGATCACCTTCACTACAGTAGCAATCTCAATAGGGCTTATTTTCGGGGAAGGGCTTATTTTAGAGGAATCTTACACAGTAAGGGGAGGGCTTATTTTCGGGATAGGTCTTATTATCGGGGAAACACGGTACGTAAGGAAACAATAACAGATCTTTCATCAAGTAGAAACACCTAGACAACAGGCATTGAGGGGCACACACATAGGGAATCTTTATAGCTAGACCAGAGGTGGTAAACTTGGGGCCTTGAGGTCACATGGGGTCCTCTAGGTCCTCAAGCACAGCCCTTTAACTGAATCCAAACTTCACAGAACAAATCCGCTTGATAAAAGGATTTGTTCTACAAAACTTAGACTCAGTCAAAAGGCTGCACCCAAGGACCTAGAAGGCCACAGATTCCCCACCCGTGAGCTAGACCATGTATGGAGGGACAAATCATGTCTTTGATGCTGCAGGGCTGCCAATATCTTCTAGAAATGTTGTTATACTGCTCCTGCTGGTCCTGTTTATTAGTAGTTTCATGTGGTGTGTAGTCACTGCTGGGTGTTGATCTTTGCTGGTCTCATAGACTCACAGTTAGATTGTCCTTTGCTGACCCTATGGTCACTGTCAATCTCTGCCAGGCATGACTACTCTTAGACATGAGGTGGGGAGCTTTTCTGTGTTTATACTTCTAGCTTCAGCTAGACTTTTCAGTGAGGTACTGTATGGTCCCTACAAGAGGAAGAATGGACTCTGACTTCTTTCTTTTAGCTTTAAGCCAAGAGGCTTGAGCTACAACTCTTTTATAAAGACAGGATCCTCATTTACATACACAGTCATCAGACTTAGGGAAAAACTGTTAGCTGTTTTTTCTCTGCTATGAGGAGAGTGAGTGTTCCAGTCATCAGAGCCTCAGCTGTGATAAGGTTTTCCTCTCCAAAAAGAGAATCTTTGCCCCAGGGGCCAAGCACCTTGAAACCCAAAATAGCCAACCAAATAAGTAATGCCTGCAGTCATTAATCTACTTCTTGACTTCTGCTTCCTTCTCACCAAGTTACTTTATATTTGACCCTTTTTCTGACACAGGGTTACTCCAGTATCTCAGGGACAACTCAGAATTGGACCCTGTAAGCTTTCAGTGCTCCCCAAGTGGTGTGATTTAGGGAAATATCTGATTGTTGCGTCACATCCCTTCCTGCCCTTGAGAGCTACAATTTCCTGCCTGAGTTTGGGTCTGAGCACCAGTAAACTGCTCTCGGACCCAAGCTGGAAAGTTGCTTTTCTCACTGTGTTATAGTGAAAAACCACAGGTCCTCCTCTGGTCTGGGATTTTTGCCCTGTTTATTACTTCTTAGGCTGCAAATGGGACTAAAAGCTGGAGTCACTTCTGTTATTAACTTCTTAATTTGTTCCTCTCTGCCTAAGGCCTTCCTTACCCTGGAATGTCATCCATGGGCACAGGTCTCCTTCCCAATCCACTCTGGATCCATTACTCAGAACTGGATAGTGGGAAATAAAGCTGCCTTGGATAGCACACACTCCTGGTCAGACACTCTCTCTAGTATCCACAGGCTTCTCAGTCTGTCTTCTTATGCCAACCTAAGCTGGAAAAGTGATTCACTATGACATTTTCTTTGATTTCCCTGTCAGCATTCAGTTTATATGTTTTCTAGATTTGTTTATAGGAGTCTTGGGAAAAAGGAGCTTTCTATACAGCTTTATGTTATACTACCATTTTGGCTCTGCCTCTCACATGTTAAATTTTTTTTTAATCTAGATAAGTGATATCTGTGGTGTTCTCCTCGTTGCCTAGTTCAGTAATACAGTCCAAAAAAGGAAATAAATTTAGTTTGTTATGAACTATTCTTCATGAAGTCATTCTGGTTCTTTTTTTTTTTTTTGCTTTTTGGAGGGGGGGAAGGTAGGGCAATTGGGGTTAAGTGACTTGCCCAAGGTCACATGGCTAGTTTTTTGTGTGTGTTAAGTGTCTGGATCCAGATTTGAACTCAAGTTCTCCTGACTCCAGGGCTGGTGCTCTATTCATTGCACCACCTAGCTGCCCCCATTCTGGCTCTTTTGTGATTAATACTTTTTTTTTCAGATTTTCAACTAATCATAACTTTGTAATCTATTCTATATGTGGGAAACTGATTCAAATATATAAGAAGAAAGCTATTCCCCAGTAGATAAATAGCAAAAGGATATGAACAATCAATTCTCAAAAGAAGAAAAAAAAGTTATTAACAACTACCTTAAAAATGCTACAAATCATAAATAACAAAGACATGAAAATTAAAACAACTCTAAGGTTCTACTTTACACCCATCACATTGTCAAAGATTACACAAAAGAAAACTATATTATAATTAATAATGGGGCAGTGAGAGGACAGGAACCATAAACTCCTGCTGGTAGAGATATGAATTGGTCAGACAATTCTGGAAAGCCATTTTCATACTATATTAAAAAATGCTTTTATGTATGCCAAAAGTCAACTGTGTTTTTACTCTTTGGCTCCATTACTAGGCATATATGCCAAGAGAGAGGATCAAAGAAAGAGGAAAAAAAGACCCAAACATACAAAAATATTTATAGAAAAAACCCCCAGGAAACATCAATTGATTGATGGCTAAACAAATTATGGTATACAAATGGATATTTCCAACTGGATTCCCTATAGGTATCTCAGCATGTCCCAGGCAGAAATCATGATTTTTTCCTCCAAATCCCACCTTTCTTTTGAACTTTCCTTTTATTGATGAGGGCAGCATCATTCTTCCCGACACTCAACTTAAGAATCTTGGTGACATCCTCTATTCCTTACTCTCAATTACACCATATGTTCAATCAGTTGCCTATTTTACCTTCACAACATCTCTTGCATGCATTCCCTTCCCTCCACTTACCCAGTCACCAATCTAATTTAGACCCTCATTATTTCTTGCCTGGAATATTGCAGTAGCATCTTAATTGGTCTCTTTATCTCAATTCTCTCCAATTCATCCCCCACACAGCTGCCACTGTAATTTCTCAAAATGTAGATCAAATCATGTCACCCCACACACAGATACACATGACTTCACATTCAATAAATTCCATTAGGCCTCTATTACCACTAGGATGAACTCCTTAGGTTGTCATGCAAAGTTCTTCACACCTTAGCCCTTTCTTAATTTGTCCTGTCTTCTTATTCCCTGTTCCCTTCAGGAACTCTTATTGACTTCCATGCTGTTCCTCACATACACAGTGTTCCATCTCCCATCTCTGTACCTTTGCACTGGATTTTCCCCCTTGACTGGAATGCTGTCCCTCTTCACCACCCTTTCCTGGTCTTACCAGCTGCTAATGCCCTCCCCTTATCTTATATACTTTGTATGGATCTTGTATTTACTTAGCTGTCTTCCTCATTTTAGAATACAAGTTCCCTAAGTCTGGAAAGAACTTGGCACATGGTTAGGGCTTAATGTTATTATTTAATAAATGCTTTTTGAGAGATAGATTGAACTTTCAACCAGAGGGTAGATCACACATCTTCCTCCATGAGAGCTATCTTTCTGACAAAGGTCCTTGACATGTAATCTCATCAATTAGACTGAGGAGAAATGCATCGAATTGATCAAAGACATTCCTGATCACCCCTCTTTCATGTTTTTCCCTCTACTTATCTTCACCCAAATGTTCTCCATTATGCTTCTCCACTTTGGTCCTTGTAAACCTTCTTAATTAATATATCAATTTATTATTTGTAAGCCTTCTTAATTAATATATGAATAAGCAATTAATTAATCATGGGTAGCTAGGTGGCTCAGTAGATAGAATGCTGGGCCTAGAGTCAGGAAGACTTATCTTACTGAGTTCAAATTTGACCTCAGACATGAATTAGCTAGGTGACCCTGGGCAAGTCACTTAACCTTGTTTGCCTCAGTCTCTTCATCTATAAAATGAAATGGAGAAGGAAATGACAAACCACTCTATGATCTTTGCCAAGAAAATCCCAAATGGGATCAGGAAGAGAAGGACATGACTAAACAACAAGAAATATTAATTACTATGTAATAATCAGTCAACATATAATTATATTCATATTATAAAATATGTATTATATAATCATATATTTATATTATAAAGCTGTGTTACATATTTTTATGATAAATAGCTAATATATAATATACCTGCCTAGCCCCCTTTAACTTTTTGTTTCTTTTTTCTTTTAGAGTTGGAATATTTGTTGTTTTTTTCAGGCAACTCTTTCACATTTGACCTTTCCTTTCCAAACTTTGTTGTTAAATGTAGCCTGTTTTTTTATTTTAATTTTTTAAATTTATAGAATAAAACAAGCATTTTCATAACATAGCATAATAAAAAAGATGATTGCATGTGAAAGTGAAACTCTATATCCATTCAGAGACACATTCCATGCATGGCTTTCATCCCCCCCAAATCTTCAGGGATGTTTCATATTTTTTTTTTTAAAGCAATGGGGGTTAAGTAACTTGCTCAAGGTTACACGGCCAGGTGTTTCTGGGTGGATGCTAAGTGTCTGAGCCCAGATTCGATCCCCCAGGTCATCCTGACTCTGGGGCCGGTGATCTTACTTGCTGTGCTATCTGGCCACCACAATACTCAGTCATATTGATCTTCTTGCAATAAAATCTTTTGTATTAGAATCTCTTGTGTTAGTTGACTTCAAGATTTTGCACTTGGAGTTATTGCATTTATAATATGGCACTACTAATGTTAATACTTAATTTTGGTCTGTGAAAGTTTTAATGATTAGATTCAAATCAAATTTTGATAAGACATTTCCCACTTATGTACATAATTAAAGCATTTTTAGATTTCTGAAGGATTGTTTTAAATAATTTGGGTTATTTAAAGCCCAATTCTTCAGAAATTATGTGGGTTAGAATCTGATTTTTTTTTAAAAAACAAAACTAGAAGATGAGTTTTTTTCATGCAAATATCACTTTTCTAGTTAAGAAGTTCCAAATTCTTCCTTCTAATTTAAATAAATGATATCTTTTACTATCTGCCAAGTTGAATTAAAAAAAAAGTAGCATTGCTAAAACATATGTAAGTCAAGTTCAAAAGTTATATAAATATAACAGGAATAGAAGCGCGGGCAAGAGGACATAAATTGCAGCTGCTATTTAAAAACTTTCCAAAGGAAAACTGAATGGAAGAATCAATGAAAAAGTTGGCAGATACACATTTAAATTCCAGATAGAATCTCATCGAGGGTTTCAGACTTCAACACTAAGACTGCTGAAAGCACATAATACAAAATAAATGACCCTAAATTTCCCAACAAATTGAAATACTTATGTCTTTGAACAAATATTTTAAGATTATGGCTGTATTTCCCTTTATATGATAGATGTGCTCCTGAAAAGTTATCTGTAAGATGATTTTTAAAGCAACAACACTAGCTGGCATTTATATAATACTTTACAATTTACCAAAGATTTTCACATACTTCATCTCTTTTGACATCTACAACAACCTTATAAGGTAGATAGTTTTTCCCTTCCCACTTTTCCCCCACCCACTTTATGAATGAGGCAATTGGGGCTCAAGTAGAATTGCCTAAATAATTTGCACGTAAGTATAGAGACTGAAGCTGTGATTTCATTGGAATAGAGAACTCCCAGGTCAGGAAGGTCCTTCCACATGTGCAGATCTGTCTCTTCTTGTCTTATGGAGTTGCCTGGGCCACACAACCCTACCCATGTGTGCCTGACTCCTAGGCTGGCTCCCTGTGCCTTATGCCAAGCTGCCTTAGTAACTACTTCATAAATATTTGTTGAATTTTAAAATTTAAAATTTATTGAATTTAATAATGCTTAAGGATGCATGTCCCAAGGGAATTCATTATTTAAATAAGTCATATAAAAGAAATATTCTTTTAGTATTGCAAATAGTCACCTTGTATAATTTATCTGATTTATCAATTTGGATTCTCATAAAACCTTTTTTCTGAAAGTAAGCTGTATTTTATTCCTTTTGTTAAAAAAAAATGTCCCTTGGCATGACATTTCTTAGTTCATTCAATGTTAAGGACAGGTGGCTTTAAGGTTTATAATTTGCTTTCCACAATTCTTTAATTTGATCCTTGTGCCAACTCTTTTTTTTTTTAAGCAATCAGGGTTAAGGAACTTGCTCAAGGTTACACAGCCAGTTATTTCTGGGTGTGGTGCTAAGTATCTGAGCCCGGATTTGATCCCCAGGTCATCCCGACGCTGGAGCTGGTGCTCTTACTTGCTGAGCCACCTGGCCGCCCCTTTTGTGCCAATTTTTGAAAGACAGGTACTTCCATCCCCATTTTATAGATGAAGACATTGAAACTCAGAGAAGGAACTTCCTTACACAGCTGGGATGGGAACAGATCAGAGGCAGAATTCCAACGCAGATCTTCCTTAACTCCAGATCAGGTGTTCTGCCTTGAAAGTAGAGCCACTGAACAATGGTTATCAAAGGCTGCTTCTTTTCGTCATTCTGTTACTTCTGATGAAAGACAGCATGATCCAAATGATGGAGGGTCAGTCTTTAAATCTGAGTTCAAGTCACTTCAGCCCCTCAGAATATAAATTACAAATGGTGACATAGAATTTTTATAAAATGTTATATGTGAAAAGTTATACAATTAGAAGTTGGATTGAGATCCCTCAATCCCATTGGCTTGTTTCTTCCCATATGGACCTTTCCTCTTTCTATCTCCCCTCACTTTCCAACTGCTCACAAGTAAAAAGGTCCTCTCTGCTTCCTGTGTCTATAAAAAGGGGGCACATACTTGGTGTCCAGAGGGAACTGGCTTGGGGATTAATTGTTGAGGGGACTCTGGAATTTGAATATGTAGCATCTTTGACCCTTCAAATAGCTTTGGCCTGTCAATGACTGCAGAGCTGCTGGACATATGAAGGAGACCTTGTAAGTCTGAGGACTTATGAATGGATTTCTATCCCCTGAGGAGCAAAGACTATAATTATTAGGAACATAGAATCTTAGATTTGGAGCTGGAAGGGAGCCCAGAGGTCATCTAGCCTAGTCATTGGCTATAGGTCAATGTTTGGAAATGGTATTAAATATTTGTTACTTGATTTATATGATCTTACATTGTATCAGGGCAGCTAATATAAGCAACATAATGAGAGCTAGCAGCTGTACATCATTCTAAAGTTTGCAAAGCACTGGATTTATCTCATTTGATTCTCATTATCTCATTGAACAGCCCTGTGAGGTAAGTTCTTTTATTTTACAGAGACTTCATTTTATAGATGAGGAAACTGAGGCATAGAAAGGTTACGTGACTTTCCAAAGGCCATACAGCTAATAATATCTAAGGTGACATTTCTGCTTAGGTCCTCCTGATTCACAGTCACCAAACTGTCCCTATCAGTATAAATAATTTGCATTTGGACTGTGTTTGGTTCAAGTGCACACTATTCCCTGGAAAACCTTAAGAATAAATATTAAATGAACAAGAGTAAAAATTACATAATGCATTTATTCAGGACAAACTGATCATAACTTAGTCAATCTGATAAAAAAAAATCTTCCTGATGGTTTGTGCAGCAGAGAATCATAGAAGTGAGCATAATTTACTGTGCATGATGACATTACATGTTAACTCTAAGTCTCAGAGGAGTTAGAACCATATCTCACACACCCTCTTTCCTTCCTCCCATTCTTCCTTCCTCTTTCTTTTTTTCTTTCCTCCCATTCTTTCTTCCTTTCTTTGTCTTTTTCTTCCTTCTCCTTCCTTCCTTCCTTCCTTCCTTCCTTCCTTCCTTCCTTCCTTCCTTCCTTCCTTCCTTCCTTTCTTTCTTTCTTTCTTTTTCTTTCTTTCTTCCTTCCTTCCTTCTTTCTTTCTTTCTTTCTTTCTTTCTTTCTTTCTTTCTTTCTTTCTTTCTTTCTTTCTTTCTTTCTTTCTTTCTTTCTTCCTTCCTTCCTTTCTTCTTTCTTTCTTTCTTTCTTTCTTTCTTTCTTTCTTTCTTTCTTTCTTTCTTTCTT